>NW_006205314.1:482682-497090 GCF_000334495.1 Tupaia belangeri chinensis | reverse complement strand
GGATGCCAATTATTCTGATGTTTGGGCGTCTAATAGAGTCTAGTATTTCTTGTATATTATCCTCGTGTTTTTTAGTTATTTTCTCGATCTTTTTGGTGTTTTTTTCTAGATCAGAAGTTTTATCTTCTACATCAGAGACTCGATCTTCAGCATGGTCTAATAGGCCCTTAATACTTTCCAGAGAGCTTTTGATTTCTTGTATTATAGACTTTATCTCTAATGGTTCCACCTGATTCTTTCTCAGAGTATCCATTTCTTCTTTCATATCCTGGAAGGACTTCCTAATTTCCTGCAGTTTGTTGTCTCTTTTCTGTTCCAATTCACAGAATTTGGTCACCATGAATGTTTGAAATTCTGTGTCTGTCATTTTGGTAATGTCCTCCATATTTACGAGACATGGAGGGGCGTTTTCCTTTGTTGGAGACATATTT
This sequence comes from Tupaia belangeri chinensis, assembly GCF_000334495.1. NCBI lineage: Eukaryota > Metazoa > Chordata > Mammalia > Scandentia > Tupaiidae > Tupaia > Tupaia belangeri. The sequence continues at coordinate 496,659 of NW_006205314.1, read as the reverse complement.
CCTTGTTTATTCAGACCTGAGGCTCTTTTTCTACTTCTAGCCATTGGAAGATTAATTCTCTTTTGAAAACCTCTTGGGGGAACATTTCTCCCACTAGGAGTAAGAGTGTTTCCTTTTGGATGGAAATAGATGTTTGCTGAAGTCTCTCTTCTGTTGTTTTTACCAAAGTGCTCTCAAGAGGGGAACTCTACTGAGGTGTCTAAAAATCAGTATCTCCATTTTCACAGGTGGATCAGTACGAGGGAGGATCCCAGAGACACTTACCTTACTAGGAAATTTCAGATATATGATTCTAGATCTGTCTAGTACCTTTGTCAGAATGAGGAGGAGAGGATAATATGAAACAAAATGAAAGACAACAGAGAAAAATAAAGAAAAAGATTTTGCCAGAGGCCTGTAGATGGACCTTGCACCTGCTGGCAGGCAAGGATAGTCTAGAAGGTGGAGTCTTCGGCTGGGGAGTCTGGAAGTGGAATGGGGGTCAGAGGTGACCCTTTCTCAATATCCCTTGCTGGCCAGAGGCCTGTAGATGGACCTTACACCTGCTGGCAGGCAAGGAGAGTCTAGGAGGTGGAGTCTTGGGCTGGGGAATCTGGAAGTGGGGTGGGAGTTAGAGGTGACCCTCTCTCAATGTCCCTTGCTGGCTAGAAGCCTGTAGGTGGACCTTGAGCCTGCTGGCAGGCAAGGAGAGTCTGTCGTTCTTGCCTTTCTATCTGATCTTTGCATAGTAATCAAAGCAGGTGAAACACTGAATTCTGACTAAAGTCTTATGATCCAAATGCTATATTTTGAAGGCTCTCTGACCTTTTTTGGAAAACTCATTAAAGTCTACTAGCAAAAATATTACCAGGCTTAGTAGAGATCCACAAATGACTGTATGAATAAGGAAAGAAGCTTGAAAAAAGAGAGAGGAGAGGGAAATTTTTCTAGGGTTTGATTATGATGGTCTGAAGTTGGAGATAACCATTTTTCCTAAAGGCTTTGATTCTGCCCCTGTCTCTGAAATTATTCTCTGTATATGATAAAGATAATAATGATGGTGATAATGATCTAGAGTAGATAAAGCTTTTGACTTTCTTTTTTATCTATGACTCTCAACACCCTATAAATTCATGAAGTTGTTGAATAAATAAATATTGAAGGGATGGATAGGTTGTATAGGGGTAGGGAATATTGTCTCTATTCTTTCTTTCTTTCTTATTATTATTTTTACATTCAATCAGTGTGTATCACTACAACATTGCCGAATGCATTCTCTATTCTTTTTTCTCCTTTTTTATTTATTTTTTCCTTTAAATTTATTTTTTTACATTAATTCACTATACAGCATTACAGCATACAAAATGAATTTTCCATCCAGAATACACTGTATATTGGCTCAATCAAGCATGTCAACATACGTGTTATCAACAAATAATTTTCCATTTCTTATGTCCTTTATATTTTGCTTTTTTTTTTTCTTTTGCCATCCTTGATTACCTATCCCTCACCCTCTGTTGTGTCCCACCCTCCTCCCAGATTGTCTCTGGTATCCATGGTTGCTTTCTATGCCTTTTTCCCCCATTTAATTGATTTGGTAATGAACTTAGTTAGTCTAAATATTTCCAATAGCAAGCACAGCTGATATATACATATACATGAACCCAAGTTTGACTTTAGGCATAAACCTCAGTGAGCAGAATGAACATAATATAAAGTAGTACTTAGCTGGGGCTATATTCTTTATCACAGGTGAGGAAACTAAAGTTGAGAAAAGTCCAGTCTCTAATTACAAAGTCTCACTTATTTTTTCCTTCTAAATATTTTTGCTATGTTTCCATCTCCACTGCTAATCCTTGGTTCATATCCTTTTCTATCTTAACTATAACTGTAGTAATAACCACTTCACTGATATGCTACTCTAGATTGTCACCCATCAGTTCATAATTCTATAAATTAAATGATAATTTCCAAGCTGTGACCACTGAGTTACCTTGCAAGATAAATGATGCTACCAAAAAACATTACTCTTGCCTCGGCTCCTAGAATGATCTTTTTTGAAAGAACCATCTAAATTTGCCAGTTGTTAGTGCAAGACCTTGGGAGTTGATCTTGCTTAGTGTGAAGCCCATAATTCTGCAGGATCTGGCTCCAGATACCTTAATACACCCTTATGCTCTTCTTGCTAGCCCGCCTGGATCTCAGACCTTAACACAAATAGGCCAGATTTCATCATGCCTTTGTGGTTTAGCATATGTAAAAGTCTTTGGAATAACTTTTTTTTTTTTGCCTCCCCTATTTAATTATTTTAGCTTTATGTGAGGTGATCTTGGTTCCTTAATATCTTCTGTAATGGTTTGAAGCATAATATTTTCTTAATCTTCAGTGTATCCATAGCATCTGTCACAGAACTTGATACCTTGTGTTAGGACAATTTGCAAACATGCATACTAGTCCTTTTAGACAGTAAGCTCATCTAAAGTGGAGTCTATATACCTTGTCTGATGTGCTATGAGTGTTCCATAAATGTTTGCTAGATGAATGTATGAGCACAAGTTCTTTGCAGTGAGATTAGGCAAGAGAATGGACCTAGAAAAAAGTAGATGTAAACAGTATAATTGGATAGAGTAATAAATGCATTTTAGCATCATGACTGAAGATAGATGCACGTGCTCTACACTTTTAGGTTTAAGATGCTCTAATGCACATCAGAACTTATTTGGAGTCATTCCGTGTCTGTGGCATTGACTCCTTATTTTAGAGTCAACGTGTTCTATCACTGACCTGATCAGCCTCCAGGGCTAGGGAAGAACATTGTTTTACTGACATTGAAAAATGAACTATTTGGAAGAAAAACTTAGATATCATCATTGGATGATTGCTGAAACTGAGGCTAACAAACACTGCCATGGAAGGACTTAGGAGGGAGATCAAGCTCAGGTCAATTTCTGTCAGCCGGTCTGTACATGGCCATCTATCCACATCTCCCTTCCTTGCCAGTGGATGAATGTGTACCAACCTCACAATGATTAAGGTAGCAGAGATGGATATTGCTCAGTGCAAGCTAACCAAAGCAAATGTGGGAGACCAGCAGGAGGCGTGGTGGTTAAGGTGCTGAACTCCCATATGGCCAACCACGGTTCAAGTCCCGGACCTAGTGGCTTGCTTTCTCACTTTCTCTCTGCCTCTCTCTTTCTCTCTCTCTCTGCTGAATACACATCCCCTATAGCAAATTAAAACAACACCAACAATAATAATAATAATAAATAAAAAATAATAAATAATAAATAATTATTTAAATACATAAATAAAGGAAATGTATGAGGGTGTGTATTAGCAAGAACCCCAGGCTCAAAGTTAGAAACCTTGTGTGTACCCTTCAGTAAATACTTATATCTTAGTTTCAGTATCCCTATCTAAACATTAAGAGGTTGGAACTGGATGGCAAGTATCTTTGCAGCCCTAATTAATCCCTTGAATATTTACAAAATTTCCTGTGCATCTTGGACAAAAGCTCAATTCTCAAGCGATCCTGAAATATCCTATCAATTTGACTTTTACTCTTAAGATATAAAGGCGGTTTCATCTCTCAAAAAACCAGACACAAGAGAAATGTATTTCATGGGAAACCTGTTCCTTATTTAATACTGAAAAGATTCCATGAAGGTTTAATAAAGAAAATTGTATTTCTGATGTCCTCTACTACTTTTGTATTCTCTCCATTTATATTATTATTTTCAAGATACTGCCTTTTATGAGTAATGCCAAGGGGAAATTACTTTATGTCTATCTAGCAATCATGGAGAGGTGGAGAATAATACCATAACAAATAGATTATCAAGGCAGAATGCAAAGGTAGTGATTTTTGATTAGGAGTAGAACTGATTTATAATCACTTTCCTATGTTCCTCCTCATCCAGTTTCCCTCATTCCCCATCCCATCTAAGCCCAGAGCAGAAAGGACAAAGCAAATGTTTGAGGGGGCAGGGTACTGCACAAACCAGATTATTCTGTACTCTTTGTTGATTCTTAAACACATCTGATGCTCTTTGATCTTCTATGTAATATTATCTTCTCTTCTTGCCCTCCCTCTTTTTCTCCACCTAGCTATAACTTTCAATGCCCCTTGAAGCATTTTTTCTGTAATAGCACCCTGACTGTACCCAGGCTAATGTACTTAACTGCTTCTCTGTGTTAATAGCCATTGTGAATGTTATCTTCCTCCTACTCTTAACAGTAGTCACTGCCAGGGCAGAGGTTGTGGCTCCGGCCTCTAGTTCTTCCTTCTTTTCTTGGCTATCGATCTAGATCTAGATCTAGATCTAGATATGTTTTCTCAAAGATACCCAGAGATAATCAGAACATTTCTCACATAACTGAGAGATTCCTAAGGAGCTGAGGAGATATTTACCCTCCAATGAATAGAAGACAGCTAACATGAAAAGAACACTGTATTTGTACCCCAGCTTTCTAGGTTGTATGACCTTAACTCCAGGAATTCTTGTCCGTGAAGTAGGGATGATAATAATACCTGTATTGTGTCCCTCACAGAATCACTATGGGAAACAAATGGGAAAAATATTAGGTCACTGGGCAACTCATGATGTATTTTTCTGTTTTTCTATGCAAAAAATGCATCATGACTCCCAACGATCCAATAGCATCCTTCATTCCACACAACCAAAGTTCCTACACCACAAATGTTAGGGTTAGGCCTGAATGAGATTACTGATGAAAATGTGCTTTAGAAGTTGTAACATGCTGTGAGTATTTCATGGATTATTAGCAATGTTCATCATCATAATAGTAATATAAATTGACTCTCCTAGGCCTTACTAAACAGATGAATATGTGTAATTTGAACTTAAGTTATCTTGGTATCTTACCCTCACTGACCAAAAAGCATTGTTGGGCAGTAACAGCCTGGGGATGTACACTTGTTAGTGTCTTCTATTCTGACACTGTAACAGTAGCAGTGGGGTTGAGGGGAGTGGGAAATGGAGACTCCACACATGAGATTCCTTATAGGCATTAATTTATTTATTGACTCAACAAGTGCTTTTTCTTTGAGACATATTCCTCTCATTCTGGTAAAGTGGTGTTTTATTAAGCAGGAATACTCAGGTCCTAAAACAGTATGACTAGAAGTGCTTGTCTAAGTTAAGAAGCTATTGGGGGAATAAATGACCATAATATTGATGATCAATTTTTTCAACTTATTAGAACTCCAAGAGGATAAGAGGTCAGATTCAATGTAACCAAGAGGTATAAAAAAGTTGAGATTGAAATAGTTCATCAGAGCAAGATTCCAATGTACTCTAAATTTTTGCTGTGCGTGTCCCAATTCCACGTAGGAGGCTGCTTACTAGACCAAGGAAAGTTGAGCTTCAGAACATTTAAGAAAAAACAGAGAAGTAACCTTGGAATTCACTATTTATTAATCCATTTGTTTCTTTTCTTGCTTACTTATTTATGATAGAGCATATGCACATGCACATGGAAAGGAGATGTATGAGTACCTTCCACAGAGTCTGGTCACACTGTCATCCCCTTCCTCCAGTCTTCTAGCCCTTTGTATCATGGGCACTTGCGTGCCTGCCTGGTGTGTTTCAAGTTGACCTGGCTGTGGATACGAGCCATGATTGCCATGTGCCATGTGCCATGTGCCATGTGGAATCTGGCTTCTTTTGAGCAGCACATAACCATTGCACCACAGAAACAGCCCCAAAGAGATTATCTAGAGAGACTAAATAGAGAGAAATGAGTATGTGGAGATGGAAAATCATACCCCTTCCTGATTTCCATTGAGGAATCCATGTATAACCTCTCCCACATGTTGCCTCTTCAGATTTGACTTCTGAAGTTTCTGATGTCCTCCACTACTTTTGTATTTTTCTTCTGACATGATCAGTTCTCTCTCTCTCTCTATCTCTCTCTCTCTCTCTCTCTGTGTGTGTGTGTGTGTGTGTGTGTGTTCTCTAAGAGCCTTCTCTTTTAACAAAACTTCAATGGTCTCTGAGCAGCAGAGCAATCTTTTGTGTTTGTTCGTTATCAGAGTAAAGAAACTTTTTACACATCTCTTTTCTCCAGTACAATCGTTGAATTGGTTAACTCACACAATAGCCTGCTGAGAAGAATTATTTCAGAAATAATTAAACTGTGATCAGGAGTGAGTGAGTCAGAATCTGGTGTTTCCAAGTTTCTTGGGAGATGGCTAAGGAAGTACAGTTAGGGCAGATAAGTTGTATTCGCTTTTCTCAAGGTGATAGGGTGGCATTCAGATCTGGCCTAAAAATATGAAAATTGAATGCTGCTTTGAGAAGCTATCTGGTTCATTTAGTCCACTCTCTGTGTTCATAAAGACTTAAATATTAGGGAACCTATACAAACAAAATCCCCTATAATTCTTGGGAGCACTTTTGTTGCTGCTGAGTAGGAACTCAGCCTCATGTTTAATGACACTTATTTTTAGCTTAATGTCATTTTCTATTCTCCTTTCTTTTAGGTTAACAATCCATGCTGAGTGTCCCATGCATTTGGAAGATTTTCCCATGGACGTGCATGCCTGCCCACTGAAATTTGGAAGCTGTATGTATTTCTTGCTTTTTGTTTGCCTGATCTTCTTCTAAAAGAAACTTAACATATCCTATTCTGTCCACTGGGAGTGTCCTAGGCTGAGGCTTTTAATCAAGGTTGGTACAGGAGTGAGTTAGGGGTGGCATTGAGTAGTACTAACTGATCAAAAGGAGAAGACTTACCCTTTTCTTTCCAAGGAGCAAACCTTATTTTGTCATTTTAGACTAATTCCTCTGATAATCAAATTGAAAAATTAGCATCTGTTTCCTAATTATCCAGAATTCTGAGCAAGGCAGAATTGACACTGAATATAGAAGCAGCTTCTTAAGGACAAATTCTCTCAAACAGAATGTGTTTATATTTTTAAAAATTTCTCTTCTACCAGCATCCTTAAATATTAGGGAACCTATACAAAAAAAATCCCCTATAATTCTTGGGAGCACTTTTGTTGCTGCTGAGTAGGAACTCAGCCTCATGTTTAATGACACTTATTTTTAGCTTAATGTCATTTTCTATTCTCCTTTCTTTTAGGTTAACAATCCATGCTGAGTGTCCCATGCATTTGGAAGATTTTCCCATGGACGTGCATGCCTGCCCACTGAAATTTGGAAGCTGTATGTATTTCTTGCTTTTTGTTTGCCTGATCTTCTTCTAAAAGAAACTTAACATATCCTATTCTGTCCACTGGGAGTGTCCTAGGCTGAGGCTTTTAATCAAGGTTGGTACAGGAGTGAGTTAGGGGTGGCATTGAGTAGTACTAACTGATCAAAAGGAGAAGACTTACCCTTTTCTTTCCAAGGAGCAAACCTTATTTTGTCATTTTAGACTAATTCCTCTGATAATCAAATTGAAAAATTAGCATCTGTTTCCTAATTATCCAGAATTCTGAGCAAGGCAGAATTGACACTGAATATAGAAGCAGCTTCTTAAGGACAAATTCTCTCAAACAGAATGTGTTTATATTTTTAAAAATTTCTCTTCTACCAGCATCTTCATATACCTCTGCCCAGTTCTCGACAGGAAATGGAAGAGACTCTAGAGATTCACTCATTTTTGAGAATGCTGCCTTTCTCAGTAGCTATAAATTGTTTAGAAAAAAGAGTAAATACATAGCCTATTTCACATAAATTAGAAAAATAAAAATTGAATAGAATTTAAGTTAATTTCTGAATCTCAGAATTTCAGAGTACATTTCATATAGAGAATCATCAGAGTAATATACCAAGATCTGTGTTGATCATGCCTAAATTAGATTTAGCTCAGTATTTTGGAGTAGAAAGTGCATTTGAAAAGACCCACGTAATTATGTCTGACTTTGTTTTTCAATCATTTGATTGTAAAATATTTATAGATTGTCTCATATGTGCCAGGTTCTATTCTAGGACCTTGGAACACATCCATAAATAAAACAAAAACTTCTGCCCTTGTGAGGCTTATATTATAGAGAGAAGGGTGATTGTGAAAGATAGAATAGACAATAATTTAAAAAATATAAAGTATGCTGTAAAGTTGGAAGTGCTATGGGAAAACATCAATGTACTGCAAAATAAGGGAAATCAGTCACAGAGGTAGACATGGAGGTGGAGGATAGGTGTCACCACTGAAATGGAAAGTAAAGTGATCAGGATCACCCCATCTTTTTGGAAGTGACATTTGAGCAGAAATTTTAAGGAAGGAAAGGAGTTAGGAAATGGAGAGGTAAAACACTTGTGGGACACAGATAAGGTTTATTATTTGTTGATGAGGATGTGTATGGTGGTCTCAACTGGGTGGGACTGAGGTGTATATCATGCTGGGTAAAGTCTCTTCACAATCTAAATGATGCATAGTGATTTAATAAATAAATAAATAAATAAATAAATAAATAAATAAATAAATAAATAAATAAATAAATAAATAAATAAATAAATAAATAAATAAATAAATAAGTGATTTAATGTATAAATAAATAAATAAATAAATAAATAAATAAATAAATAAATCAAACAAAAAACAATGTAGTTGTTTGAGGAACTAGCTCTCTAGGTAGAAGGAATGGCCAGGGAAAAGCCTTAAGTCAGATAATTATCTGGTTTATTCAAAGAACATCAAAGTCATCAATGTGGCTGTTCAGAGTAAGGGGGGAAGCTCCAGGGATGAGTGAGACCAAAGAGGCACTAGATTATCTAGACTCCTATAAGGCACTTAAGGGTTGTAGATTACATTTTGAGGGGATATGGTAAGTGAAAGGAATATCTTGCACAAAAGGATGTCAATGTCTGAGTTATGTTTTTGGAAAGTTATGATATATGGTCATATCTTTGACTTGCTTGGTATTAAATGCATTTATGCTTTGAGAACCCATATCATATGCTATAAAAATGTACAGTGATTAAATGTAAATAAAAACGAGAGAATTACTAGAGATTTTTAAAATATATAAGTAGAGGAAGAATAGAAGCAAGAAGTCTAGTTAGGAGGTTATTGTAGTTTTTCAGGTGATAGATGAGATGATAATGGCTCAGATCAGATTGAAGAGAAGGACCTGCTGGGACCAGCATTTAGCGTAATGGCTATGTTGCTGGACTCCCATGTAGTCGACTGCGGTTGGAGTCCTGGACCTGGTGGCTTAAACTCACGCCGGGTGTGTGTGCATGCATGCCCAAGATGTGTGCCATCCCCCCTGGGGAGTGATTTCTCGCTTTCTGTCTCTCTGTCTCTGTCTTTCTGGCAATTGCATGCGCCCTAGAACAAAAACCTCTCCAAAAAAAGAAAGGCCTGCTTGTGGGTTTATTGTGATCCAACAGGATCCCCCAATGAATTATATACAGAGTATTATGAAAGAGAACACTCAGTGGTGACTTCTAGATTTTTGTCCTAACAAATTTGCTATCAAATGACATGAATATTACTTCCATTCTGGGTAATACCGAGTTGTTCATTGGTCACCAGTGTTCTCAAGAGCAACTAGAAAACCTGTAACTGTAGAAACAATAAGGATTGAAGAGACTGAAATTCTGTAGAATTTTAGATGAACTTGTGACCTGCTGCAGCGTCTTCCCTGGAGGCATTTTCCAATTATGGCTGTGAATCGCAGCTTGGATTTAAGTTTGGCTCCAGGCATAGGGCTTATAGTGGTGGATAGAAGAAATTCAACAATTATTTCGATGTTCATACTGGGTTACATGATAAAAGTAGAGCTCTATAAAGTCTCAAACTTGGGGACCAGCAGTTGGCATAATGGCTATATCACTGGACTCTCATGTAGTCGACAGCGGTTTGAGTCCTGGACCTGGTGGCTTAAACTCACTCTGGGCGCATGTGCATGTGTGCCCAAGATCACAAGAGGAGAATGGAGGAGAAGGGATTGTGGCATGGCCGTCCCCCCTGGGGGGTGATTTCTCGCTATCTGTCTCTCTGTCTCTCTGTCTTTCTGGTGAGCGCAGGCACCCTATAGCTAAAACCTCTAAAAAAAAAAAAGTCTCAAACTCTTTGCTGCTACTTCCCTCGATACAATTGCTGAGTTTTGAATTTGCATAGAGGATGAAGCCAAAAACTAATATGAAATCTTTGAAAAGCTGAACTGCCTTTTTCTGCAGTCTCTCAGTGGGGGCAGGGGGAAGACATGCCAGGCTATTAGTTTAAAACCCTAGAGAGCTATGTCCTAGTTAGAAGAGAATAGCAGAGACAGTGCAGATTTAACCAAAAACTATAACTCAGCTCAGTCCCTTATGGGATTAAGGTGATAACTCTTCCACATTATCTGCATGGAAAAGAAAAAAATGAAGCCTTTGGAATGGCTTCATTATGGGAGCTGCATAGTTGTTTGAATGTTTGAAATTTGACATAGTGTTTAAGTTGTGGGACTCCCAAATGGCTGAACACAGTTCAAGTCCCTTACCTGGTGACTTGAAATTCATGCCGGGCACATGTATGTGCATGCCCAAAATACTGAGAGGAGAATGGAGGAGAAGGCATTGTGGCATGGCCATCCCCTCCCTCTCCGTGAGACAATAATTTCTCACTTTCTCTCTTTCTGTGTCTCTGGCGAGTACACACACCCTTTAGCAAAAATCTCTCTCTCTGATAATAATAATAATAATAATAATAATAATAATAATAATGTCATTATGCACATGAATAGGTAGGACCATAAATGTAAAATGAAGATTATAAACAAAAACAAAAGCATTAAATAAAGAAATAGACCTACAGGTGATCCAGACATCAGAATTCGTAGACAAAATCTTTAATATGGCTCATATGTTCAAGAAAACAAAAGTGGGGGGAGCGATGAATAGAAAAAAATAAATTATAAAGAATTTCATCAGAAAAAATAATCTATAAAGAATAAATTGGGAACTGGCCCTGTACCCTGGCAGTTCAGATAAGTCATATCCCACGATGCCCACCATGATTCATGTCTTGGCTCCAGCAATTTGAAAAACACACTAAACATGCATTTGTGTGTGCCCAAAATTCTGACACAATGGAGAAATGGAGGAGAAGAGATTGTGGTATGACCATGCTTTCTCCGTATTTCACTCTCTGTATCTTTCTCTGGTAGGGGCATGCTCTCTCTAGCAATTTTTTTAAAACTTGGAAATTATTTACAAAAAGAAAAGTACCATATCAAAAAATCAGAATTCAATCAGTAGATTTAATAAGCAGAAGACAGGATTAGATAACTTAAAAAACAAGTGTATAAAAATAGCAAAACAGAAGCATAGAAAGACACAATAAAAAAAAGTAAGAAGCATGGGGACATAATAAAAGAAATAGTAATGTATAATTTTGCAGAAGGAAAACAGACAAAGAAAAGAGCAAATACAGCAATTAAATAATGACAGTCCATTTGTTTTTAAACAGATGAAAATTATCAATCCAATGATTCAAGTCATGGAAGCAAAAAACAAGATAAATACAAGAAAAACAATGTGAATTCTAAAGTTTATATGGAAATACTATTATAGTGCCAAGAATAGCAAAGACTATGCTCAAGAACAATGAAACTGGAAAATACACAGTTAAATCTAATTCAGTATTAGATAGCTAGACCTATTTTAAAGCTATAGTAATTTGGGCAGTATTACTGTTCAAAGATAGACAAATATATGAATGTGACAAAACAAAAAGGAGACAGAAAGAGAGCTATCTTGTCTCTTTCCTCATCACACACAAAAATAAATTCCAGGTAGACTGCAGATCTAAATATGAAAGGATTAAAGATAAACAAGAAATATTTTAGCAGAAAACATGACAGAAGATCTTCATAATCTTGGCAGAGGTAATTGCTTAATCAGCACATCAAATAGCACTAAATTCAAAAGTAAAAGAAGATTTGGAGCATAGTAAATATTAGGAAATTCTCTTCATCAGAAGACCATTAAAAGAGAGAAAAGACAAGCCACAGAGTGGCAGAAAATATCTACATTTCGTATTCAAGACAAAGGACTAAAATCCATAAGACCCCCCCTACACACAAATCTACAGGAAATATTCAGATACCTCAATAGAAAAAGAACCAAAGTCTTGAACAGGTATATTCTAAAATAGGGTTTCTCAATGGTATCTGGATATGCACATGTGCACAACACACACACACACACACACACACACACACACACACGCTGACTTATTACATCAGTCAACAGGGATATGCAAATTAGAAGCCAATTTTAGCCACTAGCGTGACTAAAAGGAGAAAGGAGATACTTCATGTTGATGATGGTGAGTATGTGGAGCAAATCTCATGCACCACTGTTAAGAATGTTAGTAATATGTGCAAAGATTTGGGAAATCATTTGGTGGCATCTTAAAGTGCTGAATTCATATATATCGTATAACTTGGTATCTCTAAGTCCTGAGTATATTTCCAACCAAATATCAGTGTTTATGTGTACCAAAAGGCTTAAAAGAATGGCCATAGCTTAACTATGTACAATAGCCTCACAATGTAAACTACTGTAATGTCCATCAAAATGCATTCAAAATCTGGCATATTCACACAATAGAATACTAAATAGCAATGACAGTTATGTTATATGCAACAACCTGGATGAGGTCACAGGTACAATGTTGAGCAAAGGCCAGACACCTAAACCTATATATTAAGTTGTCGGGAAAGTCATGACACATTTTTCTGTATTTCCCTATGCAAAAATGTGTCATGAGTTGCCCAATGACCCAATAGCTTGTGATTCCACTTGTATTACATGGGAAAACAAAAGAGCCACACTGTGTGGTTAGAGGTCTTTACTATTTTGTGTATCATTGCTATCGGTAGTATTCCCAAATTCTTTATGTATTAAACTATGAGATTCAGGAACAAAGAGTCAGGATTCCCAGGAATTTCATGAAGTAAATGTTATTTATAAAATACTTGCAACCTCCTTGATGTTATTTACTCATTATTATGAATATTTAACATTTTTTAACAAATAAGAAATGATAAGTTTAGAAGTATCAATGTATAAAAAATATGCAAACATTGGAAAATGCCAGCAAGCCTAATTGGATAGTAGCTGAATAGCAACATTTGGGTCTCTTAACAAGGTATTTGTCAAATGTGTGACTAACTAAATCAGTTAGTCAAATAAGCAGTCAGTCTCTGACAATGTTAGTTCAAAAGGAATGCTACATTGGTGCTACAATGGCAGGACTGCTTTTCACTGCCCATATTCCTGGGGCCTGCTGCAAATAAAGGCTCTGGTAATAGCAGAAGGCATTTGGCAAAGCAACTAAAGGCAAGATAACAATTGTTCCATCACAGCCCATAGGAAATGTATTAAGGGGTCATTCTGGAAGTGCAGAAGATCTAATTGTCAAGCAGATATTTTTCTTGCAGTATTCAAGCCACCCACACACCCTCCCGCTCCTCCATGAAAATAGAGTGATTAGATTGGAACTAAAAAGGGGCAGACTTTGTGAGAAGGGAAGCCAAGAGGTTAAAGGAGCCCATGGGTCATGCAGAAAAGAACAAGAAAGAGAATGTCTAAAGGAGAAGAATTCTGTTCCTCAGTGAGTGAAATGAATTCTATCAGTTTCCATGTACTTGGAAAAGCTATGATCTCAGGGTCACCTGGTATCCTTCCCTAAGTTTCCTTCTTTACTTTCTTAAGCATTATGAGAAGTTAAAAGTTAGAATCTGTTCTACTTCTGAACATCCTCTCTCTATTACATTCAATTCAATCCACTGTCTACTATTGTGTATTATACCCTAAGGATCACTCACATCAGACATTGTGGTGGTCTTTTAAATGGTGTCTTGGGTCCAGTTTAACTTCCCACCAGTTAATATGGTAGCTAGAGTGATTCTTCCCCAAACAGACATCTGGTCATGTCATCTCTTATAGTCATCTTCTTTGTAGCCTACAGACAAAAGCTTGCTTTCTTTCTTTCTTTCTTTCTTTCTTTCTTTCTTTCTTTCTTTCTTTCTTTCTT
>NW_006205314.1:430554-481909 GCF_000334495.1 Tupaia belangeri chinensis | reverse complement strand
TCTCCTCCATTCTCCTCTTGGGATCTTGGGCATGCACACACACATGCCCAGTGTGAGTTTAAGTCACCAGGCCCGGGACTCGAACTGGGGTCAACTACATGGGAGTCCAGCAGCATAGCCATTACGCTAACTGCTGGTCCCAAACTCTTTATTTCTTAGCATGAGCAATTAGGATACTTCATGGTATTACCTCAGCTTTTCTATAGCTATAAGTCCAGTGATCCCATTATTCCAATGCCACTCCAGTTGTTCCAGTACTTGTTGCCATTGCCATGTTGTTCTTTTGTTAGGAAAGTCCTTCTTTTACCTACCAAAGGTGGCATCATCTTCTGAGTATCTTCTGAGTAATGTATACTTAATCTTTCTTCAACATCCCACTCTGAGCAGGAGTAATAGTGTTCAACTCTTGTTTCACTTAATACTTATTTTTGTTTCACTTGTGTGCATACTTCTTATGTTCAAAGTTACACTAGAACTATTATGCTCTCCCCTCTCCCTCAATAAATTGTAGACTCTCTGATGGTGGTTACTGTGCCTTATTAACCTTTTGAACCAGTACAAGGTCAGGCTCTGCGAAAACACTAAATCAAGTAGTTTTCCATTTTTTAAAAAATGTATTATTCGCTCTTCCTTCTCTTCCTTCATTAGCTCATGCCTTTTCTGCTTCGACCTGTATTTTATAGGAAGAGAGTGTTTTGTCCTCCATAAATCCTTCTGAACACATATATTATTGAAAAAGAAGTTAAATCATTGTTTTTTGCATAAAGCAACTAGCCACTCTGGCCCCAGTAGAGTTTGAGATATAGGTCGCTGTGCAATTTATTGTCACATTTGCACTAGAATTTGCTAGGGTTTTTAGGACTAATATTTAAGACTCTGCTTCAGGTATTCAACTTAAGTGAAAAGATTCAATGAGAAATCTATTTTTATTTATTTTTTTCTTTAGGAGTAAAAAGAAATCTTCCATCACTTGCCCTTTCCCTGAGCTCATGTGTTCTAGTTTTCACATTGTCAAACTCTTGGGTAGATTGTATAGAACATTGTATTGTCCTTTAAACAGAATGTTATAACTACCTAAACAGCAAAGGTAAGAAGACATACAAAGATGATTCTCTGCTTAGGAATAGGGATATCCCCAGTATATGTACTAAAGACAGAAACAACTGGGGAAAAATGAGAGGGCAAGGGCCTTGTGAAGTCATCTTTCACTAATAGCATTGTGCGAGTCCTCCCATAATAGCAGAATAAATTTTAGGTAGGAGGGTAAGAAGATCCTTAGGAGAATATTTCTTTTTCTTTTTGGTAGTAGTGAAGATCTACAAGTCAAGTTGGAAATACAAGGATACCTGCATTTAACAGAGGATGCTTTGGTTCCAAGACTAAATTGTAAAGACCATAGCCATCTAGAAGGAAGTTTCTAGAGCAGAAGTTGTAAACTAGGGGCTGTAGAGGTGATTTGTGTGATCCATACAGTGTTTAAAATGTTTTTATGTTTGGAGAGGTTTTTGCTGTGGGGTGCGTGCGCTCACCAGACAGACAGAGAGAGACAGAGAGACAGAAAGCGAGAAATCACCCCCCAGGGGGATGGCCATGCTGCAATCCCTTCTCCTCCATTCTCCTCTTGGAGTCTTGGGCATGCATGCACATGCGCCCAGCGTGAGTTTAAGCCATCAGGCCTGGGACTTGAACCACAGTCGACTACATGGGAGCCCAGAGACATAGCCATTACACCAATTGCTGCTCCCAAAACTTTTAAAGTTATTTTTCAAGATTTGATATTTGAGATATGTCTCAAAAAATCTAGATTAGTTTATTGTTTTAAGAGTACTGGGCTGAGCAGTGACTGTCTCTTGGAGAGGGATACATGTTCACCCATTCCTCAGAGTATTTATCTCTTTCATCTCCTTCCTGAAAGCAAAATCCAACATCGGTTGCCATTAATCAACTCACTTGCGCTCTTGTTTTAACCTAAAAGTAAGAGCTCCCAGTAGAATTAAGAGAAGAGTGAAGTAGTTCTTGCACCCATATCTATCAAACATTTTGTTGTTGTTGTTGATGCCAGTCTTCTTTATTTATTATGATTCTTGTTTAAATATAATCTATGTATGTCTTTGTGGGTTACAGTATGATTTTATTATTTTTATTATAATTATTATTTTTTATATATTCAATCTCTATGCATCATTCAGCTTGTATAGAGAATTTATCCAACATGAAATATACTGCAGACCAGACCAGTTGAGAGTATTAATCAAACATTTTTTAAGAAAAGTAAAAGATAAACTGAGAGCTGTGTTTCAAAAAAGACATGAGTGTGCATTTCCTTATAGAAATGACAAATATTTCTACATCTTTACTATGTGTACAAAGTATGCTTTTGTTGAAAATATGCAACTTCAAGTATCAAAATTCTGCAATCCATTATAGAAAAGTATAGTTGACATGTAGAAAAGATGTACAATGGGGATCAGCAGTTGGCATAATGGTTATGTTGCTGGACTCCCATGTAGTCGACCGTGGTTCAAGTCCCAGACCCAGTAGCTTAAACTCACACCGGGCACATGTATGTGTGTGCCCAAGTTCCTGAGAGGAGAATGGAGGAGAAGGGATTGCGGCCTGGCCATGTCCCCTGGGCGGTGATTTCTTGCTTTCTGTATCCCTGTCTTTCTGTCAAGCGCACAAAAAAAAAAAAAAAAAACCCCCAAAAAAAAAAAAAAAAAGAAAAAAGAAAAAAAAAAAGAAAAGATGTACAAAGAAAAATTTTAAAGTTTATTTCTTTTGTGAGCGTGAGAGAGGGAGAGTGCAAGAGCACTTGCTTTGTCGTGGAAGGTTTAAATAAAGCATACTATGGGAATACTTTTGCCACTATGAACTGGAAATTCTGACCCTCAACCTGAATAAAAGACACCTCAAAATGTGGAGAAGAGGGGTCAAAAAATATGGTGGTTGGTTTGTCTTTGTGGGCCTAGATGCCTAAGTTAGGAAAGAATCTCACCCCCAATATTAAAATCTTCTGTGCTGAGTCAATTGTATCTAGAAGGAATCAATTCATTCCTGTAACATTCTGATTGAAACTAAATAACCCTACCTCTTTCCACTACTATTTCCCTTTTCTATGACCCTCTTAAGGTTTATCTGTACAAAATTTTGTATTTGACATTAGAATGGTAAGTAGAAGACCTGACATTAACACCCTGGTGAAGAAGAAAAGGTGTGTCAGGTTCTGGTTTACACATCAAAGTAGTAATGAATAAATTATGAAAGAATATTGTAAATATTAATTATTGCTATTTTAATTTTGAATTGTTCATTTTTAATTTAAAATATCACTATTATAAATTGTTGCTTTATCTCATGTGCTCACCCCATAATTAATTAAAGAAAATTTCATTACTTTTTTGACAGTTTGTTTTCCTTATAACTAGGCTCATTTGCTCATTTAAGGTATGTCTCAGGATCCTGTAGATATTTGAGCTTATGATGTCTACGTGAGATAATATTTTAGGCATTCTTCCCCCAGCCCCTGCTGTCTACTCTCCAAAACAAAGACAAGTTTCGTGGCAATCTAAAAGACTATGTCATTGAAGGAAGATGTGACTATGGTTCATTTCTATGTACCCAGTATAAAAGTGGGACTTTCAAGAAGTTCATGGGAAAATACATATTGAGGGAAAGCCATGCATGAATTTCGCAAATTTTTACATCAAAATAAACTTGTACTGTAATTCCATTTTCCTGCAAGCTTTGTGAAGTCACGTCATACTATGGTAGTTCTTCAATGGATGGATATACTTTAGTTGAAGATAGGACGTGTACCCAGAACTCTTTAGGGATGAATGTTGTGGTTCAATCTCATGCAAGCGTAGTAATCATTTTCCTTTCCCATCATCTTCTCCTTTTTGACCCTTCTCTGCCTTAGATGCCTATACAACAGCAGAAGTGGTTTATTCTTGGACTCTTGGGAAGAACAAATCTGTGGAAGTGGCCCAGGATGGCTCTCGCCTGAATCAGTATGACCTGTTGGGCCATGTTGTTGGAACAGAGATAATCCGGTCTAGTACAGGTATATACTCGTTTTAGTTAACAAACATTTCTGTAACCTGTACCGCATGCCAGTCATTGTTCTAAGTGCTCATAACTTATTTAATCTGTAAAACAGCGTTCCAATGAAGGTCCTATTATCATGAGGAAACTGAGGCATGTAGAAGTCTAACAGTTTGCCCCATATCACAGTTATGTAATGGCAGAGCCCAAATCTGAATCTGGAAAGATTGGCTCTGAAGCCCATCTTCTTAACCATGGTGCCCTGTTGCCTCTTGGGTGGTGGGGCAGAAGATCAAGGGCACCGAGATTGGAGTACAGTAGAAAAGAAAAGAGAGGGCAGCTATGGAGTGAGACGGCTGAACTTTAATCCTAAAGGTTTCATTAAGACATCCTCTTAAATTAGTGCTGAAGTGGCACATTAATAACCCAAGAAAGGTCAGGTACTCAGCCAGGAGATTCAGGGAGTAGCCATTGAATTATTTTAAGTGGATCAACCACCTCTGAAAACAAGCTTATCTAGCAAAACCTGTCAGCTCTTCTAGATGGCTAATCCTTAGATATTGACAAATGGAACAAGAGACTCTTTCTGTAACTTTAAATCCCCCATCCATTTGGAAAATGACCGGTTCCAGGGATCTGAGGAAGGAGGTGGCCTGAATTCCAACTAGCCTTAGGGAATTTGTCAAAATGGAATATATCCTGGGGCTGTCTTACATGATTTTTTTTTTCTGTGAAAGGATAGGAACTTCCAACATTAATCATTTTCAAGCAATACTTGTTTCCATGAATTCAGAATTATAAACGAAGTGGGTATTCATGTTCTTCTGTTTCATTATCTGGACATATGCTGTTCTCTCTTAATGTATCCCAGTATGTCATCTTGTTGGCCCTCCTGCTCTTCCTCCACCCAGGGAGCTGGGAAGAGTACCTGAAAAAAGTGGCATTTGAAATGGATTTGAAGGACCAACAGGATTTAGGAATTTGGTGTGGGGAAAAGGTATTTCTGACAAAAGCAAAAATGAGGTCCAAAAGTCAAGATATGCAAGAGAGTATAGCCTATTGGGGAAGTTGCAAAAGGCTAAAAATAAGATTCAGAGAAACCACGGGTACAGGGCTGTGGGAGTTGGTGGTCTGCTGTCCTGCAATGTGCTCTTGGGTCAAGGGATTGCAGGTCTCCAGAGATGGAGCAAGCCAAAGGGCCCAAACAGGCAAGAATTATATGTGAATCTGAAGGGCGCTTCTTTGTCCTCCAATCACCTCCTGTATATGAGAACTGGCTGCTGGGGCCCAGGCCAGCTTTGGAAGAAGCTGTGGCCTGGGTTCTCTAGACCCCATTCCTTTACCCCAAGAGCATTCAATAAGCTTATCTGAGAGGTTAGCCATGCTCCTTTCAAGGATATGGGGGCTCAGATCCCTGGGACTATGGCAGGGGCAGTTTCCTGGGGCTTCTGTGACTGTGAGCTGGGTGGGGAGTGGTGGTGGTGGTGGTGGCAGGAGGGATTCTCGCCCAGGCTGCCTGAATCCATTTCTGCTAACTACTATCCTAAAGGAGTGGAGGGTGGGCTGTGGGGCTCTGGCTGTGGGGCCATGAATATTTTTCCCTCTGCCCATTGGTCTGTGGCAGGTCCCCTGGTAGCCATGTGCTCCTGTCTTCACCCCTGCCCCTGAAAAGAGAGCAGAAGCAGGCATCACAAGGCAGTCTGAGAGCGCACATGTCCATATTATGTGAATTTCATGAGCAGGGAGTTGTCTTTGACCCCTCGTCTACTTCAGTACAATGTTCTCTGAACACACCCACAGAGTAGAGCGACTGTGGTCTGTCTGGGTGGCATAGGGAGGAATCTTCCCAGTTTGGTCAGTGATTCTGCACTCTGCAAGCAGGCAGAGGAGCCACCAGCTGGCCTCGTTCTCCTGTCCCTCATTTGTCCTTCCATTACCTTTGATCAGAGAAGCTGGCCTTTTGCCCCCAGGGGCCAGTCCCTCCTCCTGCTGCTGCTGCTGCTGCTGCTGCCGCTTCCGCCCCTGGGATCAGCCCGAAGCACACCGCCTGCTCTCCCCTCCCCTCTGTGTCCCAAGTTTCCAGAAGGGAGAAGAAGGCCTGGGAGGAAGCTGGCCACCTGCACAACACAACCCAGGCTGCAGCATAGGCCTAGAAAAGTATAGCACAGTGCAGTAAGCAGAGTATAGTAAAGATGCTGGCCTGCACAAGGAGAGAATTCCCTGCCTCTATTCATACTCCTCACTTCCCTGCCTTTCTGCAGCGCTGCCTCCCAGCATGGACTCTAAGACCTATCAAGCATCCCAGCTCCATTTCATTTTCTTCAACCACTGTTTCCCTCTGTATCACAGAGATGATGTATGTTCATGTAGGAAATTAGAATTTTTATTATTTATTTATTTTAGAGGGAGAGATTTTTGCTATAGGGTGTGTGTACTCGCTAGAGAGATAGAGAGAGAGAAGCTAGAAATCACCCCGCAGGGGAGATGGCCATGCCACAATCCCTTCTCCATTTTCCTCTCAGGATTTTGTACACTCACGCACACATGCTCGGTGTGAGTTTTAAGCCACTGGGTGTGGGACTTGAACTGCAGCCAACTATGTGAAAGTCCAGTGATATAACCACTATTCCATCTGCTGGTTCCACATTTTGATATTTTAAGAGATTCTCCTTTGCATTGTTTCTTTAAATATAATGTTTTTTTAAATAAATAGAACCATATTATTGGTTCTGTTTTATACTTTTTTTATACTTAGTTTTATATTATAAACACTTCTTCATGTCACTAAATGTGCAGGATCCAAACAGAATGTACACAGATTTTGGTAACAATATATAAACACTTAGAATGAACACATAGTCACAATTACCTGTTTTGGTTACTTTAAATAAAACACTTTTAAATAAAATAAAATAAAATAAAATGCCATCTTCCAAGGCCAGAACATTTTAGGCAATGATGCTATATGTGTCATTGTAGCTGGGAAGTGCAACATTTTGTTGTGAAATTCAGAAAAATAATACCTTTATTTTTATAGCCTACCCATGTGGATCATAATCTAGTTAACCAGCGATCTGCGAGTATGTTCTGTGTGTTAATGCTATAAACAACCCTGCAGACCCTTCTTGTCCATATAGCATGTTGCCCTCGTGCCATTATCTGCCTAGGATTTAGCCAGAATGTGGATGGCTACTTAAGTAGCTATATTTTTTCAAAAATTAACTCATATTGACAAACTGCTGTTTTGAAAGGTTAAATGATTCACACCTACTTTATCAGTGTAGGAGCATGATAGCTTCCCTGTACCCACAGCAACACAGGTGTTATGGGTCGAATCCTTCATAACAGACCTCTCTGGGGGACACAGACCCCCTAATTCCCAGTACCTCAAGATGTGATCTTTTATGGAAATAGCATCATTGCAGATGAAGTAAAGACACCAGTAAGGGTGGACACCTAATCCAATATAACTGGTGTCTTTGTAAAGAGGGAAATTTGAACACACGTATACACATAGGGAGAACACATGTAAACATGAAGGAAGAGACTGAGGTGCTGCTTCCATAAGCCGAAAAACACCAAAGACTGCTGGCAAACAACTTGAAGATACAAAGAAGCAAGGAAGGTGTCTCCTGCATGTTTCAGAGAGTGAGTCTACTGACAGTTCCATTTCAGACTTTGAGCCTCCAGAACTATGAGAAAACACATTGGTTTGGTTTGAACTCATCCAGCTTGTGGTACTTCATTATGGCAGCCTTAGCAAACTAATGCAACACAATATTGCCATTCTTGTTTCTTACTATTGATCAAAGTCATATATGGACATGGTGGATTTTATAATGATCCATTTTTGAGCATGTAATGTGTACCAAGCACTCCTCTTGACACTTATTAACCCATATGACCCTTGAACAACACTCTGAGGTGGACAATATTATTCCTTGTAGATAAGGAACGCCAGACTCAGATTTAATCATCTTCTGAAGGTCACCTAGTTGGTAAGTGGTACAGTGAGGTTTTGAAACTGACTTCAGAGTCTATACTCATAGTCACCACAGTGATCCCTCCCTTTTTGCTTCTGATTTAGTAGTTTAGATGGGGAGAGGGAAGAAAGACAAAAAGAAAAAAAAATTAAGTGACAGGAAGGCTTATACTGAAAAATAGCCTTTCCTATTTTACCCACATATGTTTTATTTTGGTAGTTTACTTCATAGTTCTAAATAATGGACTCATAATGATTTTTTTTTCATTTTGTACCTTTAGAGATTAAATATCAATTCTCTATTCAGGAGCATGTGAGTGCTTGGCTCACTTCAATTACCCCATACCTCTCCTTTCCATCATGCTTATTCTAGACCTAGGTAGCTGAGTTGACTAGTTACTTTTATTTCTTGTTTCATCAACCCTTCTGTCCTCATATCCTCACCTCTTTTCTTCCAACATCTTTGTTTCACTAACTTAAAAGAAAAGCATTTCATTTTTCTTCCATGAGTGAGAGAAACAGAAAGAAAAAGAGAGAGCATCTATTGGAAGTGGTATGTATCTCTTCCTCTCTCTCTTTCTGTCTTTAAGACAGTCTTTACTCTGCAATTCACTCCCAGACTCAGCTAGTCCTGGATCATGGGCATGTACACATCTGACATCTTCAGGGAGGTCTATGGACATGAACCTGGAACCTTCCCGTGGGGGTCTGCCTCTCAGAGTGCTTCATTACCACTGCACCACCATATGGCTCCTTTCCAGTTTCTGCTGGCTACAATCTTGCTTTTCATTGTCAAAACAGGTTAAAATTGACATTTATTTCTTGTGATAGGCACAATAATGGCCCTCCAGTAATGTTCACATTCTAATCCATGGAAACTGTGGACATATTGGGTTACATGGCAAGGGGAGATTATGATTGCAAATGAAATTAAGAATCCAAATCCACTGGTTTAAAAGTCAATTGTCCTGGATTATTCAGTGTAATTGCAAAGGTGCTTAAAAAGAGAAGACAGGACTGAAGTAAGAAACAAAACTGTTAATATGATGCTTTGCTGCTGGCTTTAAAGATGAAGAATGGGGGACCGGTAGTTAGCGTAATGGCTGTGTCTCTGGACTCCCATGTAGCTGACTGTGGTTCGAGTCCCAGACCCAGTGGCTTAAACTCACACCAGGCGTGTGTGTGTGTGTGTCGAAGACCCCGAGAGGAGAATGGAGGAGAAGGGATTGCAGCATGGCCATCCCCCCTGGGGGGTGATTTCTCGCTTTCTGTCTCTATGTCTCTCTCTGTCTGGCGAGCGCATGCGCCCTATAGCGAAAAAAAACCTCTCCAAAAAAAAAAAAGAAAAAAAAAAACCCCCCCAAAAAAAAAAAAAAAGATGAAAAATGGGGCCACAAGCCAAGAAATCCAGGCAGCCTCAAGGAAAAGGCAATATATATATATATACTTTCTCCCAGAGCCACCAAGAAAGAATGTGGCCCTGCCAACACCTTGACTTTAGCACAGTGAGACCCACTTTAGACTTTAGACTTCTGATCTGCTTCTGAGGTGTAAGAAAATATATGTATACATAGGTCTGTGTTTGGATTTAGTTATTCTTTTTCATTGTTATAATTGTCTGTTCTATATCTGTGTCACATTATTTTGATTACTGTAGATAAATGCTTTCAAACAAATTTTAAAACTACTCTATGTGTGTGTGTATATATATATATATATATATATACAAACATACATATAGTAGCACATATATATGTGATTTTTAGGAAGAAACACAAGAGCCTTTTAAACTGCAGCTATGTTTAGAAAGGAAAAATCAGATAGGTGGTGGTTTGGGGGCAGATGTGGGAGGGAGATATTTTTGCTGAACATCTTTTTATATCTTTTGATTTAGGACCCATATAAATATTAGCATAGATACCATTTTCATTGGGATTATTCTGAATTCCAAATGCAGTTCTCCATGTAGGATTTAGCATATGAATGGGAAACTGGGTTTGAGAAAGGACCCACAAGTCATGGATGTTCTGTTAGGTATGACTGACTCTCTCTCCAAATGCTGTCAGTCCTCATTATGAAGTAGCTGCCATCAGAGGGCTTCTGCTCTTTGCTCCAGATTCAAGCTCACATTAAATAAATATTGAAATTCGTCAATATCTGTAGCTAGTTGAAACCATTCCTTATTTTCAGTGCTGATTCCATTTTCCCTCATTGGGCAAATTATTGTATTAATTTTCTAGAAGGTTGCTTTGGATTTATGGTACTATTTTTCCATCTTTCCTAGAAATTTTATTATTTGTTAAAATAACAGCTTTGTTATTCTTGTAATTGTATATATTATTTCTTTAGATATGTAACATAGGTATGTAAAGACAGGGCAGAAATCAGGAGAGATTGTGAAAGAGACATAAAGAGAAATCAGAGAGAGAGAGGAAGAGAATTCAGGAGGCAAGATAACAGAGATGGAGATGGAAAAATACCAAGCATGAATCTACGAAAATATACTCACTTACTTTGTATAATGAGTTAATTTGCCAAGCTATTTTAAAAATCCTCTTGTGTGTTTCACAATCTTAGCAACTAGCTAAGTTGTGAATGTGTTTTACATTGTATCCTCAAATATTTCACACTTAACACAGATGGAGCTTGATGGGCTAGAGCGAAATACAAGGAAAGATTTCCCAAACCACTTAAAGGGTCATCTTCACAATAAGAAGCATAGAGAAAGGTAGCAATAGAGGTAAGAAAGGAGAACATATAATGATCTACTTTAGGAAAACATATTCAGTTATGTAAAGCATTAATTTGCTAAACTGTTCCGCATTTCTGATCCATAGATAATCACTAATTTGTAAATACATATGCATTATATGTTTTATATTGTACCCTTGAATATTTCATACAGAACACAGATGGTACTTAATAAGCTTAATAAGCTGGGTCACAAGATTGGAAACAGGATGGAAGTGTCGGAAAAATCCTCCAATTTGATTAAAGCTTCAGTTCTCACTTTGGCAAAGATGTAGAAAGAGACACAAAATATCAGAGCTGTATTTTAGAAAACCTATGCAGCTAATTAAAACAATTAATTTGCTAAGCTTCCTAAAAGGTCACTTATAATTTTAACCCACAGAAGCTATATAGACTGTGAATACCTATAAATGTGCAAAATTGTTTTTGTTTTCTTGTCCCTTTGACCATTCCACACTGTGCCTAAAGAGTTGGCAATACAAGAGCAAAAACGGGGTACCTCTTTCTATTCTAAAGGTTTCATTTCCCACTAGGGAGACTATCCCTTTGCCTCTTTGGAAGAGAGGCAGCAAACAGAGAAGGAAAGGGTAGAAAAAGAGAGGATTGAAGAAAATATCCAGTTGTCCTTTTTTATTCACAGAGGATTGGTTCTAAGACTCCCATAGACACCAAAATCTGTGGATGCTCAAGTCCTTATATAAAATGGCATGTATTTGTATACTATGAACATCCTCCTGTATACTTAAAGTCTTATCTGGAGGGGCCAGCAGGTGGCATGGCGATTAAGGCACTGGACTCCTACATGGCCAGCTGCAGCCCAAGTCCCACTGGGTGCGCTTGCATGTGTACCCAAAATCCCAGAAGGAGAACAGAGGAGAAGGGATTACAGTGTGGCTGTCCCCCTGAGAGATAATTTCTCACTTTCCCTCTCACTATCTCGCTCTGTCTCTCCAGCAACCATATCAGCCCATGGCAAAAACCTTGAAAAAAGTCATATCTGGATTACTTAATATATGTAGTGTAATGTAAATTCTATGCAAATAGTTGTATTATTTAAGGAATAATAAGAAAGAAAAAGTCTGTACATGTTCAGTACAGATGCAACCACTGTAATCCTAACTACAAAGTGAATGTCACCAATAGCATGACAGTTTTGATCCCTAATTGGCTAAACTCATAGATGCAGAACATGTAAATACGGATCATTAACTGTAATCTGTTATTCAAAACAAATGGTTATTTAGAAAACTTTTAATTACTGACTCAATCTTGTTTACTTGTTATTGATTTATTCAGTTTTTCTATTTCTTCCTCAATCTGGGTACGTTGTGTTTTCTGAGCAAATTATCCATCTTGTCTATGTTTTCTAATTTGTTGGTGTATAGTTGTTTATTATATGTTTTTTATAGCCTCTAATGGACATTTATATTTCCATGATTTCAGTTGCACTATCTCCTTTTTTGTTTCTGATTTTATTTATTTGGAATTTCTCTCTTCTTTTCTAGTCTAGATAATTAATCATTGATTTTTTTATCTTTTTTTTTTAGAAAACAACTTTTTATTTTGTTAATCTTTTGTATTGTTTTTGAGTTTCATTATTTTTGTTTGGATCTTTATCATTTCTTTTCTTCCATCAATTTTGTTTTTTATTTGTTCTTATTTCAAGGAGAGAATTTTTAGGGTTGAGGTTCATCATTATATTTATTTAAAATCTATTTTTTTGGATGTGTTTATTGCTATCAATACTGTACGTTTGGGTAGGTTGCATTTCCATTTTCATTGTTTCAAAAATTTTTATCTGCTCCGAGTTCACTGGAAAAAAAATTTAAATTTTCTTCTTAATTTCTCATTAGCCCATTGAGTGTTCAGGAGCATGCTGTTTAATTTCATTGTATTTTTTAGTTTCTGTAGTTCCTCTTGTTGATTTCTAGTCTTATTCCATTAGAAATCATTGGAGAGAGCAAGAGATAGAGAGGGAAATAGAAAGAAAGGGAAAGTGAGAAAGTACTGCCTGTGGGAAATGGTTATACCACAATCCCTTCCCCTCTATTTCTCCCTCCTCTCAGGATTTTGGGCACACACACATAACATGTCTGGTGTGTTTCTCAAGCCGCTGGATCTGGGACTCAATCCGTGCAGTCAGCCTTGTGGAATCCAGTCACCTTAACCACTATGCCATGGGCTGACCTGATTTTGATTTTTAAATATGTATTGATATTTGTTTTGTGTCCTATCATACTGTCTATCATGGAGAATGTTCAGTGTGCTGATGAGAAGAATGTGTATTCTGCAGCTATTGAATGAAATATTATGTAGATATGTTAGGTCCATTTGGTCTATAGTTTAAATGTGATGTCTCTTTGCTGATTTTTCTTCTAGATGATCTGTCCAGTGCTAAGAGTGGTATATTGAAATCTCCAACTAATATTGTACTAGAGTCTAACTTTCCGTTTATATCTAATATTTGCTTTATGTTTTTTGATGCTTATG
The DNA here is from genome assembly GCF_000334495.1 of Tupaia belangeri chinensis. Classification (NCBI taxonomy): domain Eukaryota; kingdom Metazoa; phylum Chordata; class Mammalia; order Scandentia; family Tupaiidae; genus Tupaia; species Tupaia belangeri. Next base: position 468,642 of record NW_006205314.1, on the reverse strand, counting down.
TTAGACCCATATATATTTATAATTGTTATATCCTCATGCTGAATTGGTCCCTTTAGCATTATATTATGACCTTCCTTATCACTTTTTACAGTTTTTGACTTAAGGTCTTTTTATCTGACATTAGCATAGATACTCTTGCTTGCTTTTAGTTTCTATTTGTGTTGAATATCTTTCTCCATCTTTTCATTTTTAGTCTATGTGTGTCCTTACAGGTAAACTGAATTCCTTGTAGGTTGCGTTTATTGGGTTGTCAGGAAAGTCATGATGCATTTTTGCCTAGAAAATATGTAATGAATTTCCCAACAACCTAATAGTTATTTTTAATCCATTCTATACATTTCAATTGAAGAAATTAATCTGTTTACATTTGATAAGCTTTTGAAAATGTCACAATGTCATATCCGTAGAATACAACTAATTTATGAATAATATTTACTACATTGTAAATATTTTACATAATTAGAGATAAGATTAATAGGTAGGAATTTAGGAGTATGAGACTAAAATGGGGAAGGGAGAAAATTGCCCAAGCTAATCAAAGTTAAAATCTCATGAAAAATGAACCTATAATGCCTTTTCACTGGGAAGGGAGAGTGAAGGGAAGGAAAAGGAGAAAAAGTATATATATACACATAAAGGAGAGAAAGAGAGAAGAGAAAGAACAAAAAAAAGAGCATATTTAAGAAGAGGAAGAAAGAAAGAAAAGAAACAGAAACTGTAATGAGAGAAACATTCCATAGTTTTGTATGAGATCTTTCACTAAACAAAAAATAAAAAGCCTATTTGTATTTTTCATGTTCACATAAATAAGTGAGGATATGAACACACACACAATATATATTATATATGGAACTTTGGGTGGCCAGATATTGCTTCTTAGGCTAAGGTACAAGGGAGTGGATAGGGGAGGAAAGTGGAAAATTGTCTCATTCAGGAATCCTGCTAAAATCAAATGTGGGTAGAGGGAGAGAGGTGAAAAATAAGAACATTTGATTGGAGAGATATTGGAGTAGTCAGATTACATGGATCTTTCAAGGCACTTTTCAAGAATTTGTCATTTACTCTTTCAGAAATGGTAGACTATTGAAAGGTCTCGAGTAGAAAAAGACAGGACCTGACTTATGTTTTAATAGGATTGTTTTTGACTACTGTGCCAAGAATGAATTGAATAGAGAGCAAAGACAGAAACCACAGGCCAATTATATAGATGTTACTCTAAGGAGAGATGATGATGGCTTAAACCAGGGTGATAGCAGTGGAGGTGGTCATAAGTGGTGAAATTATGCATGTACTTTGAAGAAATCATTGGAAAAATTTGTTGAGTGTGTGTGTGTGTATGTGTGTGCGTGCGTGCACATATAACGTGGGGAAAGGAAGACAAAGTCAATGTTAAAGATTTTGAGGATTTTGATTTTGGCCGAAGCATCCAAGAGCTTTCATCTACTGAGATAGGAAAGTTTGTCAGAGGAGCCAGTTTGAAGGAAGAATGGAAGATGGGAAGAGCAAAAACCAAGTTTTGGGCATGTTATGCCAAGATCTACCTATTAGACCCCCAATTTGTGATTTCTAATAGGTAGTTGGATATATAAATCTATTACTAAGTAGGGAGTCCTAGTAATAAAGTACCACAAACTGGGCAACTTAAGACAACATATTTATTGTCTCAGTTCTGAGTTTTATGGGCTAGAAGTCTGAAATCAAGGTGTCAACAGGGTTAGATCCTTCTGGAAGTTCTGAAGGAGAATCATTCCCATGACTCTCGCTAGCTTCTGGATGTTGCTGTGTCTATCTGTTCCATTCACACTGAACTAAAGGTCTGTTCTATTTGATTATACCCTCATCTTAACAAATTATATCTGCAACGGCCCTATTTTCAAATAAGGTCACATTCTGAGGTGCTAGGGGTTAGGGCTTTGTCATATCTTTCTGAGTGACACAATTCAACCCATAACAAGTAGGAAGCCCAGGCAGAATATGTATATTGAAGAGTTATCATGGGTTAAGATATTGAAGACACAGGCTAGATGAGAATGTCAAAGGAGTGAGCAAGCCTTGACATCTGCCAATGTTTAGAAACTCAAAGGAAATAGCAAAAGTGGCTGAGAAGTGGCATAGTCAGTGAGGAAGGAGGAAAGCAGAATCGTGGTCTAGAAGTTCTGTGAAGAGAGGGATTCCAGCAGGAGGATGGAGGACTCAACTGTGTAAAATTCTGCTGACAAAACAAGTAAGACTGAGAATTGATTATTAGATTTAATAACATGGGGAAATAATGACCATCACACAGGGCTGTTGAAAAGAAATACGGTTAATACTTCAAAAGTACTCAAAAAAATTTTTTGGCACACACTAAGAATTCACTAAGTGTTCACTTTTATTTTGAAAATGGAGTAACATAGATCAGCCCACATTCCACTCTTTGAACTATTGGTTCTGACACAGTAAGTCCCATTAGGACAGCAGAATGTAGTGGTTAAGAGTTTAAAAGTATGGTTCCAACCAATCTGGGCTTGAGTTTGAACTTCACTACATACTAGTTGGGTAACCTTGTGCAAGTCACTCGGTATCTCTTTGTCTCAAGTTTCTTAACCTATAAGAGGATAATAACAGTTCCTACCTCATAGGGCTTTTGTGAAGGTTTAATATTTTAATAATGTTAAAGTGCTAGATGAGTCTATCACATAGCAAGTGCTATAGAAAAAGTATTTATTATCATTTAAATGAGAACACTAATTTATTTAAATGAACTTGTGTCATAATTGCCCTGAAATGGGCCCAAATGGTGGTGCATTGGTAAAACGAGATGCTGTGTAGGGCTGACCCACATGGGAATGTTCTCGTGACCTCCCTGAGTATACTAGGCATATGTGTGCCTGTGATACAGGGTTGGTAGAGGGCCGGAAGTGAGTTGCAGCATTACTGATAAGGGTGTTGTTTCTGTCTTTGTCTCTTTTTCCTCATGAGAGAAATAACTAAACTTTTAAAAAATTGTTCTGAGCAAGCTGTATTGGTACACTGACATTTTTTCCCACTCCAAAAAAAAATGCAGTTTTGTGATTATTAATGATCTCTGGTTATACAGACTTGGGAGGTGTTGGGATGTCTTGTCTTTAACATGAGAGTAAGGCACTTTTTGAACTAAATTGAGACCCAACTTGACCTAACAAGGTTTATGTGGCTCTGTACCACCTAACTTTACTCTCTCTCTAGGAGAATATGTCGTCATGACAACTCACTTCCATCTCAAGCGAAAAATTGGCTACTTTGTGATCCAGACCTACTTGCCATGTATCATGACTGTCATTCTGTCACAAGTGTCTTTCTGGCTCAACAGAGAGTCTGTCCCTGCACGCACGGTTTTTGGTGAGTGTTGCTCTGTGGAGAATGGGGAGAGATATTTGCAAAGTCTTAGCATTGGCAGTCAAAGTAGAGGTGAGAGGAAAAAAAAAAAAAAAACAAGTAGAGGTGAGAAAAGTGAAAGAACTATTCTTGAAGAGCAATGCCAGAGCCTAGTGGTAGTAACTGAGCCATCAGATCCTGGAATTTTAAACACCTGAATTCAAACAAGGAAGTAGAAATAAGAATATTAAACACTAGTAAGGTTACTAAAATGCCTCCTGTCTCAGTCAGGTTTGGTCTAGAGATAAGAAAGTACTGAGCCATCAGTGAAAAAGAGAGGAATTTAATGCAAGAACTGAAGGAATTTGAAGGTAGGAAACCAGATGACAATAGAGAAAGAGTGCTTGGAGATTTTAAGACTTTTTAAATTTATTTATTTTTTGTCTAGTTGTGTGTGGTGGCATAGGCAGTAGAGGTGATACCATGTGATGCTAGGGGCCATATGGTAAGGCTCTGGGTTTGCATCTCATATCTCCCTGGAACACTGAATGAGCCTGTGGGCATGACTATGATACTGGCATGACCATGATACAGGACTAGAAGAGGATCATGGCATAGGGACCCCACTGAGGGTGCTTTCTCTCTCTCTCTCTCGCTCTTTTTGAGAAGTTTTTGCTATAGGGCATGCGTGCTCGCCAGAAAGACAGAGACAGACAGACAGAAAGTGAGAAATCACTCCCCAGGGACGATGGCCACACAGCAATCCCTTCTCCTCCATTCTTCTCTCAGGATCTTGGGCGCATGCACACACATTCCCAGTGTGAGTTTAAGCCACCGGGTCCGGGACTCGAACCACAGTCAACTACATGAGAGTCCAGCGACATAGCCATTATGCCAACTGCTGGTTCCCAAGGGTACTTTTTTCTCTTACTGGAAATGAACACTTTAAAAAATCTTTGTGGAAAAGAGAGAGAAAGATAATGTACTCCTCATGGGAAATGATCATGTTGCAATCTCTTCTCTTCCATTTTTCCCTTCTTTCAGGATTTTGGACATGCACACACATATGCCTGGCATATTTTTCAAGCTGCTGGGTACAGGACTCAAACCCCACTGTCAGTCATGTGAGATCCAGCCCCCTCAACCACCACACTACCAGCTGACCCTAAACATTTTATTTTTTAAAAAATCAATTTTTATATGAATATTTATCTAATGTTTCTGCTTTTCCCTTAGCCTTTTGGGAGTATGAATGAACTGATACTCAGTAAAGGCTGCACAAAATGTGAAGGGCTTTTTCTTTCTTTCTTCTTTCTTTCTTTCTTTCTTTCTTTCTTTCTTTCTTTCTTTCTCTCTCTCTCTCTCTCTCTCTCTCTCTCTCTCTTTCTTTCTTTCTTTCTTTCTTTCTTTCTTTCTTTTTCTTTTTTTCTTTTTTTAAGAGATTTTTTGCTATATGGCATATGTGCTCGCCAGAGAGACAGAGACAGAAAGCGAGAATGGCCATGCGGCAATCCCTTCTCCTCCATTCTCCTCTTGTGATTTGGGGCATGCACGCACACGTGCCTGGCGTGTTTTAAGCCACCACGTCTGGGACTTGAACCGTGGTCGACTACGTGGGAGTCCAGCAACATAACCATTGTATCATCTTCTGGTCCCGAAGTGTTTTTTCAGTAGTACCTACAATCACAGGGATTTTCTTCAACATGAATTTACTGATGTCTAGGGACAGATTTACAATAACATTAGCACTTTTTTTCTCAGAGACACAGTACATATAAAACATTTTCTGCCCACTTTTCCAAATGTGGAGTTTTTGAAATGAGAGAAAGAGATTTTTGATAGAATCTTACCATGTCATGATTCTCCTGCCTCTGTCTCCCAGGTAGCTAGGACTATAGGAGTGTTCCAACATGCCTAGCTTTTTTAAGGTAAGAAGAGAATTGAACTCAGGCTTCCCATGTGGCCACAATTCCAAGTAGCAGCATCTTAGCAGTACACACTACCACAGCTGAGCCTCCCACTGTAAGATTTTTAAAGAGATAAATATTAATTCATTAATTTAGGCTAATAAATTGCCTCTATGGTAATGGAGGCATGTGAAGTATATACTTTGGTGTCCTGGGTACCCACACAGAAAACATTCCTGTCAATATCACAGAGCTATGCTGTGTTAAAGGAAGAGACAGTAGTGAATAAAGAGCAAGAGTGACCTGTAAAAAGAAAAATATAATCATAAGGATGCAATATTATGAAATTCAAGAGAGGGAAGTATTTCAAGAAGTAGGGAATAATCATTTAGGGTGAATTCTACTGTGAGTTCACATAAGATGCAGCTACAATTGTCTTTTGGGAAGGTATAGATGTACTTGGCAGTTAGTGATCTTGAAAAGAATAGTTCTAGTGAGGTAGAAGGAACAGAAGATATTCGAGTGTGTCAAAGGTGCCCAATTTAGGGAATATAACAAACTAGATATCCTGAAAATTCTCCCTCTATGAAACCCTAGAAAAGCTAAATAAGACTAGGAAACATCCTTTTAAATTAACATTTGAGCATTTTAGAAATTAAAGGAAGTACTCAGGTACCCAAATGGAAGAAGGAAAGCAGGAATTAAATCACATGAACTGATACTCTAGTAGTAGAAGTTTGGGTGGATAAACTATTAGTCTTGGTAAACAAGAGTTTGAATTTTAAGGTTAAACAAGGAAAGCATTGAGCCTGAGTGAAGTTAAGGATTAAAACTAAGACTGTGATAGGCTGAATAGTGATCCATGTCTTAATCCCTGGAACCTATGAATGTAATCTTATATGGGGAAAATGACTTTACAGATGTGATTAAATTAAAGATCTTGACATGAGGACATAATTCCTAATTTTCTGGATGGACCCCAGATAAAATCTCACATAGTTTTATAAGAGCAGGGCACAGAGAGATTTGACAATAGAAGAGAAAACAATGTGATTATGGAACCAGTAGATATTTGAAGATACTCTACTACTGGCTTTCAAGAAGAAAGGGGCATGTGAGCCAAGGAATTCAAGTAATAGAGCTCTAAAAGATGGAAAAGATAATGGATCCCTCTAGAGCCTCCAGAGGGAGTACAGTCCTGCTGACACTTTGACTTTGCCCAGTAAAACTGATTTCAGACTGCTGGCATCCGGAACTATAAAAATACATTTGCATTGTTTTAAATCACTAAATTTGTGGTAATTCATCACAGAAGCCATAGGAAATAAAATACAAGGACCCCTCCTTTATTGATAAGTCCAGTAACATGGAAGAGTAAAGCCTTCAATTAAAACATAGAAAATGGTTATGGATACTGGATTCAGTGTGGGACGAGGGTGGGAGAAGGAGGAGAGTCAGAGAAAAGATATTAAGAACAAAAATAGAGAGGCAAGACATTTATGGGACACAGAAATTGGTTATTATCTATTAATGATAACGTGTATAGTATCCCTAACTGGATGTCTGAGAAATGTATTCATGTTGGAATATTCACTTTACAACCTAAGTGATGTATATGATTGAATGTATAAAATAAAAATGAAAAAAATACACTGGGAAAATGTGCATGCATGTTCAAAATTCTGAAAGGAGAATGGATTGCAGCATGGCCACTCTCCCTGGGGTGGTTTTCTCGCCGTGTGTGTGTCTCTGGTAAGACATGTGCCCTATAGCAAAATTTAAAGCAAATTTAAACTTTAAAGTCATAAGAGGTAAACTGATAGCTGATGACAACAGAAACAATAAAACCATTTTCAGACCCCCCCCCAAAAAAAAACCCTAAAAAATTGTCATCATCATTAGAACCTCACTAAAGGACATACTAAAGAATATACTTAAAAACAAATGGAAGTTATTTCAAAGGAGAAGTTGGAGATGTATTAAAAAAGGAAAAAGAATGAATGTAATAAATATATGGGTAAATACAAATGAGTATTGAATGTATAAAATAATAACACGGGCTTATGAGTAAACGATGTATTTAGAGTAAAATACTAGTTCATAATGTCATCTATATAAGTTGAGATGGGGATACATGGAGATAGAATGTTTTAAAGATTTTCATTATAAGGGAAAACTATAAAAATACCAAGTATTATTAAATTTTTGTAAGTCGAGGATGCTAAAACTCTTTCATCTACTAGGAGTATAAAATAGCAAAAGCACTTAAAAATGTCTTACAATGTCATATGTAAGGATAAATATATGCTTACCATATTATCTTTTTTAAAGAATTATTCATTTAATTTAATATTATCAGTATTATTACTATTTAATTTGCTATAGGGTACATGAGCTCAACAGAGACACACACACTCAGAGACAGACAGAGAGAGAGAAGGAAAGTAAAAAAAGCAAGCCACCTGGTCTGGGACTCGAACCATGGTCAACCATGTGGGAGTCAGTGCCTTAACCACTGTGATACCTGCTGGCCCCAACTTACCATATAATTGTACAGTTCCATCCTTAGGTATTTACCCAGAAAAATGAAAGTTATTCTCACACAAAAACTTTAGTATCTTTATTTGTAATTGTCAAACATTGGAAATAATGCAGTTGTCCATTGATAGGTGACTGGGTAAACAAGTTATACTATATTAATGTGATGGAATACCACTTTAAAATGAACAGGAATAACCTATAGATGCAACAACATGAATGGATCTAAAAATACTATGCCGAGTGAAGGAAGCCAGATATAAATAAGTACATATTTATATGAAACTCTAGGGAGAAAAATCTAATCCACAGTGAAAGAAGTCAGATAAGTGATTACCTGGGACTAAGGAGGGGTTAAAATTGGCACAAAGGAAACTGAGATGATGTAAGTATTCTACAAATGGTCCTTATGAGAAAAGATAGAGAGGATTATTTATCACCAGAGAGTTGGAGTCTCAAAGGAGCTCAGGTTACCACAAAGCTGTGATTATGTAATGGCCCAAGAAGTACTAGCAATAAGGAAAATATGGACCCTACCTGTTGAGCTTTTGTTTGTGAATTATCAATTTCCTTTTGAAATAAAATAGTTTTCTCAAAGGTAGAGTCAGGTTTCAGTTAAGACTAAAATGGTGATATGCATTAAGAGGAGGTTGAGAGTATAGATGAATTTTGTGGTCATAGAATAGCAGAGTTGGACAGTTGGAAGGATTTGGGACATAGGGCTTGTGAAAAAGGTATGAGGGCTAAGGTCAAATTCAGCAATGTACAGAAGTCAGACTGACACGAATTAAGTGGCCTTGCCTTTGTCGTGTCTGAGGTAAACAGCTATAAAAAATGTAGTTAATTCTATTTTCTGGGGGTGCTCATTTTGAATGCTGTAGTCTGCAATGTTTTAAATTTTGTATTCCTAGGACCTAATTCTGGGTAAGGTACAGAATAGACAGTTGATAATCTTTGATAAAAGAAGACAGTAAGAACTTTATTACTGATAATAATAACAAAATAGTTCCTATAAGAAAAGAGTAAGAACTTTATTACTGATAATAATAACAATATGGTTCCTATAACAAAAACATATTATTAACAGGAGCAAAGGTGATGTGTGCCATGGGCTGTTGGCTGGACCTAAGGATTAAAGTCAGTTCCACTAAACATACACGTAGTTTGGAGGGACAGACACATATTATAAAGTAAGTGTTCAAAGGAAACAAGTGATGTCAGTCAATTCTCTTTTTTTTGTATTTTTTAAAAAAGTTATTATTATCATACTCTTGTTTATATTACATTGAATCACATATAACTTTACAGTGTATTACATTTCTTTTCCCAGAAGAAATATCATGCATATTAGTTAGTACAAAGCTTCAATATCTTTACATTGTTTTTCCCGATCATTATTATTCCAATTATTTTTTAAACATTCAATCACTATTTATCATTTTGCTTGTAAAAAGACTTTACCCAACATGAAATACTTCTCAGACTGGTCCAGTTGAGAATACTATACACGTCACCATCAACAGATAATAAACCATATCTGTGTCCCACTAATGTCATGCCTATTTGTTCACTTGCTATCTTTCTCCATACTCTTCTCTTCTCCCGCCCCGTTCCACACAGTATATATTAAGTGGATGCATACAATATGTTTCTTTCATATCCTGGCTTGCTTCACTCAGCAATAGATCGTCCATATCCAACCACTTAATTCTTTTTTTAAAAAAGAAATATTTTGGGGACCAATAGATGGCATAATTGTTACATCACTGGACTCCCATGTAGTCGACCACAGTTTGAGTCCCAGACCCGGCAGATTAAAACTCACGCTTAGCTTAAAACTCACACTGGGTGCGTGTGTATGCATGCCCAAAATTCCAAGAGGAGAATGGAGGAGAAGGGATTGCAGTGTAGCCATCTCCCCTGGGGGATGATTTCTCGCTTTCTGTCTCTCTGCCTCTTTGCCCTATAGCAAAAATCTCTCAAAAAAAGAAGTATTTATTTTATTGCATTTATTTATTCATTATTATTTTAATATTTTATAGGGCACATTTGCTCATTAGAGAGAGAGAGAGAAAGCGAGAAAGCAAGCCACTAGGTCCAGAACTCGAACCGTAGCAGGCCATGTGGAAGTCCAGTGCCTAAATCACCATGCCACCTGCCAGCCCCTAGGGTAATAGTCAATTCTACCTTAGCCTTTCAAGAAAGGCTTTCTAGAAGAGTCTTAAAAGGGAGGCACTGGGTGACAGGCTAGATCTTTTAAAATGCTGAGAATCTCTTTGTCTATCCATGAAGTATACCAAAGGTTTGATTGAGGGTCGTACCAGCTCTGACTAGCTAAGAGCTCTCCATAAAATAACAGTTCTAATTAAACCCTAGAGGCTAGAGCTCTAAAAAAAACTCTACTGATATATGGTTATGGAAACACTGTGTTGCAGTACAGTTCTCTCCGTCTAAGCATTAGTTCACTAATGCTAGTGTGAACAACTGCACTTGCTGATAACCTTAAATGAGGCATCTTGTTTCTCCTGTAAATCACTCCTTGATCTGTGTGATCTGAGGGTTACTGAGCCTATGGTCCATTCTCAGAGTTTAGTAGGTTACAAATTCACACAGTTCATTAATAGTTATCCGCTATGTAGCTGATTCTTGACATTCCTGATTCCATGTCAGGAATCAGCCTTGATGACTTCCTGCCTAGTTTATACAAAGGTGCTCCTTTAGAATCTCTCTGTTGAAATTATACTGAGTCTTTTCCAATATGGATTTTCATTTATATAACAAATGTATAAGGAAGGTACTCAAGGGAGCAAGACAGAAGAGGCAACTGCAAAGGCTGCAGCATACCTGGATGAATCTCTGGATAAAATTAATAGAGGTGGTATCTTCTCTGCCTGCTTTTCTATACAGCATCTTTTGCCCCATTAGGACTTCATTCTATGCCTTACTTGACCCAGACTAAGGAGACTCACATCATCTATCTTCTTCCAACTTTCAGAAAGAGGCTCTGACTATTATCCCTTCTCAAGTCTGAATTATTTGAGGTACAGCAACTGCCTTATCAAAATCTTGGAAGATATAGATAGTAGAGAGTATTCATAAATGTGCAGGGAGAATGAATGCACACAGAGATTAAGGAAATTGCCCAAAATAAAAAGCGATTAAGTGGCAGCATTCAAGAATTTTTTAAAAAGTTTGCGTATTTATTTATTTATTCATTTATTTATTCATTCATTCATCTGGTGAGAGACAGCTACCCTCAACAGAGTCTCACCATACCACAATCATCCCTTCAGCCTCACAAACAGCAAGGATCACAGGATCACAGGCCTGCCTAGCATGTTCAGGTCAACCCAGGATCCAACCCAGTCCTCCAATGTGGCTTCAGTATCACACAGCAGTGCCCTACATCTGTGCCATTACAACTGGGCCAAGGTTTTTACCACCTAGTGTAGTATTACTGAGGCTAGAGTAAGATTACTAATAATACATTTATTATTATAATATTATTGTTAACTATGTGATTATAATTTTATTACTAGAATTAATTATATAATTGTGACAATGCCATTATTACTAACAGCAGTAAAAATACTAGTAAAGTTAATTATAGAAGATGCTGTTTAGGGAACCAGCAGTTAGCGTAATGGCTATGTCGCTGGATTCCCACGTAGTCGACCGCAGTTCGTGTCCCGGACCCGGTGGCTTAAAACTCACGCCGGGTGCGTGTGCGTGCGTGCCCAAGATCCCGAGAGGAGAATGGAGGAGAAGGGATTGTGGCGTGACCATCCCCCCTGGGGGGTGATTTCTCGCTTTCTGTCTCTATGTCTCTCTCTGTCTGTCTGGCGAGCGCACGCGCCCTACAGTGAAAATCTCTCCAAAAAAAAAGAAGATGCTGTTTAGGGAGTGACTACTCTATGTCAAATATTGTGCTATAGACTTTATCAATATCATCTCATACTGTCAACAGATCTCTGTATCATCTAGTATTATTATGCCTATTTTTACACATGAAAAAAAAACTGAGGCTTAGTGGAGTAAGACATCTTATTCATAATTATACTACTAGTAAGTTGGGATGTCCAGATTTCAGTCTAGTTCAGTCTAACTAATGCTTATACTGTTAACTGCCACACTGTATATAGCTCATATGCATATCTAAAATAGTAAAATACTAGAAAAAAGTTTAGTAGAATTTTTAAATGAATAAAACAAAATTCTGACTTTAGGCTAATAACACCACCCCAAGAAAAAGAATCAAATGATTTAGAAGCAAGCTCTGGCTTGACAAAAAAAAAAAAAAAAATCACAACAGACATTGTAGAATAGCTTTGGTTATCCATGGTGCTCAATAGCATGCTAGAATATGATGCAGGTAGAGAACTATTTTTTACAATCATTTGTTGCATTATTAGAAGTGTTTTTAGAACTAAGGAAGTGAAAACCTTCTGAATTCAGACCATGTCCTGAGTCTGGGTGGGGAAAGAGGTAACAAGAGGAGTTCACGAGAATTTCTCTGTGTTCATTCTGGAGATAAGCAGAGTCATAAGGAACCATAGCCACCATGTCTCTGAAAGCCTCTCCTGAAAAGGAGGAAGAAGATTTTTCCTTCTTGTGTGGTCATGGAAGACACACTGAGATCAGTCAGTGGGCCAATATTTTTTTAAAAAGGCAGGTTTCAGGCATAAGGCAGGTTTTTCTACAAAAATTCTCTTACAGTGAAAATAGGTTGCTTACTCTTCAATGGAAAAATTTGAGCAGAGGTGAGAGGACAACTGTTCAAACTACTGCATGAAGATCCCTGTTCTTGTGTCAATTGGGTTGGTATGGTTACTAAATGCACACATCCAGCTTTGACATTTTCTGGTTTTTAATTTAAAGAAGCCATTCTGAATTTGGTAAAACTTCCTTAAGGTAGGAAGCTGATGATTGCATCAGATACGCATTCACTGTTTTCCAGTTGCTCTAGTTCTCGTCTTCTCTCTCCCCAGGTGTCACCACGGTTCTTACCATGACCACCTTGAGTATCAGTGCCAGAAACTCGTTACCTAAAGTGGCATATGCGACGGCCATGGACTGGTTCATAGCCGTCTGTTATGCCTTTGTGTTTTCTGCGCTGATTGAATTTGCCACTGTTAACTACTTCACCAAGCGGAGTTGGGCTTGGGAAGGCAAGAAGGTGCCAGAGGCCCTGGAGATGAAGGTGAGATACAGCAAATGAGGGCTGGGAAGCACCCCATGAGAGAACCGTATTGGGACCAGGAGAGGCCAGCCTATAGCCTGCAGAAACTGGGCAGGGCTATAGTCTATTCACTGGGGTCATCAATCCAATTCTCAACTGGAGTTCTTCTTGGCAACCTGGAATGTTGGCTGGGGGCAAGAAGAAAAGGCAAATATCGTGAGGATTCATGCCACATGGTGAGGGAGTAAACTTCAGTGTGATGGTGTTAATCTCAAGGGGAATGTATTGGCTCTTAAAAAGTCATACAGAGGCTTAGACTCTAACATAGAGAACAATCTGTAGGGCCACCTCTGCCCTTCCCTTTCCAGTACATCCACATTACAGTCAAACCAAAGTGATCACCATTCCTTCTGTGCTTTTGCTTATTTTTAAATTCTCATTTTGGATTACTCTTTTCTTTGTTCCCTGCCAGTTGAAGACTTACTTATTCTTTAAGACCCAAATAAAATGCAACATTTTCTGTAGAGCCTTTCTGGAATAATCCAGACACATTTAGCTTTTCCTAAGGGGTGGATATTCCTGCTATTAAAGTAATTTATTTGTATTAGAGTTGCTTGTCTGCCTCCTGACTAGACTGTGAACATATTGAGGACAGGGGCCTATACACACTATTTTTCTAGATACCTAGCATCCTTGCACAGCATCTGACTAAAACTTGAATAAATGTTGGTTGGATTGGTGGACAGATGGGAAGAAAGAAGAGAAAGAAAAAAACATCACCTGGAATTGGTAGGAATAAAGTATGAATACAGTGAAATCCAGATTATTGTTCCTGTCTGCTTAAAGGAGTTCAGGTCTCTAGATCTAGGTGAAGATTATCCAAAGCTGCTAAAAATAACTGGAATATGTGATCCCAGAACCATTCCAGTACTCTTCAAAGAATCATGGAGAAGAGAAATGGTAATGAAGATTTTTCAAACTATGTGAAAGGATGTATTCCACAGAGTACAGGCTGGTGAGTTGTAAACATTTTAGACTATATTTTGACAATGTATTTAGAAGTAATTTATCAACTCCTTGATATAAAGTATAAAGAAATAAGTGCATTTCTACTTCTTCCTTCTAATCTACCATATAAAATTTTTGATTGGTTTTGTTTTTATAATTAGTTTAGCTGTTACCTTTGTATTCTTAAAATATACTTTTCCCTCTATAACTTGACTTATCAGCTATGAACAGGGTCTGTTGGGCAATACCTACCTGCTACAAAATATAAGGAAATCGATATACTTATCCTACCTCTCACCTTCTCTTTCTACCAGTCCCTGTCATCTCCCTTCTTTTATTTGTTACACTAATATTTCTGCATTATCAAAGTTTATAACATTTATATCTTTTTATGCAACTGTAATTCTTATAGTTGTTTAGTCATAGTTCTACATTTAAATGAATTCTCTTTTCAAAATAGTTCTTTTATCCATTTTTCTACTCATTTTTTAGTTACTTCAAGGCTATCTTCTAGAAGTTTCTTTAAGAAGGTTTCATGGAAACCATATTTCCTACTATTGTTCATATACAAAATTATCTGTTCATTGTGCTGAAAGAGAGAGAAAGAAGAGAGTTTGGTCCAAAACTCTTAAGAGAAAGTGATCTCAGTATTTCTCCTTAGCCTTTCTTTCTCCATGGTCCATTTAATTAAGTTATCTACAAGAAACAGATTATGAGACTTGGGGAAAAACTATGGAATCTATAAAAATGGGTCTCTAATGTGAGGATGCTACACTTCGTCTATACTGCTGTAATGTGAAAGAACAGTGAAACTCACAGAAAAAAAATGATATGCTTTGGAAATGAAAATATTGGAATCAAATCAAAATTCAGTTTTTTCTTTTCCTTCTTTATAGACATATTAAACCTACTTGCATTATAATACTAGAATAGATCAGGACCAGCAGATGGCTTAATGGCTACTTCGCTGGATCCCATGTAGTCCTCCGCAGTTCGAGTCCTTGACCTGGTGGCTTAAACTAATGCCAGGCGCATGTGCGTGTGTGCCCAAGTTCCTGAGGGGAGAATGGAGAAGGGATTTCAGCATGGCTGTTCCCCCTGTGGGGTGATTTCTCGCTTTCTGTCTCTCTGTCTCTCCCTGTCTTTCTGGCAAGTGCATGCACCCTATAGCAAAAACTTCTCAAAAAAATTAAAACTATAATAGGTCAGCATGAAAGAGTTTTAAAATAATGCAATGGTTTTAAAATTTTATTTGTGATCTGTATTATGATCAGTGGTTAGATAAAGTGTTAGAGGTAAGATTATAAAGAAAGATAAAAAGAAAAGATGGAAATAAAACATCATTTTTAAATGAAGACAGATGACTAACTTGTAATTGTATTCTGAAAAAAAAAAAAGAACTGTGAACTTCTGAAAATCAACCAGATGTGTTTTATAATTGCTTCCTTTGAAGATATCACTAAAATGAGACTAAAAGAATGGAATCAGTATAAAAATCACAAGAACTAGGAGAGCTGGAGAAGAGATATCAGTCAGACAAGAGATTTTAACATGTCTTTAGAAGAATGAACATAGAGAGAGAGAATAATACCTGATTTTTCAAGCTGGTGTAAGACAGAACCCTGGAGAAACTTAGTGTTCAGAGGTGCTGGGTACAGCAGAGACTGAAACGTAGGGGAGGGTGAAACTCAAAGGACTGGTTAAAAGTCTGTACAGAGTAGTAGAGATCCAAGAGCCCGCCCAACATGTGAGATATCTTTAGCCAGAGGTATACTCTCTGGAAGTATAGCAGGGTTTCTCTTCTAAAGAAGCTGAATATCTACAGGAAAAGCTGTTACATACTGACATTCTGGAGTATTCAAACTGCCTCCTTACACCTGATCATCTTAAATTGTAGTCACAAATCAACAAGTTCAGCTAAGGCACACTGAGTATACAAACATCTTCTCTGTTGTCAGATAATATAGGGATATCAAGGATCACCAAAGCAAGTTTGCAATGTGAAAGAGAAAACAAAAAAAAAGAAGCAAGGATTGAAACAAAATCAAATGGACACAAAATAACAACAAGTAAAACACCTCATCTTGGAGGGAGGGAACAGATAATTTAGTGAATTAAGGAGAACTTCAGAAAAACAAAACTGACTTTTACCTCAGATTTGTATACATTTTGTGTGTAAAACGAGAACAAGATGCTATGTAAGAGGTCAAAGAGTAAGGAAAAGTTCTTGAAATTAAAAAGAATTATTACAATAAAACTTTCATTAGAGAAGTAGGAAAATAAGCAGAAGGAAGCACCCTATAAGTAGGACAAAATGGGGAAAAAAGAGAGAATGTAAAAGAACAGAGACTTTGGAATGAATCCAGAAAGTCCATTCAACTCAGAAGTTACACAAGTGAAGAGAGAATAAAGAAAGGAAAATAATGAAGAACAGACACTTTTGCAAATGGAAAGACATAAGCTTTCAGGTTGAAGGTGTCCTCGTGGGTTTATGGGCACATTATCATGAAATTTCAAAAAAACAGAGGTTAAAAAAATAGTCTAAAAAGATTCTTGAAGGAAAATAAATATTATCTACAAGAAATGATGAACATAATGCCATCAGATGTCTCTACTACATTGAGTGCTGGAATATTGAAGCAGCAAATCTTATAAATATGATGGAAAAATTATTTTCAACCTGGCATTCTATGCCTAAACATAGTATCAATTAAGTGGAAGGTAAAGTAGTTATTTTCAGACCTACAAGAACTCAGAAATATAAACTCTCATGTACTCTATCTTACAAAAATATTGGAGAGGGGACTAGCAGTTGGTGTAATGGCTATGCCATTGGACTCCCATGTAGTGGACTGCGGTTCGAGTCCCAAACCTGGTCTCTGCCATATCATAATCTTCAAATGCTTGTCTCCATGTCTGGTACTGGGAAAACATGTCTTAGTCAAGGTTCTCCAGAGAAATGGAACCAACGAGAGAGAGAGAGAGAGAGAGATTTACTAAAATCAAGAAGTAAGACATAAAGAGAAAGACATGGAACCAAAAAAGAGGGTAGTCAATAGAGGAGAGAAATGATGGTTTCTTCTTCATTCTCATTTCATATGTGGAATTTTTACAAGTTCACTAGTTTATATTATTTGGAACCATCACAAATTCTCTGTTGACCTCTTGGATGATTCATTTGATGTCATAAACTAAAATTGAACCTATCAGATGAGGTCAATGTTGTCCTACCTGCCAAGCACTGCTAAAGTTTCTACCACTAGGTTTTAGAAATGAACTTATCTGTCTGTATTTTAATTCTAGTGCTTCTTCAGGAAGACCACAAAAGTAAGTAGTCTAGTAGTATCACTATGTTTGGAACAGAAATTTGATACCAGGAAAGGAAAGCCTCATAAACTTTGTTTTGGACCTGTGAGCTTTTTCACAGGGCTCACCTCCATGGTATCCAAAGTCAATGCCCAAATTGTAGTTTTCTTGGGACCAGCAGTTAGCATAATGGCTATGTCACTGGACTCCCATGTAGTCAACCGCAATTCGCATCCCAGACCCGGTGGCTTGAAACTCACGCCGGGCGCGTGTGCGTGCGTGCCCAAGATCCTGAGGGGAGAATGGAGGAGAAGGAATTGCGGTGTGGCCATCCCTCCTGGGGAGTGATTTCTCGCTTTCTGTCTCTCTGTCTCTCTCTGTCTGTCTGGCGAGTGCACGGGCCCTATAGCAAAAACCTCTCAAAAAAAAATGTAGTTTTCTCTGTGGCTCTCCTCCTCTCATTTCTTATCCTTATTTTTTTCTGTACTATTTTTCCAGATGTATACTCTTATCCCTCATAAACACACTCTCACTTCCCTCAAGAACTACTGTTCACTGGAAAACAAACCATTCTGCACCATCAGCTTTTTCTCTGAATGACCCCTCCACCTGCTATCCTAACTGATATCCAGTTTTCAGCTGAGAGTTCTCTTCTACTGCTTTCCTTGGCAGAAGCTGTTAGTCCGTCTTCTCCTTCCTTCTCCACCCTTCTCCTTCTTCTCCTTCTCATCCCTTCCAGAGGCTAATGATTCACAAATACATATCACCAGCATAGACCTTTCCCTGAACTGCAGATTCATATATTTAACTGTGTACCTGTCCATTGGGATATCCAATGGGATATAATACTTATAGTCAACACAACTCCTGATCTTCCCTCAAACTCTCTTAACTTCAAGTCTTCTCAGCACAGCTAATAATTTCATGATTCTTCCAGTCAGTCCAGAAATCTTTGATCCATTCTTGAATCACTTCTTTTTCTTGCCTGTCCTCCACCCTGCTCTCAGACATCCCAAACCTAATTCATCAGCAAGTCCTGATTGATCCACATTTTCAATGTATCTTGAGCTATCTATTTTTCTCCTTATATAACACTCAAAACACCACATTTCTCACTAGCCTCAGTAGGACTAGCTTCCTAATTTTACTCCTCTGGTTTCATGTCTACCATCCATTCTCTGCTTCACAGTAGGAATCATTATTTAAACTTGTAATTTATAATAGAAAAATTCTGCTCAAAATACGTTAATGGCTTCCTATAATACTTAGAACAAATTCCATAATCCTTACCAAGGCTTTCAAAGCCTTACTGGATCTGGTTCCCTGACCTGCAATGGTACTGTCTATGTCTTTTTTCTTTATTTAATTTTCATTCACTCCACTTAGTACATAGAGACTTCTGTGATGATCCTTGAACAAATCATTTTCAGTCCATCCCCAGGTACATTGTCATTACTATTTTCTCTCTCTGGAATTGTTGCTCAGTTTTTTTTTTTTTTCAGAGCTTGCTTTCTTATTTACTCTCTGCTCAGCTTCTCAGAGACTTTCTTGGTTAAAATCCATCATCCCTCTTTCCTCCTGCCCTGTTTTATGTATCTCCATTGTCATTCTCTCTTCTTAGCAAAACATTTCTATATATTTGTTTGCTTACATGTTTACTACATGCCCCTGGTCACTGAAATGTGAACTTCTTAAGGGTAAGGATCATGTTCACTGCACACTTCTTTTTTTATTTTTTATTTTTGAGAGGTTTTTGCTCTAGGGCACGTGTGCTCGCCAGAAAGACAGAGAGATACAGAAAGACAGAAAGCGAGAAATCACCTCCCAGGGGGATGGCCACACTGCAATTCCTTCTCCTCCAGTCTCCTCTTGGGATCTTGGGCATGCATGTACACGCGCCCGGTGTGAGTTTAAACCACCGGGTCTGGGACTCGAACTGTGGTCAACTACATGGGAGTCCAGCGACATAGCCATTACGTTAACTGTTGGTCCCCTCACTGCACACTTCTCACAGAACCTGTCACACAGCATACATTCGGGAAATGCTTAATAAATGAATGAGTAACCTCTGTAGTTGCTGACTAGAGAGAGAAGTAAAGTGAGAAGGCACCCCCACACAGCATACATTCGGGAAATGCTTAATAAATGAATACCTCTGTAGGTGCTGACTAGAGAGAGAAGTAAAGTGAGAAGGCACCCCCCCCCCAATGGGGAATGGTCATGCCACAATCACTTCTCTCCTCCATTCTCCTCTCAAGAGCTTGGACATACACATACAAACGCCTGACATATTTTTCAAACCATCAGGTCCAGCACTCAAACTGTATAGTCAGCCATGTGAGATTCAGCTTTTAATCACCATGCCACTGGCTGGCCCACCTCTGTAGTCTCTCAAAGTCCATAATTCCCTGTTTCTTTATTTCTCTATCCAACTTAGATCCCATAGTGTAACACCGTTGTCACTTACCAGCACTTGACCTCAGTCACTACAGTCTGAGTCCTTTATTATTTGTCTTTGAAAAAATATTCACAGCCATTGATGGATTGGTGACATTTGTGAGCTTATATTTTTCAATTCTGCTTGATCCTTCAACCTGTGCCTGCAGTCCTTAATCAGTTCTCTTTTATTTCCTTCAAAATCTATTTCAAGTCTTCACTATTGCTTTGACTTTCCTTATGGGGAATATAAAGGCCATTGTTTGACATTTTCTTCAACTTATTGTGCTTCTTTGTCTCCCAGCAAAGCATAGGCAATATCTGAGCATCATCCATTCTTTCCTTTTTGGCTATGCTCTGGACCTGGATAACTTCCCACTTGTGCTCTATATATTTCCCTTTCAGGAAACTGGCATAAGTGATTACTTTTCTTTTACCTCCTTATTTCTGTTCTTTCTGTTGACTTACCTGACCCCTCCAAGTCTAGCGTGCCTCCTTCCCCTTTTGAACTCATTTGACTCATTGTTATTAATTTTTAAGAGTTTGTTCACCCAGTTCTTTTGAAAGGGAGAGAAAAAGAGGAAGAGAGAGAGAGACAGGGATAACACCCCCAATAGGGTCTTCATGCCACAATCCATCCCCAGTTCCAGCCAGCCCCAGATCAAGGACATATGTGTGTCCAGTGTGTTCAGGGAGGTCTCCAGATGTAAATCCAGAACCCTCCCATGTGGGTGAGGCCCACAGAGTATCACATTTTCCCACCACACCACCACTGAGCTCCCTTTGACTCATTATTTATACTTCTCTGCATATTACTTATTTGTGCTTTTCCCCTTAAATTTTAATTAATTTTCTTCCCAATACTGGATCTCATGAAGGTAGAATCTGTGATTCATTTATTCATCACATATATGATGAATTATAACTATAAATTTGTATTATGTGTATATATCTATTTATGTATGCATGTCTGTTTAATTTTTAACTGTGGTAAAACATGTGCAACATAAATGTTACCATTTAATCATTCTTACATGTACAATTCAGTAATGTTAAGGGTATTTACATTGCTGTCTTTTTATCTTGCAAAACTGGAATTCTGTACCCATTAAATAATAACTCCCTGGGACTAACAGGTCACGTGGTGGTTAAGGCTCTGGACATTCCCACATGGTCGACCATGTTTCAAGTCCTGGACCTGGTGGCTTGCTTTCTCTCTCTCTCTCTCTCTGTGTGTGTGTGTGTGTCTGGTCAAATTAAAATAAATAAATGAATATATAAAATTGAAAATAAATAATTCTTAAAAAAATAAATAAATAGTAACTCCCTAATTCCCCCCTGCCCCAGTCCCTGACAACCACCATTGTACTTTATGTCTCAATGAATTTGCCACTCTAGTCACCTCATACAAGTGAAATTAATATAACATCTGTCTTCTTGTGATTGATTTATTTCACTTAGTATAATGTCTTCAGATTTTTTCTATGTTGTACCATGTGAAACCCTCATTTCTGAGGTTGAATTATAGTTCAATGTATAGTGTGTATACATTGTATTTTGTTTATTTATTCTTCTCTTGATGGGCACTTGGGTTGTTTCTACCATTTGACTATTGGCTATCATGCTGCTATGAACATGAGTATACCAATATATCCTTGAGACACTGCTTTAAATTGTGATGCTGTGTATATCCAGAAGTGGAAATGCTGGATCATATGGTAATTCTATCTGGAATATTTTGAGGAAGTGTCATACCATTTTCCTTAGTGGTTACACCATTTTACATTCCCAACAGTGCACAAGATTTCCAATTTCTTTTTTTAAGCTTATTTATATTGTTCAATTGAGAGAGAGAGATGCAAGCACCACCCCAGAGTCCCTATGCCATGATCCACCCCTAGTGTCAGCCCGCCCATATTATAGGCATGAGCATACACACCTGCATCTGGTATGCTCAAGGTCCTGGGATGTGAACTCAGAACTTTTCCAATGTGAGTCTAGTTGTGTTACCATCACCTAGCCCCCACAAGTCTCTATTTTTTTCTATATCCCTGCCAACACTTGTTATTTTACTTTGTCCATTTATTGTTTTGTTTTGTTTTGATAGTAGCCATGCTATTAGATATGAGGTGATATTCAATTTTTGTTTTTATTTGCATTTCCCTAATGGTTAGGGTTGTTAATCATCTTTTCATATGTTTGTTAGTCATTTGTATGTGTTCTGTGGAGAAACGTCTATTAAAGTTCTTTGCCCATTCTATAGTTCATTTTATTCATCTTTGAGTCCCACATAGCATATACTCCACTATTTTACCCCACTTCTGGAAATGGATTCAGGAAACCTAGGTAACTGTAAGGTGGTTGGCAAAGAAATTGTTGACCGTGTAAGCATATACTCAGAAATCCTAGGTTGATTCTCAAGTATATTTGGGACCCAAACTAAAGCTTTGATTATCACCTTTATAAACAATTGGCAGGAGTGCCACCTGAAGAAGACTCTTGAGTTATAAATGCATTTGTTTAGGGACCAGCAGATGGTATAATGGTTACATCACTGGATTCCCATGTAGTTAACTGCAGTTTGCATCCCAGACCCAGCGGCTTAAAACTCACACTGGATGGGTGTGTGTGCGTGTCCAAAATCCCAAGAGGAGAATGGAGGGAAAGGGATTTTGACATGGCCATCTCCCCTTCCCTGTGGGGATGATTTCTTGCTCTCTGTCTCTCCAACAATCTCATGTACCCTATAGTAAAAATCTCTCTTAAAAAAATGCATTTGCTTATAAGAGTTTTCTTTTTTTTTTTAGGAATTTTTTCTTTTCTTTTATTTATTATTTTAACTTGCAATAGTCATCAGAAGGAACGTGAGAAAGCAAGCTGCCAGGTCTGGGACTTGAACTGTGGTCAACCATGTGGGAGTCCAGTGCCCCAAACACTACACCACCTGCTGACCCTGTTTATAAAAGTTTCATTGCCTTATTATAAAACTAACATCAAGTGGCTTTTTAGAAGGAAAGATGTTCTTTTTCTGGAGTCAGACTACTTAGGGGAATTTGGAGAAGTTGATTTCAACTTTTTGGTGTGGAGATTATACCATGCCATGCTGAACTGTAAAGATAGGTTCTCCATATAGCAAGGTGAAGACTCGGGGGAGAACAAACTATAAATTGCATTGAGCATCTTTGGGGTGGGCATTTTTTCATTCAATAAACATCTGTCATGTGCTAAGAGCCAAACACTTGACAAGGGAGGTAGGAGTAGAATGGCAAGTTGGTGAAAGTAAAATTAGTCTAGTCTATAGCTTTCAAATTCTAGAACAAGGAAAAGAAGTACTGGAAAATTAGATGCTGGAAGGGAGAAATATTAACCATCATTCTCTGCCCCCTGATTCCATCTTTTTGACACAACATTTACTTTGATTTTCTTCTTTGACAATTTAGGGAAAAATTAGAGTGATTGATTAAAATGTATCATGTTGGAAAAGATGAAAAATTAAAAAGGTAATTTCCTTTTATTATCACTTTTTAAAAAAATTGGTGATTAAATCAATTGCTGCCTTTCCCCACCTAGAGAACACAAAGTGTTAGAGAACTAAAGAAAGTGTATGTTATTCAGAATTATTGTTTTATAAACTTGTCATAACCAACTTATCTTAAGATGACAAAATGAAGTAATGTATGTGAAAGCTTGTAGCAAAGCTAGGGGAATGATTTCCTTCTTTCTTTTTCTTTCTTTTTTTTTTTTTCTTCCTATGAAAAAATAGATTACTAAACAAATTAATAAGTAGGCAGACAAACAAGTGATGTGCTCTTTGACTTAATAGCGAAGGCATTTAGCAGCGGGATTCTAGTCGCACAGTGAATTTGCTAATTATAAATGAGTCCCATGTAGTATTTAAAGCATTTACAAGATTCTTAGAAGTCTTAGAGTTATTTCCCCTCTTCCACTTTTGGTAACACGACTGCAATCCTCAAAGAGAAAGAATAATATTGCTTTTAAAATGCCCTTGGTCAGACTGTTTGTTTACTTGAACCAACACCCTCTCATCTGTCACCTTCCCCTCCCTGACTGAAAAATCCAAAGCCAGCATAGGCAGGCCAAACAGGAAAGCGTGGCAGAAAAGGCTTTTTAAGACCTGTCTGCACAGTCTCAGTTCCTCTCTTTGCCATGTCCACTGTGATGCAGCTACAGTCTCTCAAAGAAACAGTTCCATTAGCCTGTTTACTGGTCTTTGCTATACTTTCATCTGATGAGCTTCTGCTTTTGTGACCCAGACCACAAACCTCATTGCCTTCTCTGAGCCACCTTTTCCAATACCTTCAGGTACTTCGTCCACTCCGCTACCGAATACCCTTAGCACTTTTGCTCAGATCCATTAAAAGTCTGTGTGTCCACACTCTATGACTGAAACTAATTGACTAAAGGATATAGAAACACAGTATATACATGTGAATACCAGATATAGTGTGTGTGAAAGAGGAGGGTCTAAGGAAGGACATTTAGAAGAAAAACAGGGAGGTAAAGCATTAATGGCACAAAGAAATGTGGTATTATCTTTTTTTGTTGGAGAGGTTTTCACTATAGGGCACGTACGCTTGCCAGACAGACAGAGAGAGACATAGAGACAGAAATCACCCCCCGGGGGGATGGTCACACCACAATCCCTTCTCCTCCATTCTCCTCTTGGGATCTTGGGCACGCACGCACATGCACCCGGCGTGAGTTTTAAGCCACCGGGTCCGGGACGCGAACTGCAGTCGACTACATGGGAGTCCAGCGACATAGCCATTATGCTAACTGTTGGTCCCAGAAATGTGATATTATCTGTTGAAGATATTTTGTTGTTTTATCAACTGTACTAGGGAGAAATGTTCAGCTGTTGAAATATCCATTTTGTAAGACAAATAATAGTGTGATTGAATGTATAAAAGAAAATGAAATGAAAATAAAATAATAAAAAAATCTGATCACGTTATATAACAGATGTTCACGAGGCTGTTTCTCATATTAGACTATGAGCTACTGAATGACAGAAACTGAAGCTTACTATCTTTGAACCTTTCCATTTAACCTTAAATACCTAGCATAGTCCTTGACCCAGTAGACATTCAATAAATATTGGATAAAAGATATTATTAAGATCAAGAAGGTAAATGGTAGTGAAGTCTGAAGGAGCAAAAATATAAAATATGGGGTCTCTGAAGTGAAGAAAAAAATAAATAGAGTTTAGGAGAAGGGTTTGGTAAGAGAGGGTAGAAACAAACAAAAACAAAAACCCAGGAGGGAAATGAGCGGGAAGTAGAGAAGGAGAGAAGGAAAGTCCAGAGACCAGTAGATGGTGTAATGGTTATATATTGCTGGACTCCCACGTGATCAACCGCAGTTCAAGTTTTGGACCCAACACCTTAAAATTCATGCTGGGTGCATGTGCTTGTGTGCCAAAAAACAAACAAACAAACAAATAAACAAAAACACCAAAAAACAATAAGCAAGCCAAAAGCCAGGAAGCAGGAAGCAAAGTGACATTGGAAATGGGAAGATGAACTGTGCGAAATGAGAGTATTTCTGAGTCTCATTCTATACACACTTTTCCATAGAGCCAAATCAGGATGGAAGGAAGAAAAGGCCAAAGTGAGGAGCGAGGCAGCACACAGTCCACAAGTGATGATTTAGACCACCACCTTTGGGCTGAGTCTGGGACTGGCCTGTTCCCTTGGTCTTTTTTCTTTCTCAGCTTCTCTATTTGGATTCAGGCATAAGCTTTGTCTCCTCTTTTCTCTTCTGCATCATGGGAGCCCCAAAGAGGCACCATGTATGTATAAGTACATATATGTTGGAACAAATAGTCATGTGTGTGTGATTGCTTCTAGCTGGGTGTTTGGTTTTTTTTTCTTTATTTCTTTTTCTTAACTCAAAAAAATAAACCCAGAGGGTAGTACCTTTGCAAGTCTCAAATTGTGCCTTTGTTGTGTTGGATGAGGTCATTTACATAACTGAGAGATTAGTCTGTAAGAACAGAAAACCTTGGAGTGTGCCCCCTAAGCTTGCTGAACTCATTTACAGTGCATGAAGGTTGGGATGCTGTTGTAATGATGCATGCAAACATTCCATGTATTTACTGTGTCTAAGACAAAATGACTTTTCAGACTCACGGAGCTCTCTTCCTCACAGGAGATGTGCCACTTGATGGTTGCGGCCTTTTGGAGTTATTTCTCGGGTAACCAAAACATGTCTCATGCCTACAGAAAGCAGCACAGTACAGCCCTGGATAAAATCCCGGAATCCAGGTTGCTAATGTAGGCTCTGCTACTTATTCTGAGGTTGAGTTTCCTCATCTGTCAAATGGGAGTGGGCTCATCCACCTACCTCAGAGGGTTGCTGTGTGGATTACAAGGGTGATATAGAAGACCTCATATGTGGTACAACATTC
This sequence comes from Tupaia belangeri chinensis, assembly GCF_000334495.1. NCBI lineage: Eukaryota > Metazoa > Chordata > Mammalia > Scandentia > Tupaiidae > Tupaia > Tupaia belangeri. Next base: position 442,502 of record NW_006205314.1, on the reverse strand, counting down.
TACAGTTTGCCAGAAATTTCTACTACTATTCTGTCATCTGATCCTCTCAACAACCCTGCTAATTATTTTGACCATCCTTTTGCAGATAGAGAAACCAAAACTCAAAGAAAGAAAATGACTTAGCCAAACCCACATAGCTAGTTAGACAGGATGCTACAAGTTTTCTGTTTTCAAACTTATCTTCAGTTATCCCTAGACACAAATCTGGCTCCTTAGTACTATTGGCTTCTTGGCCCTTGTTTCTTAATATCTCTCATGGCTCCTTCTCCTTGCAGCCTCTGAGGATATTCTGTATAATGAATTAATTAGCTTTGATTTTGTTCTTCCCTTCTCCCCTCTTTTATCTGGCCTCCAGAAGAAAACACCAGCAGCCCCAACAAAGAAAACCAGCACCACCTTCAACATCGTGGGGACCACCTATCCCATCAACCTGGCCAAGGACACAGAGTTCTCCACCATCTCCAAGGGCGCTGCTCCCAGTGCTTCCTCAACCCCGACTATCATTGCTTCTCCCAAGGCCACCTACGTGCAGGAAAGCCCGGCTGAGACCAAGACCTACAACAGTGTCAGCAAAGTTGACAAAATTTCCCGTATTATCTTTCCTGTGCTCTTTGCCATATTCAATCTGGTCTATTGGGCCACATATGTCAACCGGGAATCAGCTATCAAGGGCATGATCCGCAAACAGTAGATGTTGGTGGTGGCACAGCAACCAGAGCACTGTATACCCCATAAAGCATACTGGCACCCAAACCCCGGGGCTCCCCTTCATGTGTTTCAGGATTGTTCTTTTTAACCCTCTACCAAGCTGTGACTCTAAATTCATATTTATTAATCCCAATGAAAAAATAACTACAGAAAAATTATTTGTCTTTCTAACATTGCTGAATATGCCCCCATCAGAGCCAAACACTGCCATTTGTCCAGTTGTTCATCTTAGTCTACCAGTCTCCCCCAGCTGAGGGCCCTGCATGTACTTTATTGCACTCTGCCCACTGCAGAAGGAACAGGAGACTACTTAATAAAGTGGGTTTGAGAGGTCAAGACAGGAGGATTGTTGACTGGTCCAGATCAGATGATTCTGAATCACTGGGGAGTCAGGCTGGGCTATCCCATGTGGTCCTGCCTACTACCTCCCCTGCCTACATCAGGGCCTACTGGGAATAAGTACTGATAGCAAAGGCATGAGCCAATGCTAACCTCTGAACATGGCCCCTAATAACTTTCTTGGCTTGGAAGTTAGTGGGGAAAAATTAAGGGTCACCACTGTTTACCACATATGGCCAAAACAAATAGAGGAGGGTCTAAGGAAGGACATTTAGAAGAAAAACAGGGAGGTAAAGCATTAATGGCACAAAGAAATGTGGTATTATCTTTTTTTGTTGGAGAGGTTTTCACTATAGGGCACGTACGCTTGCCAGACAGACAGAGAGAGACATAGAGACAGAAATCACCCCCCGGGGGGATGGTCACACCACAATCCCTTCTCCTCCATTCTCCTCTTGGGATCTTGGGCACGCACGCACATGCACCCGGCGTGAGTTTTAAGCCACCGGGTCCGGGACGCGAACTGCAGTCGACTACATGGGAGTCCAGCGACATAGCCATTATGCTAACTGTTGGTCCCAGAAATGTGATATTATCTGTTGAAGATATTTTGTTGTTTTATCAACTGTACTAGGGAGAAATGTTCAGCTGTTGAAATATCCATTTTGTAAGACAAATAATAGTGTGATTGAATGTATAAAAGAAAATGAAATGAAAATAAAATAATAAAAAAATCTGATCACGTTATATAACAGATGTTCACGAGGCTGTTTCTCATATTAGACTATGAGCTACTGAATGACAGAAACTGAAGCTTACTATCTTTGAACCTTTCCATTTAACCTTAAATACCTAGCATAGTCCTTGACCCAGTAGACATTCAATAAATATTGGATAAAAGATATTATTAAGATCAAGAAGGTAAATGGTAGTGAAGTCTGAAGGAGCAAAAATATAAAATATGGGGTCTCTGAAGTGAAGAAAAAAATAAATAGAGTTTAGGAGAAGGGTTTGGTAAGAGAGGGTAGAAACAAACAAAAACAAAAACCCAGGAGGGAAATGAGCGGGAAGTAGAGAAGGAGAGAAGGAAAGTCCAGAGACCAGTAGATGGTGTAATGGTTATATATTGCTGGACTCCCACGTGATCAACCGCAGTTCAAGTTTTGGACCCAACACCTTAAAATTCATGCTGGGTGCATGTGCTTGTGTGCCAAAAAACAAACAAACAAACAAATAAACAAAAACACCAAAAAACAATAAGCAAGCCAAAAGCCAGGAAGCAGGAAGCAAAGTGACATTGGAAATGGGAAGATGAACTGTGCGAAATGAGAGTATTTCTGAGTCTCATTCTATACACACTTTTCCATAGAGCCAAATCAGGATGGAAGGAAGAAAAGGCCAAAGTGAGGAGCGAGGCAGCACACAGTCCACAAGTGATGATTTAGACCACCACCTTTGGGCTGAGTCTGGGACTGGCCTGTTCCCTTGGTCTTTTTTCTTTCTCAGCTTCTCTATTCTGATTCAGGCATAAGCTTTGTCTCCTCTTTTCTCTTCTGCATCATGGGAGCCCCAAAGAGGCACCATGTATGTATAAGTACATATATGTTGGAACAAATAGTCATGTGTGTGTGATTGCTTCTAGCTGGGTGTTTGGTTTTTTTTTCTTTATTTCTTTTTCTTAACTCAAAAAAATAAACCCAGAGGGTAGTGCCTTTGCAAGTCTCAAATTGTGCCTTTGTTGTGTTGGATGAGGTCATTTACATAACTGAGAGATTAGTCTGTAAGAACAGAAAACCTTGGAGTGTGCCCCCTAAGCTTGCTGAACTCATTTACAGTGCATGAAGGTTGGGATGCTGTTGTAATGATGCATGCAAACATTCCATGTATTTACTGTGTCTAAGACAAAATGACTTTTCAGACTCACGGAGCTCTCTTCCTCACAGGAGATGTGCCACTTGATGGTTGCGGCCTTTTGGAGTTATTTCTCGGGTAACCAAAACATGTCTCATGCCTACAGAAAGCAGCACAGTACAGCCCTGGATAAAATCCCGGAATCCAGGTTGCTAATGTAGGCTCTGCTACTTATTCTGAGGTTGAGTTTCCTCATCTGTCAAATGGGAGTGGGCTCATCCACCTACCTCAGAGGGTTGCTGTGTGGATTACAAGGGTGATATAGAAGACCTCATATGTGGTACAACATTCTACAGTTTGCCAGAAATTTCTACTACTATTCTGTCATCTGATCCTCTCAACAACCCTGCTAATTATTTTGACCATCCTTTTGCAGATGGAGAAACCAAAACTCAAAGAAAGAAAATGACTTAGCCAAACCCACATAGCTAGTTAGACAGGATGCTACAAGTTTTCTGTTTTCAAACTTATCTTCAGTTATCCCTAGACACAAATCTGGCTCCTTAGTACTATTGGCTTCTTGGCCCTTGTTTCTTAATATCTCTCATGGCTCCTTCTCCTTGCAGCCTCTGAGGATATTCTGTATAATGAATTAATTAGCTTTGATTTTGTTCTTCCCTTCTCCCCTCTTTTATCTGGCCTCCAGAAGAAAACACCAGCAGCCCCAACAAAGAAAACCAGCACCACCTTCAACATCGTGGGGACCACCTATCCCATCAACCTGGCCAAGGACACAGAGTTCTCCACCATCTCCAAGGGCGCTGCTCCCAGTGCTTCCTCAACCCCGACTATCATTGCTTCTCCCAAGGCCACCTACGTGCAGGAAAGCCCGGCTGAGACCAAGACCTACAACAGTGTCAGCAAAGTTGACAAAATTTCCCGTATTATCTTTCCTGTGCTCTTTGCCATATTCAATCTGGTCTATTGGGCCACATATGTCAACCGGGAATCAGCTATCAAGGGCATGATCCGCAAACAGTAGATGTTGGTGGTGGCACAGCAACCAGAGCACTGTATACCCCATAAAGCATACTGGCACCCAAACCCCGGGGCTCCCCTTCATGTGTTTCAGGATTGTTCTTTTTAACCCTCTACCAAGCTGTGACTCTAAATTCATATTTATTAATCCCAATGAAAAAATAACTACAGAAAAATTATTTGTCTTTCTAACATTGCTGAATATGCCCCCATCAGAGCCAAACACTGCCATTTGTCCAGTTGTTCATCTTAGTCTACCAGTCTCCCCCAGCTGAGGGCCCTGCATGTACTTTATTGCACTCTGCCCACTGCAGAAGGAACAGGAGACTACTTAATAAAGTGGGTTTGAGAGGTCAAGACAGGAGGATTGTTGACTGGTCCAGATCAGATGATTCTGAATCACTGGGGAGTCAGGCTGGGCTATCCCATGTGGTCCTGCCTACTACCTCCCCTGCCTACATCAGGGCCTACTGGGAATAAGTACTGATAGCAAAGGCATGAGCCAATGCTAACCTCTGAACATGGCCCCTAATAACTTTCTTGGCTTGGAAGTTAGTGGGGAAAAATTAAGGGTCACCACTGTTTACCACATATGGCCAAAACAAATAGAACTAGCCTGGCCAGCCTGACACCAAGATGGCTGGTGCCCTGCCATGTCCAGCACCTCAGGACAATAGTACCCTTCTTAGTACATCTCCCCTCTAGTAAAATCCTCTTCTCTCTATGCCTTTGGTCCCCTTGTTCCCCTTGGGAACTGCTGTTTAGTTTGGAATCATTACTGCAAATCCTTCAGGAAAAAAAAATCAAGTATTTTAAAATTAAAATTTAAGAAGATACAAATAGAAACAAAAAGATCTAGACCAAATGCCTACGTGAGAATTTTTTAAAGCTGGGGAGATAGTTAAGTCACCTCCTGCCAAGGCAACTAGTCAAATATTGAATGGGGCAAGAGGAGTAGAATGGATGGTAGTTGAAGACTGAAGTTTAACTCAAAAGAGAGGGCCACTAGCAGGTGAAAGTCAAATTCTTCCTGCCATATTCTCCACACTCCATGCCCTCGCTCAGGCCCAAGTACTTTGCTCCCATCCTGTCAGAGACCTGTGGTCTTCTGTTAATACCATTTCTATGAGTGGAGAATTAGAAATTGATATGAACATCTCTAGTCAATTTTTGAGCCAATTAAATAATTAACTTTATTACTAGCTTTATAATGTGTTATTTATAGGGCATTTTATCTTCTTTGTTCTTAATCTCAATGTGACTAAAAGGGACAGGAATAAATATGAAATTTTTATAAGGCAGATAAACTAAGTCCAAGAAGTCAGAATGATTTCCATAGGATCTTTACAAATGTCTTTACTAAAGAAACATCATGCACTGCTTTCCAAAGACCAAAATGAAAAAAAGGACTGAGAAGCTGGGTTCACCATGATTTCAGAATCAGCACAATCTCAGCTGGCCTTCTAGGTCATGAGTGCAGTTTGGTTGAACATCTAACAGGTTTTTAGAAAGTCACAATGAGTCACCCAAGGAGACCATTCTAATAGTCTCTGCTGAAAGTAATGAGACTGTTTGAGAAGACAGCCCCAGCCACTTGGGATATGAGTACCTGCAGCAGTCCAGAGTGTCCTAGAAGTCAAGGTAAAGCCACAGATGGCACCACAAGCAGGTTCTCCCTGCCCACCCCCCTGAACAAAGCTCCTAAGGGGTGTATCATTAGCTTCTGGTTTCCTTTTCATTCATCCTTTCCCGCATCCCTGCTTCCTTGCCATTGCTGGGATAATGCATGCCAGTCCCATTACCCTAAGACTGTGTTTGTAGTATTAAATCCTTTCTGAATGGTATTTGCACTGGAGAATGTTTTTTTTGGGGTTACCCGTTGCCACAAACAGTACTATATTCTTTACTTTCACCTCCACTCTCCCACCAGCCTACTTGCCACTTCCTAACAAAAGTAGAATAAGAGAGAAGAAAGATATACCAAGAGCAAAAGATCTGTTACAGTGATCCAAGATGGAGCCTGTATGAAATAACTTTGATTGACTCAGGAGTCTCATTATTCAGTAAGACACAGAAGAAACTAATTGTGTTACTTCCTTAAATTCATCAACTCTCATAATCGAGCTTTCTCCTGCCTCAGTACCAGCCTAGAGGCTGCTTGAAGAGTGTCTAGCATATAGAGCACAGTTGAACTCAATAAATATTGATTGAATAACCAAATGCTAATTTAAATCAGAGCTACATGGGGAAGGGGTCTCTTCGGGGGGTGTTGGAGAGGAGACTGGCCAAATCATGATCAATGAAGATGAATAGAAATGAACAAAAGCAATGTGCAGCCTTCCAAATTTACTCTAAGAGCATCCCAGAATTCATCAATGTGTTCTGTTTTAAGCCACTTTGCATGTTTTTTTTCCCCAATTAAATAATTGTTTGCTTCTATAGACATTTAAATCTAGGAGATTTCATGTAATCATCTATTAGTTCTTCATACAAGAGCACTTACAAGCAGGAGAGGAAGGCATGACTGAACACCAGATTCTGCTGGAAGCCTCCATCCAGAATGCAGCTGTATTAAGACACCCTTCAAAGGGCTCCCCATGCTAGGCTTAGGGAAGAGGCCCTTTGGATTGCTGAGTCCTTGTAACAAGGTCCAGCAGATGAGAAGGGCAGGAAAGGGAATGGAAGAGGAAGAAAGCAATTGGGAAGGTCTCGTCAAAGGGGCCCTACAATTGAAGGTAGGGCTCTCTCCTGAGCTATGAGGCTTCTAATTATACAGACTTCCTTCCCTTTACCTGAGAACATAAATCATATGACCATCTACTGGAGTGTGTCCAAAGTGTGCCTGCTTTGTTGATGAAAAAGTTGCCGTCTAGAGTCTTCTACCTTTCCTTTCCTTTTTAATTGTATATTCAAGGTATAAAACATGTTTTGATAAACCTATACATAGTGAAATGATTACTAAAGTCAAGTCTACATGTTCAAGTTCTTTTGGGGAGGCGGGATTGTTTTATGTTTTTAGACTCCACATGTGGGTGAAACCATGCAGTAGTTACCTTTCCTGTGTGGCTTATTTCATGTCACATGATGTCCTCTAGGTTCATCCATGTTGTCCCAAGTGGCAAGGGCAACCTAGACCTGTTTTTCTTTCCTTCTGCTTCAGCTTCAACAGTTTGATCCCATGGGAAAAGCACTGATAGGAATGGACACCTAGATTTCAGCCAGGGCTCAATCCCACAACGGTTGCTGTATGACATTGAGCATGTCCCTCTCCTGAGCTGGAGCTTAGTTTCCCCATAAGTAAAATCAGAATCTGATCAGCAGAGCCAGGTCAGCAGAGTGCTCTTTCCAGTAACTGCCCTGGTGGTGCACTACACCACTACACTACATCCCTGTCACCACATCCTGCATCTCCCTGCCCTTATTCTGCTGCTGCCCTCACAGCAGCCAGTCCAGGAACACAGACCCTCCTTAGGATCCTTATGGCACAATTCAGATAGGTGAGCAGCTTCAAAAGAATTTGATTAAACACCAGCCAGGAGGCTAAACCTGGGGATTCAGGGGTCAGACTTAGGTCAAACAGTGATCTCTTCCACTCCCCGTTTCTCCTTGCCCTGAGCTTCTGATAGTCGCTACTCTTGTGATATAATGCAGGATTATTGTGGCCCAGCCCCAGCCCTACAATAGAATGGACAAAGTTATATCCTAAATTGAGAAGCTTAAGGGGGTGCTGGTGCCAGGCAGGGGTCCCTCAGGTAAACTGAGAGCACAGAGAGCAAGCAAAGTATAACTCCCCCCCTCTTTTCCTTCATGATTCAGCTCAGAAAACAACAGAAATTATGAGAAGGGAACTCCATAGACTTCTCATGATCAAATAGAAAGACTTCCCGCATCATCTCTTCTTTATTTTTCTGTCACAGGAAAAAGATAGCCTCCCTTCAGTGGAAGGACAGCTCTTCCTTTGTTCTTCCTCTTTGCTCCTTTCTGCTCAAAGAATCCTAACTGTGTGTCCTCTGTTCTTGGTGAAGCTGCTCTTGCTGAGTCACCACTGCTCTTGTTACTCAAACCTAGAGGCATTTTTCAGTTGTCTTATTTGACTTGTCAGCGGCATTTGACACTACTGTCAACTACTTTATTCTTAAAGTGTCCCTTTGGTTTCCATGACACCTAGTCTCCTACATCCCTGCTTGTTTTTTAATCTTCTGCCTACTTTGTTTCTCCTGTTTTTCCTATTCAATTTATTATCTCTCATAAAGGAGAGGTTCCTTTCCAATGTTTCTCTCTTCTCTTCTCCCTCCCTACACTCTCCCTGAGTGGGCTTATCTGTCATGATGGCTTTAGTTACAACATATTCCCATTATCTTTGATTGTGTAGCAAGCTACCCCAAGGTATGTCAACCACTTTTCATTATTCCCATATGTCAGAAATGTGGACAGGGTACAGCAGGTAGGATGACTTGTTCCTATTCCATGATGTCTGTAACCAAAGATAAGAATGTTCAAACAAGTAGGGAGTGGGGGATGACTTTACTGACTGGGACCCGGGGGTGGAGAACCTAGTCCCCAGATCCATGTGGCAGGGTATTCTGTAATGAAAGGCAGGCATATCAGTTGCTCAGCTCTAGCCTTCTTTAGCAGAGTTAACATCAGGTATTAAACTGAGAAGATTAACAAGGTTCTGGGTGCCAGACTGGGGACTAGGGGTTTTCATTCACATGTCTGGCAGCTGGGTTATAAAGGTTGAAGAACAGGTTCATCTAAGACTGTTGACTAGAACATTTATATGTGGTTTCTCTTTGTGGCTTCTCACAGCATTGTATCTGGGCTCTGAAAGGGAACGTCTCCAAGGGTAACTTCTGGGTAAAAAAGGCATCCCAAGAGAACCTGATGGAAGCTGCATTGCCTTTCCTGACCTACACTGGGAAGTTATGTCACACACCTATGGCCAGTGTAGAGTCAAGAGTAAGGACACTGAGAAATAGAGACTTTGCCGCCATGTATGAAAACCACCATGCCTCCTTTAAGCTGATGACTACAAAATCGACATCTCTAGCCCAGTTCTTTCACATCAATTTTTTTTAATATGTTCAAAGCAAACCTATTGATTTATTAATCCCCAAAATTATTCTTTTGGTCATCTCTTTATTGATAAATAAAAGCATCAGTCACTCAGACGCTTAGGCTAAAAACCTAGGAGGTCTTCTGGACACTTCTCTAACATCTCTGCACTTAGCACATCCGAAAATCTTGTAAACTCAGTCTCCAACTTAAATCTTATATATTTTTTCTCTCTTCCCCACTTCTACAACCAATATACCAGTTCAAGCCTCCATCATAATCTTTCACTGAGATCACTACAGAGCTACCTTTCAAATTGTAAGCCAGATTATGTCACTGGTCTGTTTAGTACCTCTAAATGGCATTCTGCTTCATACATAATAAAATCCAAAATCTAGCCCTGGCCTTAAAAGTTCTGTGTGACCCTGTTTACTGCTCAGCCTCCTGTTGTCACAATGCCTGTCTTTTACAATGCATCAGCCATATTGGCCACATATAGGCCTAATATATCTCAGAGAACTTCATCAATCTAGAATGGTTTTCCCTTTATGCTTTCATTGGGCTAACCCTGCTTATCCTTTAATCTTATCTGAAAGGTCACATTTTTCATGGTTTCATCCTTCCTTACTATGCTTTGACATTCTGGGTGCTCCTATTTCACTGTGTATTGTTCCTACTATCCGTGCATCCACATTTTCCTTGCAATAGACCAAACCCTGTGAGGGAGAGCTTTTATCTATCCCAGCATAGAGCCAAAACTATAGTCCAAACTCAGGAAGTAGTTATTGAATAAAACAACATCTGAGTTGGGCTTATGACCCCAGAAGGTTGACTCCTATAGGCCCAGAAAGGCAATAGGAATGCACATGAGCTTCTTTGGCAAAAACCACTTGCTGGACCCTGGGATTTGTGTCTCCATTCTAAGCCAACTTCCTGCAGATCCAGGGTCTTAGAGTTTCCCAATCCTCACAACCTATCTTGGTCACTTCTTCATGAATAAATAGAATCATTGTTCACACAGATGCTCAGGCTAAATACTTGAGGAGGGCTTTTTGACACTTCTCTCATCCCTACACCTAGCACATCTGTAAATTTTGCAAGCTCAGTTTCCAACTTAAGTCTCATACCATAACACTGCTCGTTCCCATTGCCAGCTGCTCCATTTTACCATAGTCTTAGGATAACCTTGAAATCTGCAGCAGGCTGGGGGCTTAGGGCTCTGCATTCCAGCAAACGAAATTTTATACCTGCAAGTGTAATGTAGAGAAGGGAATATCTCTAGGATCTTTATGCAGTTGAAGCTAGGTCTCATTCTTAAAATACAGATCTTGCCTGGAGTCATGTGGGTCGTCTCCTTGTCTCCTGATAGGAGTAGACCTGGAAAAGTATAATGTATGTTTATCAACACAGCAGAGAGCTAGTGAATTTCTGATAGAAACAGTATCTGCCAGTGAACTCCAAGGTCTCATTAGTCACCATATCCCCTCTGTGCTAATGTCAGAAGCAGCTGCTACTGACACTAAAGCTATCTAGTCCTCTCAAGCCACATCAATGCCCCACAGGTATTCTGTAATGAGCTTCAGCCAAGTTTCCCAGTCTTCTGCAGCACTAGTAGCCTCCTCCGGCTTAAGGTTGATGGGAAATTGTGCCCAAGACAAGTGCTCCAGTCAGTGTTTTCCTCAGCCAGGCATAAGTTCTTGGTACTTTGGCTTGGGGTCATGGTCACATTATAGTCCTCTTGAAGGAGCCATGGTGATAGATGCAGTAGGGACTGAACTTTGGTGGCCATCTCCTCTTGTTAGTATTAATATGTGGCCATTCCAGAGGCCCTGAATGGGACTGGCTTCTGTCCAAAAATATAATGAGAAGAAAATAGCTACATGGTTGTGGGGTACAGGTGGTGCTGGTTGGAACAAGTGTGAATGGCAAAAATGACACAGGCACTGGGAGACAAGAACATTGAGTTCTAATCTGGGTTATATTACTATCCTAGCTGCATGACTTTGGACAAGTTATTCAAGTTCTGTGTAATACAACTATTGAGTCGTCAGAAAAGTCATGATGTATTTTTCTTTTCTTTTCTTTTTTTTTTTTTTTTGGGGAGGTTTTTTGTTATAGGGCGCGTGGGTTCCCCCGACAGCCAGCGCGGAGACAGAGAGACAGAAAGCGAGAAATCACCCCTCAGGAAGGTTGGCCACTCTGCAATCCCTTCTCCTCTACCTTCCTCTCGGGATCTTGAGCAAGCATGCACACATGCCCAGCGTGAGTTTAAGCCACCGGGTCCGGGACTCAAACCGCAGTTGACTATGTGGGAGTCCAGTGACATAGCCATTATGCTAGCTGCTGGTCCCATGATGTACTTTTCTATGCAAAAGTGAATCATGACTTTTCCAAAGACTCAATATAAATATTTCCAGGGATGACTATAAGGATTAAATGGAAGATACTTGAAATATTTAATTGATAGTAGAGGATAAATCTAATTCTAATATTGTTACTGACTTGGAATAGATTTTCCACCTCTCTAGGTCTTAAATATTCACTTGCATAATGAATATCTTGAGTTATGTTATCTTTAAGGGCTCTTCTGGGTATTATATTCCAGAATTCTAGCCAAATTTATCAGAGTTGAAGCCAATTGTGTCTGTGTACAAGGCCTTCTGAAATTGTTTTTATTGTTTACATGGAGGAAATGTGGGATGTGCATTTTGGGTGCAAACAGCAGCAAAATTGGCATGGAGGGAATGAAAATTCAATGCTTCTGAAATTCCAGAGATCTGGTGTCTGGCAAGGAAAATGCTGACTGTCATGCTCATATTTATCCTTGAGCTGTAATCAGATAAGAGCTAAGTACAAGGAATTGTTACAATTCTCAGTGTAAGTATGTGATTTACAAATATGGTTTGTTATTTGTGGCTTGCTTTATTTGAAAAAATTATAAATATATAATATATATA
>NW_006205314.1:427572-430460 GCF_000334495.1 Tupaia belangeri chinensis | reverse complement strand
CTGACACATAGTAGGCATTTGATTTTCCTTCCTTCTACCTCCCTCTTTATTTTTCCACATTCACAGACACCAAAACAACTCCTAGAACATAGTCGAAGGTTCAGGAAATGACTGTTAAGTGAACAAATAGATATGATGAGGACCCTTTCCCCAAATTCCTAATCCAGAACAATTTGGGAGAGGATGAAAGAGGTACAGAAGAACATGTTATCAAATTTGATAATAAGACAAAACTGAGAGTATCACTTACTCTGAATTTCTTAGGTGCCAAACACTGTGTTAAGTGCTGATAGCTTCTTGGAATAGGTATCAGTATTATCTCCATTTTATGGGTTATGAAACTGAGACACAGAGAGGTCGTGTGATTGTTTAAGGCTCCACAGACTGGAAAAATTCCCTTCCCATTTTATTTAGGATTTGTAATACCTCATGGAGGTTACCACAACTCCATGTGGTAGGTGGAGCAGGGTTGGTTAGCTCGAGAGAGATGGAGGGTTGGTTAGCTCAAGAGAGATGGAGGCACTGCTCTTCTGGGGCTTGCCTGTGAGTATGAGCATCTAACTTATGAGTTGGATGGAATAGTTAGCCTATCTTTACCCCAACTGGAATGAGGATAAGGGGAGACGGTAGAGACAGTGCAGTGGGACTGATTAAGCTGAAGGAATATTACGTGCAAAGAATAAAGCTATAGATACTATAGGGGCCAGCAGGTGGTGTGTGGTGGCTAAGACAGTGAATTTTCACATCGCCAACCATGGCTTGATAATCACACTGGATGAATGTGTATGTGTGCCCAAAATCTCAGGAGGAGAATGGAGGAGAAGGGATTGTAGTGTGGCCATCCCACTTGGGTGGCGATTGAAAGAGGTACAGAAGAACATGTTATCAAATTTGATAATAAGACAAAACTGAGAGTATCACTTACTCTGAATTTCTTAGGTGCCAAACACTGTGTTAAGTGCTGATAGCTTCTTGGAATAGGTATCAGTATTATCTCCATTTTATGGGTTATGAAACTGAGACACAGAGAGGTCGTGTGATTGTTTAAGGCTCCACAGACTGGAAAAATTCCCTTCCCATTTTATTTAGGATTTGTAATACCTCATGGAGGTTACCACAACTCCATGTGGTAGGTGGAGCAGGGTTGGTTAGCTCGAGAGAGATGGAGGGTTGGTTAGCTCAAGAGAGATGGAGGCACTGCTCTTCTGGGGCTTGCCTGTGAGTATGAGCATCTAACTTATGAGTTGGATGGAATAGTTAGCCTATCTTTACCCCAACTGGAATGAGGATAAGGGGAGACGGTAGAGACAGTGCAGTGGGACTGATTAAGCTGAAGGAATATTACGTGCAAAGAATAAAGCTATAGATACTATAGGGGCCAGCAGGTGGTGTGTGGTGGCTAAGACAGTGAATTTTCACATCGCCAACCATGGCTTGATAATCACACTGGATGAATGTGTATGTGTGCCCAAAATCTCAGGAGGAGAATGGAGGAGAAGGGATTGTAGTGTGGCCATCCCACTTGGGTGGCGATTTCTCACTTTCTGTCTCTGTCTCTTTCTGGAGGGTGCATACGCCCTATGGCAAAAACACAACAAAACAAAAAAATCTACTTACACTACATAGTTAAGTATGGCTAGAGGGGAGACTGTAAAAAGAGGACGGGTATTAGATGAGGCTGGAGAAGAGGCAGAGGCTGGTTGTTTGTGAGGGGCTCTGTTAAGGGTAGGGGAAGACCTTTATACCTTATTTTCAAAGCTGTGGAGAGACACTAAAGGATGTCAAGCAGAAGAGTGTAGAGGTGATGATGACAGTGGAGTGGTGAGGAAATGACTGCATCCAAGTTCTGTGCTAGACAAGAAGATTCTGATTTCACTGAGAGGGTAGATCAAGAAGAGAACTATGGACATAGCAAGCCCAATGTCATAAACTGCTTATGACATAATGGTCCATAATTACAGTATAGCATGGAACTAACAGTGTAAAAGAGGGAGATTTAGGAAATATTTAGGAGATGAAATCATGCTTACATGGAAACCAATTAAATATTGGGCCTGAAGAAGAAAAGTCATAAAAATGACAGTCACACAAGCATCTGACTTGAGTCACTTTTAGAAAAGTGTTGGGAAAGACAAGAGAAACAGCAAGTGTGAGTGGAAGATGAGGAGCTCAGTGCTGGACACATGAAGTTGAAAGTGTCTATGGAGCATAGTTTGTGGAGGTATGCTGGAGGCAATTGAATATCAAGGTGGAGTTCGAGTTGAGGCCTACACTCAACATATCAATCAGGGGTCAAGGCTTTGTCAGTGTAGTTAGGGTGGTAACTGAAGTCCTAGAAACTGCTGCCCCTACCCCACACCCCAAGCAATGCAAGAGAGTGCAGAATGAATAAGAGAATGTGGCCCACAAGGAGCATGAATAGTAGCAGTAGCACTTAAAGGGTGGGCCTGGGACAAGTGATCAGCAAGGGAGACTGAGAAAGGGCAAACACAAATATAAGGGAAATCAGGAAGATGTGTTGCTATTGATGGAGACAGGGAGGAAAGGGAGCATTTCTAGAAGGAGGAAGAGATGGGTGTGCTCAGCACTGTCAGCTGATACTGCTTACTTCAAGATGCATAAGGACTGAGCAATCTTCTCTGGATTTCTGGGCCCAATGTTGGTGGCACACATGATAGCTTACTTAACTGCAGTGCTGGAGCCTCGTGGACAATTGCAGGTTTGGCTCCTTGGTCCGGGCAACCTGCAACATGCTCTGTGTGTGTGTTTGTGTGTGTGCACCCAACATCTAAGTGAACAAGAAGTCTACAATAAGGGGCCAGTGTGGTGACACGCCAGCCCCGGAGAGGCAGCGGAACGCGGAGCAGAGCCCCGGCCACGCAGGCCCC
>NW_006205314.1:417295-427177 GCF_000334495.1 Tupaia belangeri chinensis | reverse complement strand
GTGATGTTAGTTTATTTTTTATGTGAAAGAAACTTACAGGTTCTCCTTAGTTTATAGGCTGAGGAGAAAGAAATAATAGGAAATGAGCAGAAAAGGAGAAGTGAGAGAATAAGAAAGGGATGGAGAGAGGGAAGGATAGAAGAGAGGTAGGGAGAGAAAGGAGGAGAGGAAGAAAAGATGTGAGCCATGCAGTAAAGCGGGATGGAGCACTGTGCACAGGAATGCATAGAGAGAAAGAGGCAGGGATGGCTGTCCATTGAAATATGTTGAAGTTTGAGGCACAGTACCTCTTCTGTGATAGAAAGAATAATGGCACCTAAATATAGATATCAGAATCTGTAAATGCATCACTTTACATAATACAAGAGAATTAGCTGACCTTAAAATAGGGAGACTGGGACCAGCAGTTAGTGTAATGGCTATGTCGTTGCTGGACTCCCAGGTAGTCAACCACGGTTTGAGTCCTGGACTCGGTGGCTTAAACTCACGCTAGGTGCATGTGCGTGCGTGCCCAAGATCCCAAGAGGAGAATGGAGAAGAAGGGATTGTGGTGTGGCCATCCCCCCTGGGGTGTGATTTCTTGCTTTCTATCTCTCTGTCTCTGTCTTTCTGGCGAGTGCACATGCCCTATGGCAAAAACCTCTCCAAAAAAAAAAAATAGGTATCCTGACTCATTGAAGCTGGAGGTGGATTACAACATAATGACCCTGTTGAGGGTATCTCTCTTTCTTTCTTGCTCAAGAAATAAATAAGTAAACTTTTAAAAAGAGGGAGATGATCCTGGATTATCCAAGTGGGCTCAATATAATCACAAGGATCCTAGAAGGCAATTCCACACTGAGAGAAAGATGAGGTGGTAAAGATTTGCCTGACCCTGATTGGGCTATCCCTGTTCTAGCTCCTCCACCCATCATGACTGCCGTGGTACTAATAACAAAACTGTCATCAGTGCTGACTACCTGATATCTCCCACAGGACCATGAGGTCCTTGAGCGGAGTGACTATTGATTTATGTACTTCCCAGGTCCTTGCAAGTGCATGGCACAACATAGTCCAGGTCTCTCTGCCACTGGGAGGAGTGGGGCAGAGAGACACACAGAGACTCTGTCACAGTGTAAGATATAGATAACTCTGCAAGAGGAGCTGCGAGTGAGGTCATTCTTTTTTACCTTTTCTCTTTTTTGACCTTTCAATTTTCCCACTCACCTGGAGGAATTGACAATTAAATGAAACTCACTTGAAAGAAGTCTTGATCCAGCAGTCAGGGTGGAGAAACTCAACAACTAAGCAGTTGTGGAAGTAGGGGCAGCTGCATTTTGGATCTCGTCTGTGGGCCTTTGTGGTAGTTCCTCAGCTCTGGTTTTGGACTTCATATTCTCACTTTATAGCAGACCCAGGAGTCAAGAAGACATAGGCCTAAGGGTCAGTATCTCAGTAGGGCCACACTTAAATCTTGGTACTAGGGACCTGAGTTTGTCGACGGTTGCATTCTATCAACCAGGAAAGAAAAGTACATCTTTCCATATCAGAGAAAGGGAGCCTTAGTGAAGAAAGAACTGATGTTTTACTTTCCCTGCTCCCAGGAAGATTTTAAAGGGAAGTCAATGGCTGATTAATTTTATTTTTAAAACTTAATTTAATTTTAGTTTCATTTATACATTCAATCACTATACATCACTTAGCTTACAAAGTGAACCTTTCCCAACCTGAATACACTTCACACCAATCCACTTGGAGATACTATATACATCATCATCAACAGGTAATAATCCATTTCTGCGTCCCATAAATGTCTTGCCTCTCTATTTTTCTCCTTAATGTCTTTCCTCATGCTCTCCCTCTTTGCCTACCCACTTCCCACACTGCATCGAGTATTCAAAACCATTTTCTATGCGTCTTTATCCTCTAATCTTTCAATTTCTGCCATAGAGTGTGGACATTTGGTATATATTAAGTGGAGACATGCAATGTCTCCCTTTCATAGCCTGGCTTGCTTCACTCAGCACTAAATCTTCCATAATCATCCACCTTCTATCAAAAATCAGGGTCCTGTTGTTTTTTATATCTGAGTAGTATTTTATAGAGTATATGTGCCACACTCTTTTCAGTCCATTCATCTGTTTGTGGACATTTGGGTTGATTCCATGTCTTAGCAATTGTGAATAATGATGCAATAAACATAGATGTGCACACGTTTTTCTGACTGAGTGTCCTCCTGTCCTTTGGGTAGATACCCAGGAATGGAATTGTTGTATCATTTGGTAGTTCTATTTGTAGATCTTTCCATATTGCTCTCCACAGTGGCTGGACCAACTTATGTTCCCACCAGCGGTGTAGGAGAGTTCTCCTTTCACTACAGTCCCTCCTCCATGTATCTTTTTTTTTTTTTTTTGTATCTTCACCATTCTGACTGAAGTTAGGTAGTATCTCATCGTGGTTCTAATTTGCCTCTCCCTTATGATGAGAGATGTTGAGCATTTTTTTCATATGCTTTTTGGTTGCTCATATTTCTTCATTAGAGAGTTGTTTGTTCAGCTCATTTTTCCATCCTTTAATTGGGTTAATCATTTTGAGGGGGCAAGCCACTTGAGTTCCCTGTGTATCCTGGTTATCAGTCCCTTATCTGAGACATAGTTTTAAAAAAATTCTCCCATTCTGAGGATGGTCGATTCACACTAATCACTGTGTCTTTTGCCATGTAGAAACTTCGTAATCTTATGTAATCCCACTTGTCTATTTGGGGCTTATTGTCTGAGCTTTGGGGGTCTTATTTAAGAAGTCTTTGCCTATGCCAGTGTCTCCCAGAGCTTCCCCAGTGTTTTTCACCAATAATTTTATAGTTTGAGGTCTTAGGTTTAGATCTTTGACCCACTTCTACTTGATTTTTGTGAATGATGAGAGACAGGGGTCCAGATTCATCATTCTGCAAGTGGATACTCATTTTTTCCAGCACGATTTGCTAAAGATGTTTTCCTTTTCCCACTGGATTGACTGGTACCCTTTGTCATAGATCAGTTGACTGTATGTTTTGGGGTTTATTTCTGGGGTATCTGCTCTGTTCCATTGGTCCTCATGTCTGTTTTTGTGCCAGTACCATGTTGTTTTGATTATCACAGCTTTGTAATATATTTTGGGATCAGGGAGTGAGATACCTCCTACTCTATTGCTCTTGAGCAGGATTACTTTGGCAATAACCCCATCTTTTATGATTCCAGACAAATTTTATGATTCTCTTTTCTAAATCTGTGAAGAATGTCTCTGGTAATGTGATTGGGATTACATTAAGCATGTAGATTAATTTGGGTAGAATTGGCATTTTCATTATATTAATTCTTCCAACCCAGGAACATGGGATAACCTTCCACTTTTTTGTGTCATTTTTTTAAATTTTATTTTTTAGCTTTTTATAGTTTTCCCCATGAAGGCCTTTGACTTTTTTGGTGAGATTTATTCCCAGGTATCTTATATTTTTTGTGGCTATGGTAAATGGGATTACTTTCTTCAGTTCTCCCTCAGTTTGCTTGTTGTTCATATATTGAAGTGCTATAGATTTTTGCATGTTGATTTTGTATCCTGCCACTTTATGCATTTATTACTTCCAGGAGTCTTTTTGTGGATACCCTTGGGTCTTCTATGTATACATTTATGTCATCTGCAAATAGAAATAATTTCACCCCTTCTTTCCCTGTTCGAATGCCTTTTATTTCATTCTCTTTTCTGTAATGTCCACTCATTTTATTACAATTATTTATACCTGAACATTTTATTATTATTGTTGTTGTTATTTTTATTCAGATAAGGTCTCAGGATGTTGTGGATTCCTGTCTCAGCTTTCCAAGTAGCAAACCCAGGCCTCCCATGTGACCTCAGCCTGCCACAGTAGGAGGGTCACCCAGCACATACTATTGCAGGTGGGCCTAACATTTGTGGTATAATACAACTTTATTCTAATTTAAACACATAAACACAATTTTTGTACAGAATTAAATTTTAAATAATTTCTTATAGGGTGTATATGTCAGCAAACTAGACCAAGGCTAATGCTTTTTTTTTTTTTTTTTTTTTTTTGTCATCAGCCATAGAATGAATACAAGAAAAAAACAAACAAGGCATCTGACACACCAATGCACTTATTGTCATTTCTCTTCCCCTTTCCTCTGGGGGGGGTCTCAAGCTTAATGGCTAACAGAAGTTTCACTTTTTTTTTCTTGGGAGTTTAAGCAAGGAAGAATATCTATGCTTGGAGTGAGGGGGAGAGGATGTAATTTAAAAACAAAACTGAAGAGTGATGCTGCCTCCTCCAGGAGCTGTGTGGAACCATCTTCATCTTGTTGTGATGTCCCTGTCTCTGGTATGTTGGGAATAGGCTGCACCCATCCAGGACACCACAGAAGCCATCTTTCAGGTGAATTTCATTTAGCTGTCAATAATTTTAGGGGATGGGAAAAGTGAAAATGCAGGAGGAGGCTTGGGGAACTGGTAGTGATGAAGCAAAAGATCAAGGAGAATGACCCTTTCTTCCATCTTTACTTTCTAGGCTGTCTAAATAAACCCCCCTTTTTTTTTCTATTTATGAAGCTGGAAGTGTAAGGTAAAACTGGAGCTGAATTTCACAAACTGTGGTTCAATGTCCTTTGTGCCCTTTTGCCCCTACTCTGTGAAACGGGCAGGAGGAAAGAGAATTCTACATATAGGAAAAACATGTGTAATGTTCAGAGGCCCACAAGAGCAAGTAGTTGTTGAGGAACTATGAGTCAAGGATGGCTCAAAAGGAATATACTAAGGCGAAGAGGGGGAAGGCAGAGAAAAAAGTATGGGGCATATACATAATTGAGATGTGAGTGCATAGGTAAGTAGAAGCCAGTCTTGTAGAGCTGTATAGGCCAGGGTAAAGGACTTTATCTGAAAATCAATGGGAGCCCATTGAGAGATATTAACTAGGAGAATAGCATGATCAGGTGAACTTTAGAAAGATTTTTGACTGCTGCCGGTAGAACAAAATGGCAAGGAGTAAGACTAACAGCAGGGTGGCCATTTAGGAAGCTATTAAAGTCGTTTGGGCAATAGATAGTGTTCTGGACAAAGAGAGTAAAAATGGGAAACCCAGCTTCTCTAACACCCTAACCAAGCACGAATAAGAGAAAACCTTATGAAATAGATTGGATAGGATTTGGTCTATCACCAAATATCAGAGTGTGGGAGAGAAAGAAGTCTAGTTTGATAATCAGGTTTCTAGATTGGATGGCTGTTTGGTGTCACATGCCCTATAGCAAAAATCTCTCTCTTAATAAAATAAAGAGTGTAGCATCTCAGGAGTTTATTTTGGGGAAATCCAATTAAAGATGTTTAGGAAGAGGTTGGAAATTATGCATCTGAGGTTAGAAGAAAGACTATAACCATAGATGGGTTTGGAAGATTGATATCTCATCAATGTAAAGATTATAATTAAATTTGGGACCAGCAGTTAGTGTAATGGCTATGTCGCTGAACTCCCATGTAGTCGGCCACAGTTGAGTCCCAGACCTGGTGGCTTAAACTCATGCCGGGCATGTGTGCATGCGTGCGCAAGATCCTGAGAGGAGAATGGAAGGGAAGGGATTGCGGCATGGCCATCCCCCCGGGAGGTGATATCTCGCTTTCTGTCTCTCTGTCTTTCTGGTGAGTGCATGCGCCCTATAGCAAAAACCTCTAAAAAAAATTATAATTAAATTTAACAACAAAGAAATCTATGATAATCTTAGAAACACTACTTTTAATGAAGTTACAGGAAAACTTATATATAGTAAAGAGAAGTATAGGAGATCCTGTGTGATGAATTCTATTTTTTTTAATTATATGAGGAAACAAGCATTCACAAGGAACAGAGAGAGAGAGTGAGGAAGAAAGCACCCCCCCCCACCCCCTGCCATGGGGCATGGTAACACTGCAATCCTCCATCATTTCTCCATCCTGTTAGGATTTAGGGAATACATGCACATGTGCCATGTTTTTCAAGTCACTGGGGCCAGGATTTGAACCACAGTCGGCCATGTGGAATCCAGCTCTCTTAACCATTAAACTATGGGGCCAACCTATGAATTCTATTTTATTTGGAAATATGGAGGTGAAAGTGTATCATGAGAGTGAAGAACAGGTGTTTAAGGAGAATAGAGGTTTTAGATAATCAAAGTAGAGACTAGGCAACAGAGAGCCAGGTGAACTTAGAGACTATACATTTTCAATGAAGCCAATTTACCTACTTGCGATATTTTGTACACAGCCAATGTTCAACATGCTAAGTAAAAGAGGTTAATGGGAGAATATCTGGTAAATGGGACATAAGGACAATGGGAAAAGGAATTTGGAATACTGACATGATACTAGGAAGTAGAGGATATTGAGGTTCTTAAAGTGCTTGAAAAATGGACATTTTAGGAAAATATGAGTGACTGTAACAAGAGCAATATAGTTAGAGAATTGAAAGACTTCATTTAAGATAACAAAGTACTACTAATGGAGTAGATAGTTGAAGTCTAGTGAAGGGGAAGCCACTGACACCAGTGAGTGGATATTGTACCTACCCAGAAAGAGGGCAGAGCTTGAAGTACAGAGGATGATAGTCATCAAGGAGCCATGACTATCAGTGAAATGGAGATTAGAGGAATCAATGTTGAGGTGAAGAAAATGTAACCAAATAATTGAAGACAATTTTTTTCCAAGATAATTTATTACAGGTCTCTGAAGTGTATGTTCAGTTCTCAGTTCTGAGCCTGACACAGAGTAAAATAATGAATGGGTAATTGAATGAATGAATGGATGGATGAATGAATAAATGCATGAGCTTGTATTGAATCTAAGATATTCTGAGTCTGCCTAGACAAATGTTGGACCCAGGCAAAGCAGTTCTTGTTTCAGAATTCTGCTTAAGCTCACTAGTGTAAAAAGAGGGGCATTGATAAATTCCCAAAAACATCCTAAAAGAAAAAGGTGACATCCCCAAAGATTCATTCTACATTAGCTTGAGTACTGATCCTGGCTCTAAACCCTATTCCAAAACTGTTTTCAAAGGCTGCCATAAGAGCACTGATAAGTATATGCTTTTGGAGCCTGGACTCTAGGAAAAAATGGAGATATCTCTTGTATGAGCTAAGAAAGCTCTGCTCCATGCCGCCATACAACTTCGCCTTGTGCTAAAAGGCCGTGGCATGTTTATTGTTTTGTGTCCCATTAGAGAAATCTCTGAAGAGGAAGCTTTCCTTCCATTGCTCTCATTCTCTAAGGTTAATAATACTAGGCTTCCTGCGCTGATTAGGTCTTTGATGCAACTCAAATCTGTGCTGCAAAGGTCCCAAGCACTCTGAATCTGGAGCATTAAGATGGTATTTCCCAGAAGGACAGTCTTCTGTTTAGTGACTTCCTTTTATTCTTTTCTTTTTTTTTCTTTATTTTTTTTATTATTTACTTTAAAAAAATTTTTATATACATTCAATCACATTATGTAGCTTACAAAGTGAACATTTCAATATGTGAACATTTCTCCCCAGTCCAGTTGATCAAAATATCTTCAACTGATAACACCACACCTCCCCATCCCATCAATGCTCTGCCTCTGTATCCTTCCTCCAAATGTCCTTCCTTAGGCACCACTTCTCCACACACACCACATCTGGCATTAACCCCCATCTCTTGTGTTTGTACAACCTTAGGTCCATCAGTTTCTCTGATGTCACTCTTTGGAAGGGTTATAACCATAAAGAAGTGCACTGTAGGTGTCAAGAGTAAATATTATTGCTACAGATTGAAAACAAAACAGAAATAATTCCATTTGTGGGTGGAAATAATATTAGGCTATGTAATTTTTTTCTGCTATGGTTATTGTAGAGTAAGTACAACATTACAGGTGGGCATGAGGATTGGGCAGAGCAAAATCTGAGTCACTATTGTGAAACTCATTTTCAACTCAAACTACCTTTGCCTCCACATAGACAGAAAGCAAGAGTCAGAAGTCAGTACACCTATCACTGTAAACTGCCTTTGAGTCCTTCCTTCCCCACTGAGGCTCTTGTTAAAATGGAGAATCTGACTTAGAAGGCCTGGGACCATCCCAAGGTACCACATTTGCAGCAAGTTTCCAGGGAATGCCACTTCTGCTGATCCCCAGCTAGCCACATTTAGACTAGCAAAGCACCAACCAAGGCTCAAGCCAAACCTTAATTGGGTCAGACCAAAGCAGCAGCCTAACATTCGATGGGAAATATCCAGATGGGATACCCATCCCTGAGCCCTGGTAACTAATAGTTACAATAATTATCACAACAATAGGTTAGAGTTGGGATTCTAGAGGCTAGATCTACAGTACCTCTCTTCGTTTATTGAGTTCTGGACCTGAGAGGTCTGAGTCAGGCAGATGGAGATGGAGGGAACAGCTCCATTACCGATAAGACTTTGAGGGGGATTTGGCTTAGGCAGGAGTTTGGGCTTGCCAGTCCCTTCCTCTCTCTACCACCAGTATGTGAACCCACCTAGACATTAGTGCAACCACACTAAGTAAAACATCCAATCTTAAAAGAGTTAAAACTGTCTTCATTCACAGAGGACATGAATATATATAGAGAGACCTTTACCTCATACCATATATATCTATATGTATTCCTAGATAATTCACAAAGATATATATATTTGAGGGCTAATAACTGAAAGGGGCAAAGTTGCAAGGTACAGATCAACTTGCAGACATTAGCTGTATTTCTAAACACTAGGAATAAACAATCTGAAAAGGAATATAAGAATACAATTTTACTGGGACCAGCAGTCAGTGCAATGGCTATGTCGTTGGACTCCCACGTAGTCGACCGCGGTTCGTGTCCCGGACCCGGTGGCTTAAAACTCACGCTGGGCGCGTGTGCATGTGTGCCCAAGATCCCGAGAGGAGAATGGAGGAGAAGGGACTGTGGCGTGGCCATCTCCCCTGGGGGGTGATTTCTCACTTTCTGTCTCTCTATAGCAAAAACCTCTCCAAAAAAAAATATAATTATACTTATAATAGCATAAAAACATAAAATAGGAGCAAAATTAACCATGGAGGTGTCAGACTGAAATTGAAAACTACAAAACATGATTGAAAGATGTTAAAGATGACCTAAATAAATGGAAATAATTTCATATTCATGGAATCTAAGACAATATTGCTAAAATGGCTATATTTCCCAAAGTGATCTATAGATTCAAGCAATCCGTATCAAAATCCCAATGATCTATTTTTCAGAAATGGAAAAACTGACCTTAGAACTCATGTAGAAATGCAAGGGACCTTGAATAATCAAAATAATATTGAAAATAAAGAATAAATTTGGATGACTCACAGTTTCCAATTTTAAAACTTACTACAATTATCCAGACTAAGTTATTTTTGTTATTAATCACACAATGTATTAGAACAAAAAAATAAACAAAGTGTAGTGTATCCATACAATGGAATATTATTTAGCTGTAAGAGGAATGAAGTACTGGTACATGCTACCTCATGGATGAACCTTGCAGACATCCTACTGAGAGAAGATAGCTATAAAAGGTCACATATTGCATGATTACTTTTATATGAAAATTTCAGAGTAGACAAATACATAAAGACAAAAACCAGATTTATGCTTTCCAGGGGTTGGAAGTAGGGTTAATGGTGACGGACTGTTTAGTGGCTATAAAATTTCATTTACAGTAATGAAAATGTTCTGGAAGTAGATTGGTAATGGTTACACAAAATCGTGAATGTAACTTTCACTGAATTGGACATTTTTTCTTTTTTTGGAGAGGTTTTCGCATGGGTGCATGCACTCACCAGAAAGACAGAGAGAGACAGAGAGACAGAAAGCGAGAAATCACCCCCCAGGGGGGATGGTCAAACCG
>NW_006205314.1:395720-417210 GCF_000334495.1 Tupaia belangeri chinensis | reverse complement strand
GACTCAAACCACGGTTGACCACATGGGAGTCCAGTGACATAGCCATTACATCAACTGCTGGCCACTGAACTAGATATTTTAAAATGGCTAAAATTGTAAATTTAATATCTATATTAAATATATAGATATATAATATATATGTATTTAAACTTTTACCGCAATTAAAAAACATCAATATTGTACACTTCCAAATAACAGACGACAGGTGACATTTTCTAATGTATTTTATGAGACTATTAAGTGTTGACACCAAAACCTGACATTATGTACTACTAGAAAGGAAAAACAAGGGCCTCTCTCATGCATTTAAAAATCCAAATAAAACATTTTCAAATTGAAGCCAGAGAAACGTAAATTGGAGAAAACCTAGTGGGGTTTATGCTCAGTATTTGAAAATAAATGAGAAGGTACATGGATCAAATTTACAGTTTGTAATGAAGAGAGATTAACCTGACCACCACCACTGAGCCACACCCAATTTAACGAGAAGTATACCTTTGTTGTTTAATTGTAATTATATAGGAATCTGGGGGGTTAATACTCAGCAGAGGTTGAATATTAGGGGTGAATTTGTTGTATTTATGACTTGGTAGCCAGTAATGCAAAAATATCAACTATCTCCAGATTAATCCCTAATCAACATAGTAATAAAAATCTCACTGTGTACAAAAGCCAGAATCATTAAAATAAAAGAGAAACTGCCAGGTGCTGGGGCTAGTGGGTGGCATAGTGGTTAAGGTACTGGACTCCCATGTAGTCTGCCAAAGTTCAAGTCCTAGACCTGGCGGCTTGAAACTCACGCCGTGCATGTGTGTGTGAATGCTCAAAATCCCAAGATAAGAGTAGAGAAGGTGGGGCCATTCCCCCTGGAAGTTGATTTCTTGCTTTCTGTCTCTCAAGTGAGTGAACATGCTTTATGGCAAAAATCCCTCTTTAAAAGAAAGGAAAAAAATTAAAAAAAAAAAACCTGCCACGTGAAGACAAAATATAGAGCAACTGGATCTCTTATTCACTTCCGGTGAGAATATTATTTTGGGGGCTAGAGGATGGCATGGTGGTTAAGGTAACTGGACTCCCACATGGCTGACCTTGGTTCGAGTCCCGGATTTAGCAGCTTGCTTTCTCACTTTCCTTCTCTCTCTCTGATTAACTGAAATAAAATAAAATAACGACAATGAATAAAATTAAATAGAATAATTCTTTAAAAAGAATGTAATTTGTATTTTTTCCAGGTTTGATTATTGATATTAAATAAACAGAAAATAAATTTACCCTTTTTATGTGTAGACTTAATGAATTTTGAAAAAGATATGTAACCATTATAATCAAGATATAAAAATTTTCTATCACCCTAAAAAATTTTCCTTTCTCCCTTTTATGGTAAATCCCCTCTCCACACCCAGAATCTGATAGCTACTACTCTGTTTTCTGTCCATAAAGCTTTGCCTTATCAAGAATAGCATACAGGGCCAGCCCTTACTCTAGTGGTTAAGGTAGCTGGACCTCACATGGCTAACTTTATGGTTCAAGTCTTGAAACCAGTGGCTTGAGAAACACACTGGGTGTGTGCATGTGCATGCCCAAAATCCTGAAAGGAGGGAGAATTGGAGGAGAAGGTATTGTGACATAACCATACTTCACAGTGAGTGCTTTCTCCTCTCCCTCTCTCCCTGTCTCTCTCTTGTGAGCACACACACCTTCTAGCATGCACACAGAAAAATAGCACCATATATATGGAATCACACAGTAAGTTAACTTTTGAGTCTGAATCCTTCTGCATAGCAAGATATATTTGAAGTTAATCAGTGTTATGTGTATCAGTAGTTAGTTCATTCCTTTTAATTGCTGAGTAGTATGCCATTTTAGAGATGCTTTACAGTATGCTCATCCATTTACCAATTGGTGAACGTATGGGTTTTCCAATATTTTGGCAATTCTGAATTAAACTGCTATAAACATTCACTAATAATATTTTGCATAAAGATTAATTTTATTTCCCTTGAATATGTATCTATGCATGAGATTGATGTGTCATATTGTAGTATATGTTTAACTTTATTAATAACTGCCATAATATTTTACATAATGATACTATTTTGCATTCCTACCAGCAAAGTGAAAGAGTTCCAATCACACTTCATTCATTTTAGCACATAGTATTTATTGTTGGTGTTTTGTAAAAACTAATAGGTATGTAGAGATATCTCATATCAGTTTTAATGTGTTCTGTAACAACAAACTGTTGAACATCTTTTTATGTGATATTTTCCGTCCATGTCTCTTTTTTTGGTGAAGTGTATGTTCAAGCATTTTGTCCATTGACTTATTAATTTTTTTCTTGTTATTGAGTTTGGGGGGGTATTATTCTGGATATACATCCATTATGAAATATATGCCAATTTTTTTTTCAAGTTTGTGGCTTGTCTTTTCATTCTCCTAATGTCCTTTAAAAAGCAGAGATTCTGATTTATTTTTCCCCATAGGCTGGTGCACTTACCAGAGAGAGAGAGAGGGGAAGAGCGAGAAAACATTCCCCAGGGGGAATGGCCATGCTGCAATCCCTTCTCTTCAACTCTCCTCTCGGGATTTTGGGCACAAGTGCCCAGAAAGATTTTCAAGCTGCCAGGTCCAGAACTCAAACCACAGGTTGGCCGTGAGTCTGCCCCCTTAGCCACCACACCACCTGCTGGGCCTGATTCTAAATTTTTATAAATCCCTATTCATCAATTTTTTTCTTATCGGTTTTGCTTTTTGTTTTGCTTTACTAAAAAGATTATTATAATTTTCTATTTTAATAATATCTAAAATCCTGCTGGTATTTTGATTGGAATTGTGTCAAATCTAGATAAATTTGGGTGAATTGACAATAATATTGAGTCTTTAAATGTATTAACTAGGTTATGGATAACAATGCAGTGCCATCCTGTCAGCAAGTGACTGAAAAAAACCAAAAGCCTTTTGTTTAGAAGCCAGATGCTGGCCATGAATATTGAGAAGAAACTTAATCAAAATAGCAGGTCAGAGGCTCCTAACTGGGCAACTCAAGACTGGCTTCTACTGAAGAACGGTAAAGAAAGGATGAAAAAACTATAAAAGAAATATGAAATGATAATATCATTATATAAATGGTGACATACATTTTAGAAGCAATATATTGAGTATGGATTTTGGAAAATTTGAATAAAATTGCCTGTGGTTCAAAAAATAAATAAATAAATTAATTAATTAATTTAACTAGCTCTTCAATGATTAGACCTTTAGTTTCTCACATCAATGTTTCATAGATTTTTTTTTTTAGAAGACCAATCTTGCTTTAAAAAGTTTTCGGTTTGCAATGATTTGTTGCTAGTATATGGAAATACTTTTGGGTTTTGCATATCTTGTGCTGCAACCTGCCTAAAATTTACTAGTTTCAATAGCTTTTATGAAGATTCTTCAGAATTTCCTAAATGGAAAATTCTGTCACTGTACATGTTGCCAGTTTTCTTTCTTTCCAATCTATATGCTTTTCTTTTCCCTTTCCGCTTAGTACTGCTCAGAAGGTAAGGAGAAAAGTGCACATCCTTGTCTTGTACCTAATCTTAAATGAAAGCATATTTTTCACTATTATGTATAATGTTAACTATAAATTGTTTATACATGTGATCTTTGAAAGAAATAAGTCCCAGAAAATTCATTTGCTGGGAATTTTGTCATAAAATGGTGAGAAATTTTTGCCAGCTGCCTTTTAAGATTAGATTTTGTCATAAAATGGTGAGAAATTTTTGCCAGCTGCCTTTTTTGCACCTATTAAGATTATCAGTAAGTTTCTCCCTTATCATTCATTAGTAGATTTAGAACTATTTAGGCTCTCTTTGAATGAGCTTTGGTAGTTTACATTTTACAAAGAATTTACCTATTTCTCTTTGGTTATATAAGGCCCTTATTAGTCCTCTTAGGAGTTTTGTTGATAAATAGCTTACATACCATAAATTTTACCTGTTTCGAGTATAAGATTCAGTAGTTTTTAGTAAATTTATAGTCATGCAAACATTCTCTAAGTCCAATTTTAGAACATTTCCATCACCTCAAAAAGACTCCTCATGCCCATTTGCAATTAATCCCCATTCCCATACCTAGTTCCAAGCAAATATTAATCTACTTTCTACTTCTATG
Organism: Tupaia belangeri chinensis; assembly: GCF_000334495.1. NCBI lineage: Eukaryota > Metazoa > Chordata > Mammalia > Scandentia > Tupaiidae > Tupaia > Tupaia belangeri. The sequence continues at coordinate 413,055 of NW_006205314.1, read as the reverse complement.
GATTTGCCTTTTCTGGGTATTTAGTATAAATGAAATCATACAGTGTGTGGTTTCTTATCACCATGAAATTCTTGAGATTTTTCTGCTTTATAGTTCAATAATATTCCTCCTTTATTGTCTTTCAAAATTCTATATGACACATATTAGTAATTCCTTATTTATTCTTCATGTCACTAAATTGTGCTCTCTTTCATTCTCTGAAGGTTTATCAATATTATTAATAGTTTCAAAAATAACAATTTCATTGTTTGCTCTATTATTTTTGTTTCGACGTCATTAATTGTATCTTTGTTTTTACATTCTTAGTGCTTGCTTTGCATTTAATTTGTTCATTTATTTTCTTAATCTGGAAGATTAGCACTTATTAGGCTAGTGGCTATGGGAAGTTTGTGACTATTCTTGTACAACTTTAGTTTCAGACAGGATTTTTGAGTTTGGATCTCAAGGAGGGTTTTTTCTATATACTCCCATGCCTTCTCCTCACAGAAGTCAACCTGTAATTTGTATTTTTCACAGAGATAATTTTCTGCTCCTTACTCAGACAGTAGAATTTTGTTCATATTGGTAGACCTCTTTAGCTCAGAACACTGATACTCTAAGATGTTTGGTGGCTTTTTGGAGTATGTGTGTATATTGACACTGAGGAGCCTTATACCTATCCCTAAATAACAATTTTTTAATTATTCGATTTGTTATTTAATAATAACAGTTGTTAGTATAATGGAAAATGATGAATAAAATCATTTAGTATATAAGAAAAAGACAATTTAAAATCAAGTTTTGATGAAGGGTATTAGAAGTGCAACTCTACCTACCATCTATCAGTAACAAAATTAGCTTTTCCTCTTCCCAGTGATTTAAGTCGTTTGCTTTAAGAGACAAAAGGCTTTTGAAGAAGATGTTTGCATTTCTTGTCTCAGTGCAGTGATGTCCAAGTCTTCCTGTATGTCCACACTGCCAAGGTAGTCACTCTTCCTCCACCCTGCATTCAATCTTTCTCACAATCACATATTAAAGGTTTGAGGAAAAAGAGTGCAGGAGTGAGTGTAATCTCCCCTGGTGTCCAGGGCTCCTGGGCATTCTCCATACAGTCATGCTGGTCATGCTGGGCCTTTAGAATCAGTTAACATTTTTGCTGACTAACTTTCTTGTATGACTGCTAGCACCTCTTTCTCTCGTTCTGTGATGCAGGTAAACCAGTGCACATATCTTATCTTTTTCTGCTACTTCAATTCCCTGATTGTATCAAGAAATATTAAGACTTTATACTTTATCTTATTATTCTTGGTGTTAAGGTAGGAGCAATTTTTTTTACTAGCTTCTATAACCTAGGTGGAAGTGTAATTTTGTATAAACACTTTTGAAAAGCCTATGACAGTATCTGCTGCAGAAGGACATATGCATATCCTATGAACAACCAATTTCACTCCTGCCTATATACATAATATGAATATGTACCCATATATACATATAAGAGTATTTATAGTAGCATTATTTATATTGGCTCAAATATGGAAACAACTCATATCTCCTATAATAGTATAATGGCAAAATAAATTGTTGTATATTCATATGATGGACTACTACATATTAATGAAAATGAATAAACTACTCTTAAGAGCAACGATATAAATGAATCTTATAATAAGAACAAAATGACGGGAACCAGCAGTTAGCGTAATGGCTATGTCGCTGGACTCCCACGTAGTCGACCGCGGTTCACGTCCCGGACCCGGTGGCTTAAAACTCACGCCGGGCGCGTGTGCGTGCGTGCCCAGGATCCCGAGAGGAGAATGGAGGAGAAGGGATTGCGGCGTGACCATCCCCCCTGGGGGGTGATTTCTCGCTTTCTGTCTCTATGTCTCTCTCTGTCTGTCTGGCGAGCGCACGCGCCCTACAGTGAAAATCTCTCCAAAAAAAAAAAAAAAAAAAGAACAAAAAGAGTCAGAGAAGACTATATGTTGTATGCTTCCATTATTATGAAGTTCAAAACAGGCAAAAACTATGACTTTAAAAACCAGCAGAATAGTGGTTATCTCTGGGTTGGTTGGATAGAGAGGTTATTAGAAAAGTTATAAGAAAGGAGGATTTCTGGTATGCTTATTATGTTCTATTCTGGTGTTTGTTTTGTTTTTGCAATAGGGCATATGCACTTGCTGGAGAGAGACAAAGAAGGGGAAAGTGAGAAATCCCCAGTGGGAATGGCCACACTGCAATCCCTTCTCCTCCATTTTCCTCCCAGGATTTTGGGCATGCATACACATGACCCTGGCATGATTTTCAAGCCACCAGGTTCGGGATTCAAACCATGGTTGGCCACATGGAAGTCCAGTGCAATAACCACTACACTGCCTACTGGATCCCTCTATTCTGTTTTATTTTTCATTGTAATTTCTTATTTACAAATAATAATTGCATTTATTTTTGAAATATAATGTGATTTTTGAAAACATGTATACAATGTGTAATAATCAAATCAGGGCAATAAACATGCCATCTCCAACATTTACCATTACTTTGTGTTATACACATTAGAAATTAATTTTTCTTATTGTTTTGAAATACATATTGAATTGTCACCCAAGTATCTTTACTATCTACTCTTTTATTTAGTACACTTTATTTCTTTACAACAGTTTTGAATTTATACAAAAATGATGAAGATAGTACCAAGCATTCCCACATTTCTCACACCAGTTTCCTCATTTTAACATCTGACATTATTATGGCACATGTGTTACAATGTAATGAACCAAAATTGATATTTTATTCATTTAAGTCCATAGCTAATTAAGATTTCCCTAGTATTTACCTAATGTTCCCTTTTCTGTTCCAGAGTCCCATCCAGAATACCAAATTACCTTTAGGTGTCATGTCTCTTAGTGTCTTCTTGGCTATGTCAGTTTCTCAGACTTTCCTTGTTTTTGCTGACCTTGGACGTTTTTGGGGAGGAATCCTCAGGTGTATTGTAGAATGTCTCTCATTTGGGATTTGTCTGATGTTTTTCTTATGAAACCCAAGGTTATAGTTTTTTAGGAAAAAGACTACAGAGATAAAGTGCCATTTTTAGCCTATCATGTTCTATTTCCTGAACTGATCTTTTGTGCTCTTGGTGTGATAAATTTATGATCGTTTCTGAATATTTGCACATGCAACTTGTCTACTTTTCTGCATATGTGCAATATTTTAATCTAAATACTTTAAAATAGAAACATGCAGTGATGATAAAGAAAATAAGTCATAAGTAGCCTATCATGGCCTCATGGTCACCCATACCCTCATGACCTGTTTTGGAAATGAAAGCTATTTGCTCAGATTTCTCCTTGTTAGGGCATGTATACTTTTACATATATTAGTTAATTCCATCCTTCTTTCTCATGCTCCATCTTTATTCTGTTCTAAGAAGCTAGACTCGGGACTTTCTAAAACCAGATTTCTGTGTTGCCTACTGAATCCTTGCTAAGCTCTGCCAGTAGTAGGTGGTAGAGAGAGACTAAATTGGTAGAAGAAAGAAGGAACTGGCTTCATCCTGTCTGCTTCTTATGGACTTTTGCAATTTCTCCAAACATCATGCTAGCAATGTTTCTTCACCTAGGAAGGTAAACTTCCTTCCAATAGAAACAGCTTAACACATTTGCGGATTTTTCAATGCTTGCAGGACTAGTTTGTTTGAGATCCCTTTTAAGTAAACAGCTAAGCAGTACTCATATTTCAGATGTTGAGTCTCAGTCTTATGAGTCCCTCCTTTAAGCTCATGGACATCAACACCACCTGAGAGATTTCTTTCATCAAAAGTCTGAGTTTCAACTCTAAAAGGTCCCTTCTTTTAGTTAAGTCCAACTTCTTCCCTTTGATTCACTAAACTTTTTGCTTCCTGCAGTTGTTATCCCAGGATCCCTTAGAGTTCTTTCATTTTACCCTTAGAATTTTGTAGTTAACAATTTTATATCTAGTAAAAAATGTCATGTTAAAACTCTGTTCTGTGCCATTTCTATCTCCTGATTTATAAAGAAAATTTTAGCAGAAATAGTTCCAAGAAACAGACCCTAAAAATGGGATTTGAGGTTTGGTTTGATTGTGTCCTTTTTTTTTTTTTTTTGAGAGTTTTTTGCTATAGGGCGCGTGTGCTCGCCAGACAGAGAGATAGAAGGCGAGAAATCACCCCCCGGGGGGGATGGCCACGCCGCAATCCTTTCTCTTCCATTCTCTTCTTGGGATCTTGGGCACGCATGCACACGCGCCCGGCGTGAGTTTTAAGCCACCAGGTCCGGGACGCGAACCACGGGTGACTACATGGGAGTCTAGTGACATAGCCATTACACTAAATGCTGGTCCCATTGATTGTGTTCTTGATATAGAAATTACTACCGAGTTCCAAATCATTGACAACTGGGATGTAGTAATCCATGTATCGCCTTTAGTTGATCATGATAAAATGATTGTTGACATACATATTTTGGAAGCCCAAACAACTGCCATGTTGACTGTTATAAGAATAACAATGACTGCAAAGATTGGGTTTGGATTAATTCTTTAGTGTACCATGGAGCTCATACAGAATGAAAGTGACAAGTTCAACCTAAATCAGTTAAAGAACTAAAGAGCTGCTATGGTGGCCCTAAAATAATTTATTTCTTATAGCCATGGGGCCAATACTGCTGAGAATAAAGCCTTAAATTTAATTGTACAGGTCTTATAATTACAACTTAAGTTAAATTTAGCAGCCTCACCATGATTAAAGGACAGTGATATTTTTAAATCTCCATTTATTCTTTCTGGCCTTTGCAGGAGATGAATGGATATTTGAGAATAACTGATGATTATTATCTTAATCAGGTGATGACTCCAATTTCAGTGCTATTTCTTATACACTGTCTTTAGTGGGGCAAATCAGTACAGCTCCTAGCATTTGATATTCATCTATAGACCTTCACAATGCTTTCTCTCCATACCAATTTGTGAAAAGTTTGCTTTATCTGAAAGGTCAACCTTTCCTCAGGGTTACTTCAATTCTACTGCTCTCATACAAATCATATAACTTAGAAATTTGTATTGCCTTAATGTTCTATATCACACACACTGGTCTACTTTATTGACAAAATTATTCTGCTTACATATGATAATCAGGAAGTACAGGGAATACCATTTACTTTTGATGTCTTGGTAAGGTATATGTAAACTAGAGGGTGGGAGAAAAACATGAAAATTTAGGGGTCTATCACCTCAGTGAAGTTTCTGGTAGTACAGTGGTCTGGAGCACCTTGAGTTTTTTTTCCCCAGAGCAAAGACAAATTACTAAATTTTTTTACCACCTACCAATCAGAGAGGCATAGTTTTATTTGCTTATCTTTCCTCTTTCTCTCTTTCTCTCTTTTGAGACCTTATATGCTAAATTTGAGTATACTGGTTATGCCATTTAACCCATAAAGTTACCAGTAGTCATTGAGGTTTTGTAGCAAGTTCAGACTGCTCTTCTATTTGGGCTTTATAATCCAGCAGATTAAATGATACTTAAAATATCTGTGGCAAATAGGGAATACCATATGAAACCTCTGGAAAGCACCAAGAGGAGAACCACATAGCAAATCTCAAGGATTATGAAGTAAATCTGTTGTCTTTTATGAATTTAACTCATGTTTTGAGAAATATTGGTCCATTGGAAATGTCATGATGCATTTTTTTTTTTTTTTTGGTAGAAAGACATGAAAAAATCTATGATGACTTTTCTGATGACCCAATAGTTCCTGGATTACTTCTAGGCTTTAGAATGGAATGAAAGCTTATGGAATAATGGATGGCCACATGTTCCACTTTCTATTATGGACTAGATATTATCTTATATAGCAAGCCTTGAAGTTGAGCACACACAGCAGAAATATATTACCAGGTAAAAATGATATGTAAGAAATAAAGGTGGAACAGGTCTGAAAAGCACAGGTAATTTGCATGAAAAAGCAGCTCAAACTGATACCTGCTGTGTTGAATTGTCTCACTTTAGTCACATCTTTGACTTAGTAGGAAGTATCTTATGCCAGTTGACTAAGAAGGGAATATCACACCTATTTTATTGATGTTTTATGCATGACATAAGGGCAGTGGACAGCTGGAGCATTAAAACCCCACTCAGGGATGATCCTGAAGAACAAGTGGTAAGAAATTCTCTCAATAAGCAAAGCTCGAAGCTGTACATTTTGTTGTTGACTTGATCCAGAATGAAATATGGGCAGAAGTACAATTCTACACTAATTCATAGGCATTTTTCAATGACCTGGCTGTATGTTCAGGGCCGTGAAAGGACAGAATTGGAAGACTGATAACAGTGAAAGACTTTAGAATGGTCATGGAGTGTGAACATATGAATGCTCACTGTCAAAGAGGCTATCATTATTTGGACAAAAAGGCACGTTCTATAAATTGCTGCTTTTATTTTTTTCTTTTAGTTACTCAGATCCTTGCTTAATGTTCCTAGGAACAGAGTGGTCATGTTGTCAGGGATGGAAGTCATGCATATACTCAACGTCTTACCTAACTGCCATTACTATTGGGCACCTTACCTGCCAACATCAGAGATCAACACTGAGTCCTGAACTTGGTAGCATTTCCAAGGGGGCAATCAACCACCAGGCAGCAGCAAGACTATAATGAAAATCTTGGTCCTGAAAAGAGGCATACTTTCGTGAGGGGACGTAATGATAACTTTGTTGAATTGTAACATGAAAAAACTATGAGGGTGGGGTTGCAGTCATAAAAAAGTGTATGGGAAGGTGTATTATGAGAAAGCTATGCAAAGATTTCAAAATTTTTGTACCTAAATAAACTAATAGTTTAATTCCATTTTTTCCATGAACTTTTTTTTTCTTTTCTTTTTCGGAGAGGTTTTTGCTATAGGGTGTGTGCGCTCGCCAGAAAGACAGAGAGAAACAGAGAGACAGAAAGCGAGAAATCCCCACCCAGGGGGGTGGCCACAGCGCAATCCCTTCTCCTCCATTCTCCTCTCGGGATCTTGGGCACACACACACACATGCCCGGCATGAGTTTAAGCCACCGGGTCTAGAACTCGAACTGCGGTCGACTACATGGGAGTCCAGCGACATAGCCATTACAATAACTGCTGGTCCCCCATTTTCCATGGAACTTTTTGAAGTCCCCTTGTACTTGGTCATTCTGGGCTCTTCATTCTACTAAGCCAAGAAACAAAGGAAGGAATTATTATATATTGGCTATGGTGACTGATCCTGATTACTGAGGGAAACTGGGTTGCTGCTATAATGAAGTCAGGGAGCAATATTCTGGAACCCAGGGGATTCTCCTGTTTTTCAGTGCTTTCACATTTCACATATAAAAATAAAAGTTAATGGAAAATTATGCCAACCAAAATTTAAACAATAAAACAAGCAAAAGTCAGACTCATTAAGGCTTCATATCCTTTAAGAATGAAGGTTTGCATCACACCACCAAATAAGGAACCCAACCAGCTGAGATCACAGCTGAGAGCAAAGAAAATATGAAATGGGAAGTGGAAGAAATAAATTTAAAATGCTACTTATGTTTAAATCTGTAATCCATTTTGAGTTAATTTGTGTATATGATGAGAGATATAGGTCCACTTTTATTCTCCTGCATATGGATATCCAGTTTATCCAGCACCATTTATTGAAGACTTTTTTTTTCAGTGTATGTCTTTTGCACCTTTATTGAAAGCTGGTTGACTATGTATTACATGGATTTATTTCTGGATTCTCTATTATTTCTCATTGGTCTATGTGTCTGTTTTTATATGAGCATCATGTTGTTTGGGTTACTATAACTTTTTAGTATGATGAAGTCAGGTATTGTGATTCCTCCAACTTTGTTCTTTTACTTCATATTGCTTGGTCTATTCCAGGTTTTTTGTGGTCCCATATGAATTTTAGGATTTGAATCTGTAGATTTAGGTTAAATGTCAGACCCAAAACTATGAGACTACTAGGGAAAAAACATAGGGGAAATGCCTCAGGACTTTGGTCTAGGCAAAAATTTTATAAATAAGACTTCAAAAGCACAGAAAACAACAGCAGAAGTATTCATATGGAACTATATTAAAGTAAAAAGCAATTGCATAGTAAAGGAAACAATCAACAGAGTAGAAGAAACAACCAACAGAATGGAAGACAATATTTGAAAACTCTTCATCTGACAAGGTATTGATAGCTAGAAATTTAATAAAAAAATAATCTGATTAAAATATGGATAAGGCTGGCTCTAGTGGCACAGTGGTAATGCAATGTTCTATGATGCCAAAGCCATATAGGAAGGTATCTGGTTTGTGTCTTGAGGTCTCTTTGTACTCTGTACATGTCAGGTACATACACACATGCTTGATATACTGACTGGCTAAAGCTAAGTGTGGGTTGCAGTGTGAGGACTCTGTTGGAGGTTATTTCTCACTCTCTAAGGAAAAAATAACTTTAATAAATGGGCCTGTTATAAGAACAGATGTTTTTCAAAAGACATGCAAATGGTTAACAATATATAAAAATACTTAACACCACTGATCACCAGAGAAACACAAATCAAAACCACAGGAGATACCTTCCCTATCCAGCAGTTAGAACAACTAATAACAACAAAAAAAAGAAAAAAAATAAAAATGAGTTAGCAGATAGCATGGAGGTTAAGGGGGCTGGATCCCACATTGCCAATTGCATGGTTTGAATCTTGGACCCAGTAGCTTGAAAATCATGCCTTGTGTGCGTGCATGTGTGTGTGCATGCCCAAAAGTACCAAGAGGAGAATGGAGCAGAGATTGTGTCATTGTCAACTCCCTGGTGGGTGATTATTCTCTCTCATCTTTCTCTCTCTCTTTCCATCCCTCTCCATCAAGTACATGTGCCCTGTAGCAAACAAACAAAAAGATAAAAAGCAACAAATGCTGGTGAGGATGTGGAGGAAAGGGAATCTTTACACACTTCTAGTGAGATTATAAATTACTACAACCAGGGGATGGACTGTAGCACAGTGGTAAAATGTGACACTGTCTGAGGCTGACCCACATGGGAAGGTTCTGAGTTTGCAACTGGAGAACTCCCTGAGTATTCTTGGCATGCATATCATGTCCACGATCCAGGGCCAGCTGAGGCTGAAGGTGGTTAGCAGTGTTGAGATCCTGTTGAAGGTTCTGTCTCTTTCTCTCTCTGTCTTTCTAGCTCATGGAAGAAGAGAAAAAGTAAACTTTAAACAAATTAAGAGCTCCATGGCACACTCTATCATTAAAAAGAAGCACAGTCAGCATCGTTGGCTGAATTTGAGGAGAAATTAACATATCTCAGAGGTGGAACCTGTGATTGTTTCCCTTAATAGATGCAATAAATTTGCCTCTCCTCACTTTGAAAAGAGAGTAAGAATATCTTCTTCTGTATGAAGGATAGTTGAATTTTATCAGGCAGATACTGAATTGTTTTATTTTATGGGATTTTAGAGGTATGGTATAGAAGTATAAAAGGGTATGTATGGAAGGTGAATAACCAAAGAGGTAAACTATTCCAAGCATTAAATAATTGTCTCTCCTTTGTCTTTCTTTCTTTCTCTCTTTTTTCCCCATAAGGTGTGTGTGCTCACCAGAGTGACGAAGAGAGGAGCAAGTTCCCCCTCATAGTGGGGCATGGTCATGCCTCAATCTCTTCTCCTCCACCTTTCCATTCTATTCGGATTTGGGACATGCATGCACACGTGCCCAATATGTTTTTCAAGCTGCCAGAGCTAGGATTCAAACTGTAGTCAGCCATGTGGTAATCCAGCTTCCTTAATCCACTAGAATGGCCCAACTAGTTGTCTCAACTCCATATATTTCTGCTCTGTGATGATGCGCTAAGACTCCACAAAATCAAATTTCTGCCTTACCAATGAGGGATACTAAAGGGAGCTTGCAAGTCTGAAAAAGGGTGATGAGCCTTACTTCTTTCTGCTTACTTCTTATGGATTTATTATCTGCTGCCTGCTCCTGTGACTATCACTATAGCAACACTTCTTCACCCATGACAGCAGTTTCTTCCCATAGCAATAACTTAATCCAGTTTGCAATGTTTCAAATAGAAAACTAGCATTATTGTGCCCTTTAGAAGCACCACAATCAGCTTCTTGACACTTCTTCCTGAGAAGTCCAGGTTTTGCTCCATGAGTACATCTTTTGATCTTGGGGACACCACTGCCAAATGCCAGTGCACATTCTTAAAATTCTGGATTCCAGCCCCAGATCTATCCTATGAGGTCAGAGACAGAAAGATCAGGCAAATAGAGAGCTTTTCTCAGAGGTCTCAGTTTCAGCAACTCTTTTAAGTTTCTAAGTTTTAATCATTTCAACCTCTTCTCTTTGTTCTATCAACCTTCTTCCTCTAGTTACTATCATCATGATAGTTAAGAGTTTGATTTTTCCCCTTTATGCTATTTAATTAACAAAGCTATACCTAGTTAACAATTCTTAATATTGCATTCTATCTGTTAAAAGAAATAGTGTGTTTCCTGTATCCTGTTTCAACATAACTTATACAGATGGAGACTGTAGGGAATGGTTATTTGTAAAGTTTAGTCTATAGGTTACAGTATATTAACAGAAGATTCTAAATACGAGTAAGAGAGAAATGGATGTTATCTCAAGATCCTAGACTTGTAAATGGATGCATAAACTTATTGGCCTTTGGACATAGCCTTTTGGGCTGAGATTTAGTGCCTTTTCAATTTTAAGAGTGCTAAACGGCATTATTTTCAGTAGAAGAAAAATTAGGGGTGTGTGTGTTTAAAGGTTTATATTAAAAAGTCAGTGATGAATTTGAATACTTGTCATTTATTTTGGCTGTCCAGACTCTAAATCTAAGGCTAGAGATGAGAAGAAGCAGTGATTGTATATAACCCACTCAGCTGGATACAGTGGCAGTGAAGCCAGCACACCAGTTTTCTGAAGCAGCAGTGCCCACCATGGTTCTAGTACCAGCATTCTATGGCCTGCATCAATGGTACGAATTGCAGCATTTGTGCTCCTATGGTAGGGAATCACATGAATGCCTTCTCTAGCTCATCTGGGGTCTTGTTTTTTTTTTTTTTCCAGGGAATCTTCAAGTCTGGTTCACCAGCATTCCCCAGGAATAGGTGGATTACTCAATTCCCTTTTAGCTAATTCCCTTTATGCTTATGTAAGTGCGAGTGAGATTTGATTGCTTGCAACTAAGAACTCTGAGTGATATGTTTTTATTCTTTTTTAGCCTATTCTCAAACTCTGCTTATTACTCAGGAGATCACAAGAAAATGATATGGGCCCCAAAGGTTAACAGAGGGTTAATTTGTCTTTCTATTTCAAATTGCAGCCCCATTTATACCTTGGGATGTGGGTACTTCTTTCTCTCTTTCAGCTCTTAGAGTCACACATGTGAAGCTGACTCATCTGAGTGGATTCCAAGCCAGAAGACTCAGAGTCCACTCATCCATCTAAATTCTATCAAAGGCACCTTAAGAATGATTTATCTGAACTTTCTAATCCTAACATATGGTCTGGGCGAGTAGTTTTTTTCTGTTTATTATTTTTATTCATGATAGAGAACATGTGCACATACACTAGGGAGAGAAGAGAAGAGAGAGAGAGCTAGAGAAAGAGAGAAGCATCCTTATCAGGGTTTCATCATATCATTACCTCCTTCCTGCAGCTCTCCAGCTCATCAGTATCTTGAGTACATGTGCATGCATCTGGTGTGTTTTCTGACCAACTCAAGAGGTACTGAAGGATATCTGAATCTTTTTTTTTTTTTTTTTTTTGGAGGGGTTTTTGCTATCGGTGCATGCACTTGCCAGAAAGACAGAGAGAGACAGAAAACGAGAAATCACCCCTTAGGGGAGATGGCTATGCTGCAATCTCTTCTCCTCCATTCTCCTCTCGGGATCTTGAGCACGCACCTGGCGTGAGTTTAAGCCACTGGGTCTGGGACTCGAGCCACAGCCGACTATGTGGGAGTCCAGCAACATATCCATTACACCAACTGCTGGTCCAGAGGATATCTGAATCTAAGGATAGGGTGAGAAAATATTTAATTTAGATATTAAAATTCCCCATAACCCTTATTTGCTTGAGGAACTTCCATTTTCACGGCATGTTTCCGAGGAGATGATTGGTGAACATATATTGTAAAGGTGTTAGGTTGAAACTTAATTCCTTTATGGTGTCCCAAGGTGGGGCCTCTGCATATAATGGAGTCATTAAGGTGAGGACCCTATGATTGAGTTATGGCAGGTTTATAAAGGAGAAAAGAGACTGGAGCAGGCACAAACTTATGAACAGCTGCTGGGCCCAAGAGCTGCCCTCTGCCATTTTGTGATGCCTTTGGATCTTCCATATGGCCAGAATTGTGAGTCAAATAAACCTTTATTCTCTTAAACATACCCAGTCTCAGGATTCTCTATAAACAATACAATAATAGACTAATATGGCATGATACAGGAGTTGGTGGACCCAAGAGTAGGGTGAGTGGGGCTGGCAGGAGAAGTTGGTGTGGGATATGAAGAAATTTTACCATATGAGGTGGCCTAAGGCTAAAAAAAAAGTAAATTATATTTTTCAAAATATCACACATCACAGAAGAGAGCAGAGGTCAGGGAAAATCAGTCTGACAAAAAATTCTAGATTGCACAATTTCTAGTCATCAGTTTTATTCACAGATATTCTCCCATGCATGTGTTCTCTCCCTTTCCCTTGCTTTCCCTTAAATCTTGGTCCTCTGTAATGATTATTGCTAAGAGTCATTGCATGCTTACCATGGGCTAGACCTCAACCTGAGGACTTTACACACACATTAACTCATTTATTCCTTATTCTCATAGCCCTGGGATGTAAGTACTAGTATTATCATCATTTTGTTTCACAAACAAAAACACTAACATGAAAATTGGTTAGGTAAGTTCTGGAGTGCATGGTAGTCAGGTGATGGAGTTAAACTAGGCTTATTATGGAAGAATAGAGACTAGTAAAAAATGCAAATATGTATAAAATGCTAGTAGATCTGGCAGCCAGAGCTGGTATGGGCAGAAAGCAAAGAGAAGAGCAATGGAGAAAGGAAGAGTGCTCACTACTAGTGAATATGCACTATGAGCGGATATAAGAAGGCCCATAAGTAAAACACTCTGTTAGGAAAGAGATGTCCTTTCAACATCCTGGAGAAACAGGCAGTGACCAGGAATCTGTTGTCTAGTTTTGCACTGAGTCATGCACCTCATGGCATTCATTACAATCCCCAAGAACAAGAAGGCTTTAGTGACCATGTCTGAAACTCCACCCTCCAGCTGTTTCCATGCCTTCTTTAGAACTGCTCTCCTTTTCAACCTTTTGCAAGATTTACCCAATGTCATGTTTGACAGAGAGCTTCCTATGGCTGTAACCTTTAACAATCACTATTATGATTATTACATATGTAACTATGAATATTTCCATTACAACTTCTTATGGCAATATTCATGATTATAATTTAGCTTCTAAAAGCTTGCAATGTCTCAGGAATATCTTCCTCCACAATGCTTTAGTGGATCTAGAATGGCAATAGGCATGGTTACCTAGGACAATTTAAATATGCAGAAATAATTCAGCTGGGGATTTGACTTGCCAAATCCAATCAAAGGGTGCTTTCTAATTAACCTTAGGAAACTAGGTAAAGATTTCAGACAAAGGCTGGTGGGTGTAGCTGAGTGGGCTTTCAGAGGGAGGAAATCCACTATTGAGCTGAGCTTACCTAGGCTTTTGCTAGGGGCTAGGCTAAAAATTCCATCTTCTTTCTGATCTCTTGTCTCAGGGACTGAGCAGCATGATCAAGCATGGATTGATGATTACCAAACTTTGTAAATAGCATACTTCTTTTCAGTAAGAGTGATGTCATTGTGAGGCTATGAATTCTGGTTCCCATTATGCAGGATTCCCTTCTCATGGCCTGTGCATTTCGCCTTTGCAAGGAAGTGTGTAAGTAGCCATATTTATCACAGCCCTTTGAGGATGCCAGATTTTGGGTGGAGGGAGAAGAGAAACAGCACTAATAAACAATCCTGAGTTGCAGCCTAGCCAACCTTAATGAGACCCAGCGGTTCTTCTTTATTCAGATGTAGATGTACCCTGTTTTGTTAGCTACCTCCACAGGGTGTGTATGTATATATATATAGCCATAAGCACTACTCCTGTCAATAGGTGGCAGGTAAGAGTTTTTTTGTAATAGGCATTTTTGGTACTAAGTGAGAAGTCTTCTCTTGATCCCTTAAAATACCTTGTAAAAACTTAAGAAAGAGGTCATATTTGAATAAATGTTACAAAACTGATGACAACAATATGCTAATGGGTACAAAGTAAGGGGAGTTATTAAGCCTGACTAGATTGAGAAAGACTGGTTTCACGTATGACGAGGAAAGGCCTATTTGCTTGATCTAATGTATGTATGTAAAGTTTTAGCTAACAATTGTAGACTACATATTTTTCTCATCCATTGCATATCTACCAAAAAACAATCATCATGGTTTAGGCTGTTATGAAAACTTCAGCAGATTTCAAAAGATTAGGTATTATATAGGTGAGTACTCATTACAAGAAAATTAGGTAAGAAGCTAATAACAAGAAAAATTAATAAAAACCCCATATATATGGACATTTAAACATATACTTCTAATGAACAGAAATAGCAATATAGACATAAAAATACCTAGAATTTAGTAAAAACAGCATATATAAAGCATGCACAATACAGCCATTCAGTACATCTCACTCAAAATCCTAGAAGGTTATTTTCTAGACATGGACAAAACTGTAAAGTAAAAAACCCAGGATAGGCAATACAATGTAGAGGAAGAACAAGGTCAGAAAGAAGATTGACAGTTTCTGACTTCAAGTCTTACTGCAAAGCTACACTAATCAAGACAGCATGGTCTTGATGAAATAATAGAAAAATAGATTAATAGAACATAATAGAGAACCCATAAAGAGACCCACAGAAATATAGTCAATTGCTCTCTGACAAAGGAGCAAATACAATTCAACAGAAGAAATGACACTCTTTTTGACAAATGGTACTGTAATAAATGGGCATCCACTTAAATCCAAAACACCATGAATCTAGAAAAAAAACTTACATCTTTACAAAATGCAAAACATATCATAGGCCTAAATGTAAAATGCAACATTATAAAACTTCTAGAAGATATCATAAGACACTATCTAGGGGCCAGCAGATGGCCTGGTGGTTAAGATACTTGACTCCCACCAGGTTGACTGCTGTTCAAGTCCTAGACCCAGGGCCCTTGAAAATCACGCAGGTTTAAGGTATGGGAATAGTGTGTGTACATGCCTGAAATCCCAAGATAAGAATGGAGGAGAAGGAATTGTGGTGGCCATCCACCCCAGGAAGTAATTTTTCATGTTTATTCTCCCTGTCTCTCTCTAACGAGGGCACATACCCTATGGCAATAACAACAACAACAAGTTGAAAAAAAGAGACTATCTAGAGAAACTTGGGGTTGGTAATTTTATCTTAATCAGAGTGGCTTAAACAACTTTATGTTTGTCAAAACTCATTCAATTACATACTTAAAATAGATAAACGTTACTGGATATAAATTATACAGTAAAAAACTGATCTATTATAACAAATTTTTTGTTGTTTTTCTTTTTTCTGTTTTTTTTCCCTATTATAACAACTTTAAAAAGCTATAGTAATTTAGACAGTGACATTGGCACAAGGACAGAGAAACAGACATGTATTAGAAACAGAATCTGAAAGAAGACACATGTACATTTGGAGAATTTATTCTTGACAATGCCAACATACAGAAACAAAAAAAATTGTCAGTATATTAGTCTGGTTATGTTGGATTTCTATGTGGAAAAATAAAATAAAATAAAATTGGGCTCATAACTCAAAAAATAATCTGAGGTATATTATAAATCTAAAAGAGAATGGTGAAACAATAAAGCTGCTGAAAGAATACATAAAAGGTCATCTTTATGGCCTTGGAGTAGGGGAAGTTTTCACAACTATAGAGCAAAAGATTTGTAAATTGGACTACATTAAAAACCAGGGTTTTTCTTCATCCAAAGAAATCATTAAGAGAACAGAAAAGCCTACCACAAGTTGCTGCCGTAAGTGAAACTATCCAGAACTGCCCACCAGACATTGATGAGTCACCTTTATGATCTTTGTTATTTGGTGAAAAAGTCCAGTCATTGAACCTTTGTAAACTCATGCTGGGTATGAGGCCCTTTGAAGATGACAAATGAAGGTGTTTTGTCTCTAAATTACAGAGCCAGCTCACTCCTCCCACACGAAATGATAGGGTCTAAGGTATGGGGATAGTGTCTGAAAGGGACTGGAAAAAGGTACTGTGTTTCTAATACGTTTATGGAGGAAAGGTGAACTAAATTTCCATTTCCTTGTGTGCCCCCTTAGAATATGTCTGAGGCTTGATCCATGTAGGTGTACATTTCATCTCGGCTTCCTAAATAGCAAAGATTTTGCGAGGAGAAATATTTTTGTGCTGAGTTCATTAATCTGACCAATAATTTACAGCAAGTTGACTTTTTAGTCTAGATCTGAGCTAAGACACAATTAGGCAAGGAGGTAGTAACAAGTGTGCTTTTTAAAGATGAGTTTGGAGGCAATAGAACAGATCCAGGAGAATCTTCCCAGGCACTAGTGAGTTCTCAGAATAATTCAGAGTACTGTAAGAAACACATGATCTGAGAATTAAAAAACAAAGGGTGAGGAAAGTTGAGGCCTTCCTTCAGAAGAGGATTCCTCATGACTCCTGCAAACTAGTCATTTCAGGGGACAGGGGAAATGAAGATTTTCTACTAATAATTCAGCCTCCAGCAAACAAAGCTAGCATGTTAGGGAGCCTCTCTGGCCTTCTATCTCTGTCTCTGTGTCTCAGTCTCTGTCTCTCTCTGCTTCTGTCTTATCATTTTTTGTAATTTTTCCTTCTTACGATTTTTTTAAAGGTAAAGTTTTTCTCTTGCTCTCAGTTCCACCTTTTGTTTTGTTAATAATCCCCTCTGGTCCTTCTGCCCAGGCAGGAAGAGATTCCAGATCACCTCTTTCTGCTTGCTCCTGAACACTCAGACTGAACTTCAAGAATTTGAAAGAAATACACCATCCATCAGATGACAAGAAATCATCACAGGACCACAAGAAATATGGGAAAGCAATACCTCTCCTCCAAGGGAAAAGAATAACTCCTCTTCATCCACAAGCAGTTCAATGCAAATCATGGAAATGTCTGATAAAGAATTTAGAACATTCATGATGGCGAAGCTAACTGAGATGGAAGAGAAGAGAGACAATGAACTGCT
>NW_006205314.1:389685-393963 GCF_000334495.1 Tupaia belangeri chinensis | reverse complement strand
TGATGATGAAAACCTTTTCGTAAGACATCAGGAAAAAACTACTAAGCTGCAATCACAGACTACTTTTTATGGAAAAGGAAAACTTAGAAACAAAACAAAGAGCAAAGAGTCGGGGGAAAAAATCACTCCTAGGGAGCAGGAGTTGACCCTAATAAAAAACAGGGCAGCATGTGTCCAACAGACTTGAGAACTGCCAAGAAGCACTGAAACTGAAAGGACACCCATTTTGCCTTTTTCTGAACAGCAGTGTCTAGTGCAGATATCCACATGAAGCCACACTCAAGAAACTGAACACAGAGAATCTCATTCACATCTGGACCTGAGTTAGATGACAAGATCCTGGACCTGATGCCATAGGAGGGAGGGATTGGGGGCAGGGTAGGGATAAAGACTCGGGACAGATAGAGTGTGTTTTGCCTGTGGAAGGAATGTAAATAATATGTGGCCAGGGGGTAGAGTATGGTGGTTTTAAAACATGACAGCAAATCCTTTGACATTTCTCCCATCAACAGGAGTTAACTCTCCTCCCTATGAATCTGTGTAGGCTGGGATTGCTTAGGTCAGTAAACTGGAGGTGATGCCATGTTCATTTTTTCTTTTAGAACAACTCAGCAATAGAAAATTCCAGTTTATTGTTGGACAACATTGTTTCACACATACATCAAACAGGCCAAAAATAAATAAATAAATAGCAACTTCATAGACAAAAAAAGGAAAACAAGAAACTTATCTTTGGCCTTTTTAACCATCTCATACAAACCAACTATTTATAGTACAGCTAAGTACATACACAAAAAATGTTACTGGAATGCTCGGAATAAGATTGTTTTTTGTTGTTGTTTTTGTCTTTTTTAGAAGGTTTTTTTTTTTTTCCTCTTTTGAGATTATAGTAAACATGGTCACACCACAAGTAAAGCCGAAGTAGGACAGAGGACAATCTGAAGGCTGGTTTGATCATTTGAGATCATGAAAAAGGGTAGGCTACAGAAGGCAATGCAAGTTTCTGCTTTGTGCTACTTGATGCCCAAGGACACCATGTAAGAAATCCAAGAACCCTAAGGCAGCTCTGTTGTGAAGAAGTCCAAATCACAGGAAAAGGCCTTGTGTAAGTGCCCTGGAACAGAGTGAATCGAGCCAAGCCTCTGGTCCTTCCATTCCCTCATGACACATATGTGAGTGAAGAAGCCTTCAGATGATTCCAGACATTTGAGACACTCCCAGCCATTCAAGTGTTCCCAACTGATGGCCCAGATACTGGGTGATGGAAAGAAAGCATACTTGCTGTGCCCTATCCAGATTTCTGACTCATATAATCAGTGACCATAATAAATTGCTTTGTTTTGTTTTATGCTCTTAAATTTGAGGTGGTTCCTTACATAGCAATTAGTAACTAGATTATTCTTATCCAGAATATATAAATAACACACAAAATTATGAACACCCCCAGGAAATCCAAGAGAAGAATGGATACCAGAATTCATACAAACACTATATAAAGGGTTATCAAAATGACCAACACAAACAAACATGAAAAGGTGCTCGACCTTATTAGTCATCAGGAAATGCAAATTAAACCTTAATGAAATACCACTTTACACCCACCAAAGTGACTAAAAATAAAAATACAGACAACAAAATGTATGTATAGTCAATAGAACTCTCGTAAACTACTGGCAGAGTGTCAGTTGATTCAAGCACATTAGAAAAATTGATTTGCAGTAATTTCTCCAATAAAAAATATGCATATCCTGTGAAAAGTTACCTCACTCATAGGCTTATATTTGACAGATATTCATGCACATATGCACTGGAAAAATTGTACACAAATGTTCAGAGAGCACTCTCACTAAAGCTAAAGATTGAAGCCAACCCACGTGTCCATCTAGAATAGATTAGATAAAGTAAATAAAGATGTATTAATAAGATAGACTACTGTGCAGCAATTAGAATGAATAATCTACAGCTGGATGCAATGACAGAGCTGAGTCTCAAAACAAACTTTCATTAGAAAAGCCAAATGTAAATAATGTATGGTTCTATTTATATATAGTTTTTAAAAATAGAAAAAAATAATTAGTAGTGTTATAAGACACATAAGCAGTTTCTTTGGGGTGATTATAAGGGAACATGAGAGAATTTCAGGTTCTTGGAGATGTGGTTTCTTTTTTTCTTTTTTTTTCTTTCTTTTTCCTTTTAAGAGATTTTTGCTATAGGACGTGTGTGCTCTCTGGAGAGACAGAGAGACAGAAAGTGGGAAATCACCCCCTGGGGGGATGGCCTCACCGCAATTCCTTCTCCTTTCTCCTCTAGGGATCTTGAGCACCAATGCACACGTGCCCGCATGAATTTTAAGCCACTGAGTCTGGGACTCGAACTGCAGTCAGCTTCGTGGGAATCCAGCAATGTAACCATTACACCATTGGTTGGTTCTTTTTGTGGTTTCTTAAACTAAGGGGTTATTACACTGATGTGTTCAATCTGTAATAATGCATCGAGCAATGTGTATGCAATTTTTGTAAGCAGATTGTTCTTCACCAAAAGAAAGTGAAAAAAGAATGATGGTGGAAGTTTCGAGTTTGCAGACAAAATTATGTGCAGAAAGAAACAGAGGACATTGTGAATTCATTCTGTGAATAAAAGCCATTAGACTAAGAAGACTACTATGAGAGGCCATGTTGAATGAGAACCCCCACAGAAGATACAAGTTCTCACATATATGAAGGCTTCCTAACTAACTAGCAAGAAGAGGGAGAAGTGTGGGCAATAAATGAGCAAACATTAACAGAATGATAAATTTTAAAAATACATGAGCAAATATATTCAAGAATCTGTTGTGATGGTGGGGTTTGTTTCTGCTGAAGAAGAGAGAAAAAAAGGAAAAGGTAGAAGACTATCCATTGTATAATATGACACCCCAGAGTCAGTTTTCCTCACCCATGCTGGTCTGATAAGTGATCCAGGAGGATACTGTGCTTGCATTGGTTAGTGTCATGGCTGAGGAACATCAAAGTTATGGAACCTCTATCTTATTTTTTTTCCTGTTTTTGGAGAGGTTTTTACTATAGGGCGCATGTGCTCACCATAAAGACAGAGAGAGACAGAGAGACAGAAAGCGAGAAATCACCCCCCAGTGGTGATGGTCACGCTGCAACCCTTTCTACTCTATTCTCCTCTCAGTATCTTGGGCACACATGCACACGCACCCAGCGTGAATTTAAGCCACCGGGTCTGGGACTTGAACCGTGGTCAACTACATGGGAGTCCAGCGACTTAGCCATTACGCTAACTGCTAGTCCGGAAATCACTATCTTTTATAATGGGCTGTAAGCAAACCTGCCTGACCTTGCACTAGAGGGAAACTTTAGATATCTTTATTATGCTAAAAAGTAAGCAAATCTGCCTTTTCCTCTGAAGGAAAACACCACCTCTTTCTTATAAGGTTGTTTGTTTATACAAATATCCTTGGAAAGACAGTCAGAAACAAAAGAACAATTAATGTATCATCTTGCAAGATTTGCAGAAACACAAACTACTCACATAGAACTTTATCCCAAGACTGGAGTAGGGGATTAAGGGCCTTGAAGGTTATATCATGAAAGCAGAAGGGAAGGAAAGGGAAAGGTTAAAAGGATTTTATTTTTCTGAGTTTTTAAAAAAATTTTTAAAAATTGTTTATATACATTCAATCATATTATTTAGCTTACAAAGTGAACATTTCAATATGTGAACATTTCTCCCCAGTCCAGTTGATCAAAATATCTTCAACTGATAACACCACACCTCCCCATCCCTTCAATGCTCTGCCTCTCTCTCCCTCCTCCAAATGCCCTTCATTAGGCCCCACTCCTCCACACACACATCTGGCACTCACACCCATCTCTTGTGTTCGTACAACCTTTAGTCAATCAGTTTCAGTCATAGAGTGCAGACACGTAGTATATATTAAGTGAGGACATACAATGTCTCTCCTTCATAGCCTGGCTTGCTTCACTCAGCAGTAAATCTTCCATATTCTTCCACTTTCTGTCAAAAGCCAGGGTTTTGTTGGTTTTTATGGCTGAATAGTATTCCATAGAGTATATGTGCCACAGTTTTTCAATCCATTCATCCGTATAGGGGCATTTGGGTTGGTTCCATGTCTTATCAATCGTGAATAGTGCCACAATAAACATCGATGTGCAAGCACTTTTCTAATGAAGAATTCTTCTGTCCTTTGGGTAGATACCGAGGAGTGGGATTACTGGATCATATGGTAGTTCTATTTGTAGATCTTTGAGG
>NW_006205314.1:358186-388828 GCF_000334495.1 Tupaia belangeri chinensis | reverse complement strand
TGCTATCAATTTCTGTATATTGATTTTATATCTGCAACTTTACTGTAATCATGTATAACATAATGCCTCAGAGAATTGGAAAAGAAACAGCAAAAAATCCAAAAAACTCCAGGAGAAAGGAAATAATAAATGAAATAGAAAATAAACGTACTAGACAGGCTGAAAGGATTTTAAGTATGGGGGAATTTTGATTTCTTTATTTATCTCATATGTTTAGTACATAGACTTTATGTTCAGAACAGTTTTAGATATACAAACACAACAGCAGCAACAATAACAAAGAGTCCCCACATGTTCCCAATCCAGTTTCCCCTATTATTATGTTACATAGTATGGTATAGTTGTTATAATTAATGAACCAATATTGATGCATTATTATTAACTAAAATTCATGGTTTATCCAGATCTCTTTAGTTCTAACCTAATTTGCTTTTTCTTGTTTTAGCATTTCATCCAAGATAATACATTATATTTAGTGTCATGTCTCCTTAGGGTACTATTAGTTGTGACAATTTCTCAGACTTTCCTTGCTTTTGAGATCCTCAATAATTTGAAGATTACTGATAATACTTCACATGATGACTTAGATTTGTTGGATGTTTTTCGCATGGTTAGAGTGGGATCATATGTTTGGGGCACAAGTCCATAGAGGTAAAGTGCTGTTTCTCATCATATGAGGGGACTTCAAAAAGTTCATGGCAAAATAAAATGAAAGTATGATTTTATTTTGATGCAAGTTTATCAACTCGAGTATTGTGCTTATGTGCAGTTCATTATGTCTTTAGTCTTGCAGACTCCACTCATTTCCAAAGTTACTTCAATATCTGTATATAGTTTTTCATAATATGCACTTTACATATTATATTTAACTGCTATCGACATTACTTATCACTGCAGATATGTGCTTTGCTCACATGGAAGAGGCTGTAGTTGTCAGGTGTTCCCTTTTCCATACTTCTTGTAAGGAATTTATGTGCAGTGAATTCTAATCCATCTGTAAGGAATGGAGATTTTTGCTCGCTATCCTTGAGATGGAAGTACCTATATAAATTATTTGGAATTCACTTGCAAGGGGTGTTTGTTTCTTCTTCCCTATTTATTTAATTATTCAATCTTTTTTTTTATGTCAATACGAAGTCATGGAATTTATTTTATGTTTTAATTTATAATCCAATTCTACTTTTTTTTTCTTACTCAAATTGATACATCTTTGACCAATGGAAGCTTTTCTAACTGGCTCCTTTGTCCCTTTGACTTACCTACATTAGTATTGACTTTTAAAAAAATCATTTACTTTCTGGCAGGACAAGATGTCTGTCTCATTATGTATATTTCTTGCCTTAATCCTAGAATCACTTCTCCAACGACCCTTGGTTAATTTATTGAAGAATGGTTTTAGAAACCTAAATCTGACTTCTGGGAGTGCTCTTTGCTACTGAAAATTCATTGTTTCTAGGCTCTCTCACCTGGCAGAGCATGTGTACTAACCTGAATATGTACTCATACCTAGAAATGTTTAATATATAAAATAACCTGTAACTATAGTAAGCTGAACATGAATTCAAACTAATATCTCCACCTCTGATTCATTACTACAAGGATCATGCTAATCTCCTCTGTTTATTTATCTTGTAAATTCCCATTCAATCAGTAAAAAATCTGACTCTCTCATTTGACACTCATTCACTTAATTGTTCAGTTTTTTTAGGTATTTTTTTTTACTTTTTAAATTTACATTTAATCATTATACATCTTTAGAGCATACAACATTGATTCTCAAGCCATAAATACATTGGATGTCAAGCAAGTCAAAGGTAATACTTTACACAATAATTTTCCATACTTGTGTCTGTTACATTATTTTTGTTTTTAATTTAATTAAATTATTCTTTTTACATTTTTTTTGCGCATTTTATTGATTCACAAAATACCTTAAGCTAAAACTATGGACAGAGCTAGAATCTAGTTACAAGTGCACTGTAATTTTCTTCTGAAACATTTTAAATTAATTAATTAATTTACATTCATTTCCTGAGCATTGCCACAGCATACAAAATGTGATTTCCCATCCAAAATATACTATATAGTGGCTTAAGCATACATGTTATTGTCATTAATTTTCCATTTCTAATTTCATATATACACATGTACATATATATTTTACCCCTATTTCTCACCCTCTGCCACTTCCCACCTTCCTCCCACACTATCTTAGGTGTCTAGAGTTGTTTTCCATTCCTTTTTTTCCCCCAAATTTTATTGATTCACAAAATTTCTTAAGTAATCTAACTACTTTCAATGGCAAGTTTAGCTGATAAGTATATACTTATCAGTGAATACATGTCTGACTTTAGGTGTGAAACTCTTGAGTAGAATGAATATACTATAAGGTAACACCTAGCTGATGCTATAAAGCTTACTATGGTCTTTAAAAAAGTATTTTTAAATATATTTTTAATTTCAAGAAAAGCAGTTTTAGCTTTAATCAAAGAAATACTAAGGAACTATGCTTAAATCTTAAAGCCAGGAAACAGATTGGGATTCTGTTCAAATAGTAGGTACATGAACCTACTGGCAGCTCAAAACAGGACAAAAATCCTTAAAACTGGAAAAGAAAGCCTAGAAGAAAATCAGCAATGTTTTAGTCAAAAGTCATAAAATGCTATTTCACCAGTTCAGTCTCATGTACTTAATCTATCTTTTGTTTTGGTCTGATCTTCCTGATTAAATTCTGGGGTATAATATACAACTCCAGATGTGTCTCTATGATTAAGTTGGCCATTTTCTTAGTTTCTGAACTCTTTATTATTCTTATTTCCATGTGTCTGTATTTAATTTTCCTGGATAGCACTCGCTTGAGATCTTCTTGGAGATCTGGTCTGGTGCTGGTAAATTCTTTCAGGTTTTGTTTATCTGAGAATATTCTTGTCTTTTCTTTCCATATGAAGGATAATAAGCTGGGTACAGTATTCTTGGTTGAAATTGCTTTTTCCTTAACACTTCAAATATATTTTCCCATTCTTTCCTTGCTCGTATTGTTTCTTTCTTTTTTTCTTTTTTTTGGAGAGGTTTTTGCTGTAGGGCGCGTGTGCTCGCCAGACAGAGAGAGAAAGAGAGACAGGAAGTAAGAAATCACCCCCCGGGGGGATGGCCACACCACAATCCCTTCTCTTCCATTCTCCTCTCGGGATCTTGGGCACACATGCATACATGCCCAGTGTGAGTTTTAAGCCACTGGGTGTGGGACATGAACTGCAGTCGGCTACGTGGGAATCCAGCGACATAGCCATTACGCTAACTGCTGGTCCCCTTGCTCGTATTGTTTCTGATGAGAGGTCTGCTGTTAGCCTGATGGGATATCCTTTGTAGGTAATTTGCCATTTCTCTCTTGCCAATCTTAGTATCTTGTCTTTGTCTGTGGTTTTGATCAATCTGGCTATAATGTGTCTTGGAGAAGATCTTCTTGGGTTGATTCTATTTGGCATTCTTTGTATTTCTTGGTACTGGATATTTGAGTGCCTCTCTAGGTTTGGAATGCTTTCTTGCAGGATTTCATGGAATAGCTGATCAATGCCCTTATGAGTCTCTTTGCCTTCGGGGATACCAATTATCCAGATATTTGGATGTTTGATGGTATCTAGTATTTCTCTTATATTATTCTCATTTTTGGGAGCCATTTTCTCAGTCTTTATGGTGGATTTTTCTATGCCAGCAATTCTATCTTCTACATCTGAGATTCGATTTTCTGTATGATTGAATCTGCTTTTAGTACTTTCAAGGGAGATTTTGACTTCCTGTATTATAGCCTTCATCTCTAACAGGTCCATTTGATTCTTTTTTAGAGTGTGTATTTCATCTTTTAGATCTTACAAGAATTTTCTCACCTCCTGGAACTCACCAGCTCTTTTTTCCTGCCTCTTCTGCAGTTCATTGTCTCTCTTCTCTTCCATCTCTGTTAGATTTGTCAAGAATATTCTAAAATCCTTATGGGATATGAGTTTCATTGTACTGTCTGAGGATGAAGAGGTGTTATTCTTTTCCCTTGGAGGAGAGGTATTGTCTTGTTTTCCCATATTTCTTGTGATCCTGCAGTGATTTCTAGTCATCTAATGAATGGTGCGTTTCTTCCTAATTCTTGAAGTTCAATCTGAGCATTCAGAGACAAGCAGGAGGTGATCTATCATCATTCTTCTGTTCCGTCTTCACTCTTTGTGCATCAAATCCAGGGTGAAGAGAGGAATATTCTGACCCTAATCATATTCAGATAATTGGAAACTGTTCACTTGGTCCTGTCTAGGCACTTAGTGTATAGAGGCTGATCAGAAAATGAATAAATATGAAGAAAAAAAGAAAAGAATTAAGAAAAAGAAAGAAGAAAAAATAAAACGAAAAAGAAAAAGAAAAAAAGAGGGTAATAGCGATTGACTGTTTTAAAAAAATAATTAGAATAATAAAAATAATGATTGGGGAAAACATAGAAAAGATATTGAATGTTGAAGTGGGGAGATTAATGTCTCTGTACTGACTGACATGCACGGCATTCCCTTTTGAAAAAACAATGTAATACACTGTAAAGTTATATGTAATCCAATGTAATATAAAGAAGATTATGATGATAATAAAAATTTAAAAATTTAAAAAAAGAAAAAAAGAGAATAAAAACCCCATAAGATTATAATTTTTAAAAGCAAAAATGAAAACCATTTAGTGCGTGAAACCAGTATTTCATAGCTGAAGTACAGTATACGTATCAGGATAGCCTGGCTTCACTGGTGCCTTTCCTAAATGAAGTGAGGAATGGCACCAATTAACCAAATAAAGGAGAGGCTTGAGAACCCAGAGAGTACTTTACCTTTAAAAAAAATAAAAAATAAATAAAAGTCACAGGGAGACACAGCAAGACAGAGAGAGACAGACAGAAATGGAGAAAAAGAGACACAGAGCTATTCCTACCCACTAGAAATGAGTCTGGAGGGGGAAGTCTCAGTAGAAAATCTTTATTTTTGGTCAAGGAAATCAATATTTCACAGCTGAAGTATGGTATCCATATCAGGATAGGCCTGACTTTGCTGGTGCCTTTCCCACTAGAAATGAATCTGGAGGGGGAAATCTCAGCAGAAAATCTTAAATTTTTGGTCAGGAAACCAATATTTTACAGCTGAAGTATGGTATCCATATAAGCAATTGTTCAGTTCTAATATACATGTATAACAGTAACAGAATTGGTAACCTATACCTTCAGGATAAACAAGTTTATCAACTAGAGTATTATGTTTATGTGCAGTTCATTTGTCTTTGATGTTACAGACTCCACTCATTTCCAAAGTTAATTCAGTCAGCAAGTTTTCCCCACCCCCTTCAATAAGATTCTTTCATACACTTATAACACAGTTAGATTCTATTGTCACAGTATTCATTTCTTCTTGAAATCCCCTGACTCCCTAAATATTTTTAAATTTACATATGTTGAGATTTACTCTGTGCCATAAAGTTCCATGGGCTTTTACAAATACATAATGCCATGAATCTACCATGAGAGTATCACACAGAATATTTTTACTACCCTAAGAATTCCCAGTGCTTCAGCTAGTCAACTTTCCTCCCATCCTCCAAATCCCTGGCAACCACTAATCTTTTAACTCTTTCAATTAGCAATAATCACGCCTCGGATAAACCTCATTGACTACGATACTGCCACTGCGCAAAGCTTCTTTTAACTCTTTCTATAGTTTTGACTTTTCTGAAGTTTCACATAATTAGGATCATATTTTTTCACATTTCCATACTGGCTTCTGTGTGTGTGTGTGTGTGCATGTGTGTAGTTTATTTCTTCTGAGAGCGGAGGGAAGAGAGAGAGAGAGACAGAGGCACCCCTAACAAGGTAGACAGGCACCCTCAACAGGCTCTTTGCACTGTGATTCATCCTCAGCCTTAGCCATCCCAAATCATGGGCATATATGTGTACGCCCAGCATGCACAGGGAGACCTTGGGATGTGAGCCAAGGATTTTCCATATGGCTTCAACATCACAGAACATTTCATTGCTCCTATGCCACTGTGGCTAATCTAGCAATATAAGTTCAAGGTATATCCAGGTCTTTTCATAGCTTGATAGCTAATTTCTTTTCATAGAAAAATAAGTTCTAATGTATGGATGTACTACAGCTTATTTATCCACTCTCTACTGAAAGACATCCTGTTACTTCCAGCTTCTGGTTATTATAAATATAGCTGTAATATATATTCATGTGCATGTTTTCATGTGAAAGTTTTTGCATAGGGGTAAACATTTAGGAGTATGCCTGCTGAGTCATGCTTACTTAGTTTTGTAAGATTATTTTATTATTATTTGACAGAAAGAAAGGGAGGGAGAGGCATTTTTGACAGGGTTATACATGTCACGATCCTCCTTTCCCATGCTTTAGCTAGGACAACAGGTGTGTGCCATCATGTCTAGCCTATTTAGATTGGACCAGGAATTGAGCCAGGACCTCCCATGGAGCCTTAGCCACCATGTAGCAGTATCTTCCACTTGTGCCACTGTGATTGGGCCAGGCTATGTTATATTTTTAAGAAACTGTCTTCTGAAATAGCTGTGGCGTTTTACATTCCCATAAACAATGCTTGAAAATTCTGGTTATGGGGCCTCTTCATTGGCATTTTGTATTGTCAGTTTTTAGATCGTAACCGGTTTAATAGGTATGTAGATGTATCACATTATTGTTGTAATCTGCAGTTTCCTAATGATAAATGATCTTGGATGTTATTTCTTATGTTCATTTCATTTATATACATCTTCTTTGGTGAAGTAGTTTTTCAGATCTTTTTTTTTTAGTTTTTTTTTTTTTCGCTATAGGGTGCATGCGCTCACCAGACAGACAGAGAGAGACAGAGAGACAGAAAGCGAGAAATCACACCCCCAAGGGGGATGGCCACGCCACAATCCCTTCTCCTCCATTCTGCTCTAGGGATCTTGAGCACGCACACACATGCCACCGGGTCTGGGACGTGAACCACGGTCGACTACATGGGAGTCCAGCGACATAGCCATTACGCTAACTGCTGGTCCCTTTGTTCAGATCTTTAGACTGTTTTTTATTGGGTTGCAGATTTTCTTATATCTAAGCTTTAAATGCTCTTATTAATCATTTAGATACAAGTTCCTTATCATCTATGTGTTTTGAAGATATTTTCTCCCAGTTTATGGTTTGTATTTTCATTCTCTTAACAGTATATTACAAAGAGTAGTACATTTTAATTTTAATCAGTTCAATTTGCTAATATTTTTATTGACTGGATCACATTTTTGGTGTTGAAACCAAAAACTTTTTGTCAAAGCAAAGGACAACTCAAGATCTTCCATAAAATTAGAAGAATTATGACAGTGTGGTGCTACTTCAAGTAATATAAACCAATGAAAACCAGTGGAGTAACAGATCCATATATATGTAGGTATACACTTTATGACAAAAGTGACATAGCTGAGCAGTGGTGAATGGGTGATATGTTATACAAATCTTACTGAGAAGAATGAAAAGTCACATAGGAAAGAAAGAATTTGACCTTTACCCCACAACCTACATAATAATCAATTCTAATAAGAATCATAAGTCTAGGGACCAGCAGATGTTGTAATGACTATGTTGCTGGACTCCCATGTAGTCAACTACAGTTCGAGTCCTGGACCTGGTGGCTTAAACTCACACCGGGTGCATGTGCGTGCATGCCCAAGATCCCGAGAGGAGAATGGAGGAGAAGGGATTGTGGGGTGGCCATCCCCAATGGGGGATGATTTCTCAATTTCTGTCTCTCTGTCTCTGTCTTTCTGGCAAGTGCATGTGCCCTATAGCAAAAACCTCTCCAAATAAAAAAGTAATCATAAGTCTAAATGAAAAAAAAATCAATATAACTTTTAGAAGGTAATATACATGAATATTTTTGTGGCCATATTGTAGGTAGTGACTAAACAAAATGAACCATAAGGCACTAAAAAGAAGGGGAAAGGCTTATAAATGGAGTTACATTAAAAGTAAGAGCTTTGGTTATTATTTAAAAAGCATTTAAACAACAAAAAGGTAAGTCACACTGTGGTAGAAGATGTTTTTAACACACAAAATGAACTGACGGCTCCCATCCAGAAGTCACAGCTACAAATCAATAACAAAATGATAGTTGATATAAAACGGGGCAAGACTTAAGACACTTCATCTAAGAGATATAAAAATAGCTAAAAAACATATAAAACACTGATCAAATTATTTGTTAAACACAGGAGTGCTAAATTTATATCACCATGAGATATTACAACATACTCATCACAGATCATACAATTAAAGTAATCATTTAAATCAACCATTGATAAGAATGTAATGTGACAAGAACACTGAATATTCACATTCCACTGGTGGGAGTGTAAATTACTATAATTACTTGTGAAAACAATAGGGTAGTTTCATAATCATAATATATCCCAGCAATTGTGTGGGATATATATATATATTTATGAATTTTCATGGTAGAGTTATGCATAATAGCCTTGAACTGGAAAGACCCTAAATGTCTTTTATTAGTAAAATGGTGAATTATCCATTCAATGGAATAAGAAACAGCAATGAGAATGAACAAAAAACATGAAACCATCAACATAGATGAATTATAGGAATATAAGTTTAAGAAAGAAACCACACATATGGGAACATATAGTGTATTATTCCATTTATATAAGCTCGGAAATATTAAGTTAAAAAGGAACAAACTACTGGCCTAGCCACAGTAGCACAAGAGGGAAGATATGGCTAGGACTGCACGGGATACCTGGATTCAGTTCCTGGGTGTGCACTTGTGCTTCTGGCTGGCTGGGTGGCTGGGGATGAGATATTGGGATGTGGTGATCCCCTGCTAAAATGCCTAACTCTCAATATCCCTTTACCTCTTGTTCTCTCCCTTTCATAAAGGGCTGGGTGGAACAAACTTTTAACATATACAATAGTATTGCTGAATCTTAAATATTGTGATGAAAAAAGAAGCCATATGCAAAATAGTATAAATTACATGATTTCACTTATATAAAGTTCTAGAAAAGGAAAGAATAATCTACAGTAACAAAAAACAGAGTAGCTGCTTAGGTTCTACAGTGGGGGTAAAATTGCAAAGGGACATGAGGAAACTTCTTAGGGTAATAGACATGTTCTCTCTCTCTCTCTGTGTCTCTCTCTCTCCACAATCTTTTCTCCTCTTTTCTCTCAGGATTTTGGGCATACACACACATCTGCCCGGTGTGAGTTTTAAGTCGCTGGATCCAGAACTTGAACCACAGTTAACTACGTGGGAGTTTAGTGACACAACTATTATGCTATCTGCTGGTCCCAAAATGTTATCTATCTTGATTAGGTAGTGGCTATGCAGGCACAAACATTTGTCAAAACTCACTGAACTGCACAGATGAAAAGGCTGAATTTTATAGTATGTAATTCATTCCATAATAAAGTTGATTTTTAAACAAAAAGTAGCATACTTAGTTTATGGGGACAGAACTCAAAATAGTGCTTATTGCTGGGTGGCGATTAAGGACTGATTGAACATAAAGGACATTTCTGGGGTACTGATAATGTTCTAATCTAAATCTTAGTGGTAGCTGAAGGGCTATTTTGCTTTGTAAAAATGTATCAAATCATACACTTCTAATTTGTGCCCTTTTTCATATGTATATTATTCTTCACCAAGAAATTTACATTAAA
Organism: Tupaia belangeri chinensis; assembly: GCF_000334495.1. Lineage (NCBI taxonomy): Eukaryota > Metazoa > Chordata > Mammalia > Scandentia > Tupaiidae > Tupaia > Tupaia belangeri. The sequence continues at coordinate 379,091 of NW_006205314.1, read as the reverse complement.
ATATCCAATAAAAATATTAACTAGGATTTGAAGGGAAAGAAATTCTCATAAGCTGCTGAAACAAATATAAATTATTACAACCAATTTGGAAAACATCATGGCATTATCCAGTAAATGTGAAATTTATATATATATATATATATATCTCCAGTAATTGCTATCCTAGGCAAATATCAAAGAATTTATGTATATATGTTCACCCAAATGCACACATAAGGATGCTCATAGTAACATTATTTAGTATATCTCCAAACTGGAAATAAACTACATCAATTATTTGGGGTATAGTCATACAACGGACTACGCAAACCAATGCAAATTTAAAGACTGGAGCTACATTAATAACATGGAGGAATATCACAAATATAATGTTGAATAAAAGCTACCAGACCTCCCCCACTCACTCAAAAGAGCACATACTTTATGATATCACATATATAAAGGTCAAAATCTAGATAACTTTAGTTAGATTCATCTTGTATTTAGGAGGTAGAAAGTCGCAAGAGAACACCACACTGATGCTAACAATGAGAAAAGCCATATAGTCAAATGGTACCCAACCTTCCCAGCACCAGGGACCAAACTTGTAGAACTCCTGTGGCCAGGGAGTTGGGGATCTCTAATACAGTCTATAAAATACTAACTTATCTTGAGTGATTAGAGAATTGAGTTTGCAAAGCCATCAAGAAAATTAAATCCCAATGGATGACAATCTCTCCAAGGACAGATGGTACATGCAAACTCTTTCAACCTTGGCAGTGCACAGGAAAAGTAGGCATGTCATAGAAATAGGTTAAAAAAAAATCAGCTGAACTTTGAATGACTCCCTAAGGCCCAAGAGTGACTTGCCATCAGTTTAGACTAACTTAGAGTCCCAGAAATCGAGGGAGCTTTTACTCACATGAAGTCTCTTTGACCTCCTGTGGGTACAAATAAAAATGACTGGCTTAGTGACATGACACTGAGATCAGGACAGCAAACTCAACTGCAGAACCTCTGTAGGAAGGGCAAACGCTCTAGAGGGAGAAGAGAGAGAAAAAAGTACAATGGTGAGAAGATATATTTTAAAAGATAATGGTCAGGGACCAGCAGTTAGCGTAATGGCTATGTCGCTGGACTCCCATGTAGTCGACTGAGGTTCAAGTCCCGGACCCGGTGGCTTAAACTCACGCTGGGCGCATGTGCGTGAGTGCCCAAGATCCTGAGAGGAGAATGGAGGAGAAGGGATTGCAGCATGGCCATCCCCCCTGGGGGGTGATTTCTTGCTTTCTGTCTCTCTGTCTCTCTCTGTCTGTCTGGCGAGTGCACGCGCCCTATAGCAAAAACCTCTCCAAAAAAAAAAAAAAAAAGATAATGGTCAAGGGGACCAGCAGGTGGTGTAATGACTATGTCACTGTATCCCCACGTAGTTGGTCGTGGTTTGAGTCTCGGACTTGATGGCTTAAAACACACAGGGTGCATGTACATGTGTGCTCAAGCTACTGAGAGGAGAATGGAGGAGAAGGGATTGTGGCATGGTTATCTCCCCTAGGGGTGATTTCTCACTTTCTGTCTCTCTCTCTCTCCAATGAGCACATGAACCCTATAGCAAAAATCTCTCTCAAAAAAAAAAAAAGATAATGGTCAAGAATTTTCCCAAATTAATGAAAGACAAAGTCCAAAAATCCATTTAGCTCAGAGAATGCTAAACAGGAAGAAAAAAAATGGATACATAATACTTAACAAAAAGAAGATAAATATAACATTTTAAAGATAATAATAAAAAATTATGCATATGCAGAAGCAAAGATATTACAGCAGATTCTCATACAGTATGCAACCTTTTGAGTCTCACTTTAAAAAAAATTCAACAAAAGATGAAAGACTGATGTATTTAAATCGTCAAAAGAAGGAGAAAAATGCAGGTGGCATGGTGGTTAAGGCGCTGGACACTCCCACATGGCCGACCATGGCTCGAGTCCTGGACCTGGTGGCTTGCTTTCTCACTTTGTCTCTCTCTCTCTCTCGTCCATTTTAAAGAAATAAATGAATAAATAAAATTAAATTAATAATTCTTTTTAAAAAATAAAGAATTTTGTATCTGGTATTATTCATTTTCTTGTAGACATACAGATTTCCATTGGTTAGCCTACTCCCTTTACCAGATGATCGATGTTAACTTGACCAGTGATAAGTCATGCTGATTCCATGAAGCCTTGATAAATATGATGAAAATTATATTTTACCTTCCTGGTTCTATATCTCAAAACTCATAATTCAAGTCTAATCATGGTAAAAAAAAAAATCAGATGAATCCCAACTGAGAGACAGTCTAAAAAATATATGACTAGTACTTCTCAAAATTTTTAAATTAAAAAAAAAGAGAAAAGTCTTAGAAACTGTCATAGCCAACAAAAGGAGACTAAAGAGACATGGCAACTAAAAGTAATGTGGTATCCTATATGGGATCTTGGAACAGAAGGAAGAAATTGGGAAAAAAACAAACAAAATGTTGCTTTATTATTTTTGATAAATACATCATAGTAATATAAAATGTTAATAATCAGGAAAACTGGTATAGGGCATATGAAAACTCTTTCTTTATGACATTTCTGTAAACCAAAAACTTGTAAAAATAGGAAATTTATTTTTAAAAATTAAATGATTGCAGAAGGATTGAGGAAAACAATCAGAATTCAAACTAAGGTTAATATAGTGATGAGTTTCTTCTACTTTGTTTCCTATATCTCCCAGCCTGGACTCAAATACAGTGCAAATTCAATAATTAAACATGAAGTGTAGGCAGACACAACTCTAAGAAAAATATCTCTATTTTTAATGCAAAGAATAGAAAGAGGAGCCTTGAGGACAGATAGTTATTGGAATCCCTTTATTTCTCTGTAGGCCCTTTTTCCAGGCAAGCCTAGGTCTAGAAATCTCTGTGGTGGGAACATCAGCAAAAGCTGCAAAGACACCTAAAGCTCTGAGAGAGAGAGTTTATTCTCCCTGACAAGAGAGCTTAGGCCTCTTATCAGTGTGAGAGGAATCATCTCTGACATTTTTATGTCTCTATTTTCCTGCATCTGGTCAGTAAGGAAGATTCATTCAAGGGAAGAATAAAACAGAGTTCAGATGGAAAATTCACTTTGTAGCTAAATCCCAGAGATTACCTTGGGATACAGGGTATGGTAGTAATTGATGAAAGGAGAAAATAGGAGAAAAGGATCCCATCAGGTTGTGGATCAAGTCCTCGGCTCAACCCAAACTGCTCATGCAGGAATCTTACCATAAACAGGCACCAAAGGCTTGAAACAGTGCATGAGTACTAGGCAAACAGTAGCCTGGATCTCAGTCAGGGCCCTGGGCAGTTCACAAAAACTGCAGATCCAAATATCACTGAGCCTAATAACAGAAAAACACTGTACACTTATATTTTTGAAGAACATATGGAGCATTTACCAACATATGCCCTAGATCATAAAACAAAAATCAAGAAATTATTTACAAATAGAAATCATCCACAGTCTATTCTCTTATCTTCCAGAAATTAAACAATAACAGAACAAAAAGAAACTCTCAAAACATCTGAGTTGAACAATACCCTTTTAAATAATCTTCTTAAATCCATAACACAAACAATGGGTCAAGGAAATTATCTCAGGGTAATAAAAACTGCATTGGACTGAATTAAACTAAATTGCAACATAGAAATTGGGGGATGGAACTATATAAATGTTTCAAGTGAAAATTAGCATATTTTATGCTGAGATTCAGAAAACCTACAGCTTTCAATTCAATACTCAAAGCTTCTACCTTAGTTAAGTAGTAAAAGAAGAAAAAGCAAATTCATAGGAAGCAGAAGAAAGGAAATTTTTAAAAAGATATAAAGGAAGAGTGTAGGAAAGGAAATTTGGGGAAAAAAAAGAGGTAAGACATTAGTGGGACACAGAAATGGTTTATTATCTGTTGATGATGATGTATATACTATCAACTGGATGGGTCTGAGGTGTATTTCATGCTGGATAAATCCTTTTTACAATCTAAATAATGTGTAGTGATTGAATTTATAGATAATAATAATTAAAAATAATTTAAAAAGAAGTTATTTTCTCCCTTTATTCAAAGTAATGAGGCATTATGTGTTTGCATTGTATTTATTAAGCTCATGCCACGTGCATTTCACACGTAACGAGTACCTGGGAAATTTCCTGGCAATTTTAAAAAGTAGCTATATTGAGATATAATTCACATACCATACAATTCACTCATTTAAATAATATGATTCAATGCATTTTACTGTATTCATAGATTTAAGAAACTACCACTAAAATCAATTCTAGAACATTATGATTACCCTAAAAAGAAACCCTGAACTCTGTAGCTACCACCCTCTAAGTCTCCTTCTCACATCTGCCTACTAGTGCGAGTTCACCACTAATCTACTTTCTGTCTCTATGGATTTGCCTATTCTGGACATTTCGTATAAATGGAATCTTATAATGAAAAAAAAATGGAAATATATTAAATCAAATGAGAAAACAAATAGAGAAAATCAAGGAACCAAAAAGCTAGTTATTTGAAAAGATGAATAAAATTTATAAAGCTCTAGAGACAAACAAAGTAAAAACAACAAAAAGACACTAATTACCAATATTAGTAATTAAATAGTGGATATTGTTATAGATACTGCAAGAATAAGAAGTATAAAAAAGAAATAAATTTAAAAATCACTTACATAATTAAAAAACTTACATGAAATGTAATCATTCTTTAAAAATCAGAAACTACCAAAACTCAACCCCAAACAAAATGAAAAATCTCCAAAGAAATAAAAGTATTAAAGAAATTGATACCATAATTTAAAATTTTTGAAAAAGAAATCTATAGACCCAGATAGTTTAACTGGTGATTTCCCCCAAATATTTAAATAGAATTAACAGCAACTCTACAAAATCTCTTCAAGAAAATAGAGAAAGAAGGAGAAAGAAGGAACATTTTCCAACTCCTTTCCCATGAAAAACAGAAAAGACCCTACAAATAGGAAAACTAAATTCAGTACTTTTTGTGAATATATAATATAATAATCTCCCTGAAAACATCAGCAAACATGATCTAGAAATACATACAAAACAAAACAGTACACCATGACCAATAATCATTTACCTGAGATATGGAATGCAAGTTCAATATTTTATAAACAATGTAAACATCATAATAATAGACTAAATAATTTGATAGTCATCTCAGTTCAAAGATAGAAAAGCTGTTGACAATACACCACTATGCTTTGTGAGAACTCTCCCACAGGAGAAATAGATAAGAACTTAACCTAATAAAGGACATCTACCAGCAAACAATAATATCAAACTGTATAGTGAATGACCAAGTGTCTTCTGCTTAAATTCAAGAAGTAAGCATTTATGTCCACTCTGAACACTTTTATTGAAGATTTGAATGGGATTCTCATCAGTGGAATAAAGCAAGAGGGATATATCAGACTAAATAAAACAGATTGGAATGGACTATACAGTCCCTATTCTTGAAGACATAATTGTGCCAAACAACAAAAATCCCACAACTAATAAGTGATTTGGCAAGATAGCAATATACAGGCTTGGTGCACACACACACACAGAAATCATATTTTCATAAAAATATGGAAACCAAAATTTTCTAACATGTTATTTCAATAGCATCCACAAGGCTCAACTGTAGTGGGGATGTGGGAGGGCACCACCGCATGGTGGCTGAGGCTTCATGGGAGTCCCAGGTTTAGTTCCTAACCCAACCTGAACATGCAGGTTACAGAGCTATGGTCCTAGATAGCTGGGAGTCTAGGGCAAGAGAATCATGACATGTTGAGAACCTGTCAACTCTCTTTTCTCTCAATCTCTCTCTCTCTCTTAAGAAAATAGCACTCAAGAAAGAAATACTTAGATACAAATTAGAAAAAAAAAACTTGTATAGGATCTGTATGATGAAACCCACAAAATATTGATAAAAAACAAAAGAACACCTAAATAAATAGATATACTTAAAGATTCAACATTGTAAAGCAGTGAGTTCTCACCAAATTGATGTGTAGATTCAAAACAATGCGGGACCAGCAGTTAATGTAATGGTTATTTGCTGGACTCCCATGTAGTCAACCGCAGTTCGAGTCCTGGACTCAGCAGCTTAAACTCACACCAGGTGCGTGTGCGTGCGTGCCCAAGATCCCCCGAGAGGAGAATGGAGGAGAAGGGATTGTGGCGTGGCCATCCACCCAGGGGGTGATTTCTCGCTTTCTGTCTCTCTGTCTTTCTGGAGAACGCATGCACCCTATAGCAAAAACCTCTAAAAAAAATACCAAACAAAATCTTGTAGATAAAGATAAGCCTAATCAATAATTATATCAGAGAGAAAAAGAACTATAATAGTTTTAAAAATTATGAAAAAGTAGAATAAAGTTGGAAGGATCACACTATCCAATTTTAAGATTTATTTATTTAGTAATTTGTTTTATTAGAGAGAGAGAGAGAGAGAGAGAGAGGGAGTGAGAAAGCAAGCTGCCTGGTCTGGGACTTAAACTGTAGTCAGCCATGTGGGAGTCCAGTGCCCCTAACCCCCATGCCACCTGCTGGCCCCCTATTGTAAGATTTATTATAAGGCTATAGTAATCAATATATTATGATTTTCAAGCTACTGGGTTTGGGACTTGAAACACGGTGTGCCATGTGGGACTCCAGAACCTTAACCACCATGCCATCTGTTGGCTCTACTAAACTTTTAAAAAGAGAGAATTGAAGGATATAATAATCCTAAATGTATATGTTCTTAAAAGCATAACTTCAAAATAGATTAAACTGAAACACATAGCAATGAAACAACAAGTATTCAAATCTATAATTATATTAGGAGACTACTACACTCCTCTCTGAGTAAATGACATAAAAGGTAGCCAGAAAATTTGCATATATATATGACCCAAACAGCACCATTAACCAACTTCATCTAATTGGAATTTATAGACTCTGCATAATAGTAGCATATATTAATACATTTTCTTCAAGCACCCATGGGATATTCACCAGGATAGGCTATAAAACAATGTTTAATCAATTTAAAAGAATTGAAATCAAGGTCAGTTCTGTAGCCTAGTGGTTAAAGGAACCAGATCCCACATGGTCCACTGTGATTCAAATCCTGGCTAGGTGGCTGGAAAAACACCCAGGTGCATGGGTGAACATGCCCTGATTCCTGAATGCATGGAAAAATGGAGGAGAAAGGATTGTGGAATGACTACATCCTATGTGGGTGGGAATTCTCCCCCGTCCCCCCGGGCAAGCATATGTGCTGTCTGGAAATTCTTAAAAAATTGAAATTATACAAAATTATATTCTCTTCCAAAAATATAATTAAAGAATACAAGAGATAACTAAAACTTCCTAAATATTTGAAAATGATTTAAATTAATTAATTTAGGCTTATTAAAAAACAATGTTTGTATATTTATGGGATATAATGCCATGTTTTGAAAATTAAACAGCATAGTTTTACTAACTCATGTTTCAGAAGATATTCTTAAGGGAAAGTAGAGAATACTCTAAAACGAATGAAAATAAAATACAACATATTAGAATTTATAAGATTTAATTAAAATCCCATTCAGAAGGAAATTTATGTCATTAAATGCTCATATTAGAAAGAAAGAAAGGGGACCAGCAGATGACCTAATGGTTATGTTGCTGGATTTCCATGTAGTTGATTGTGGTTCCAGTCCAGGACAAAGTCACTTAAAATTCACACTGGGTGTGTGTGCGTGTGTGTCCAAAATCCCAAGAGGAGAATGGAGAAGGGATTGCAGCATGGCCATCTCCCCTGGGTGATTTCTGGCTTTCTGTCTCTTTGTCTCTCTGATGAGTGCATACTCCCACCAAAAAAAAATTTAAAAAAAAAAAAAAAAAAAAAAAAAAAAGGAAGGAAAAAAGGACTCAAATCAGGGAATCAGGGACCAGCAGATGGAGTAATGACTACGTCACTGGACTCCCATGTAGTCGACCAGGGTTCAAGTCCTGGACCCAGTGGCTTAAAGTCATGCCGGGCACATGTGTGTGCATGTCCAGGATCCCGAGAGGAGAATGGAGGAGAAGGGATTGTGGCATGGCCATCCCCCTGGGGCGGGGGGTGATTTCTTGCTTTCTGTCTCTCTCTTTCTGGCAAGTGCACACACTCTATAGCAAAAACTTCTCCAAACCAAAAAAAAGAGAGCAAGAACTGAAATCAATAATCTAAGCTTCCACCTTCAAAAATGATAAAAAGAAAAGTAAATTAGACTCTAGACAAAAGAAGGATGGGAATTATATAGATAAGGCCAAAAAAATCAATGAAATTGAAGTTAGGAAAAAATATATAGTATTGATGGGCATAAAAGCTTTTTGTTTTGAAAAATCACAGAAACTGAAATATCTAGTGGCATTTCAAAAGTTGTCAGGAAGTAACGGCTTTGGACACAGTTAAGTTATACAAAACTATAGATGTATAGATGTATGATATATGCGTTTTTGGGAAAGGTAAAAATGATGGGACATATAATCACGTAAATTAATAAATATCTGTAGCCAGCCCATGACGTGGTGGTTAAGGCAGCTGGATCCTTCTGGGTAACTGCAGTTCAAGTCCCAGACTCAGCAGCTTGACAAATACTCTAGGTGTGTGTGCATGCATGCCCAAAATCTCAAAAAGAGGGAGAAATGGGGAAGGGATTATGGCATGAACATCCTTGATGAGGGATGTTTCTCACTTTCCCCTTCTCTGTATCTCTCTGGTGAGTGTTTGTACCCTCTTACACATACTCGTGTCTATTAATTCCATCTTATTCTATTTTGCACAATGTGAACTGGTGTTTTAAAAGGTAGAAAATAATAATATTATAATATTATTCCATTGCAAAGAAATTAACGTGCACATCCATAAAGAGAAAATATTCACAGGAGGGAAGAGGATGCATTGTTCTTTTAAAAGAGAAAGAACAAAGAACAAATGGCACAGTGATGACAGATTCCCAAGGCATAAAAAATAGTGTGAAATGATATCAGTATAAGAGAAACGATTCATGACTTTCTTAAGATAGTAAATGAAAATGTTAAGATGGAGGACTTATTAATGCAAAAAGTAAGTATTTGAGATATAGTAAACAACCAAGCACTAACATTTGCAGTAGTGAAGTTGAACAAAGTGATTAATTGCTATTCTTTTTCCATGGTATTTGCTATTTGAAAGATAATCAATTATATGTTAAGAAGCTATGTACTGAAAAGGCATTAAGAAAAATGCAGGTTGTCATTATAAAACTATTGCATCTTTCTTATGAAAGTAAGCATTTTAAAAAATACACGTTAGAGGACAGCAGGTGGCATAGTGGTTAAGGTGCTGGATTCCCACATGGCCGACCATGGTTCGAGCTCCGGACCAGGTGGCTTGAAACTCTTGCCAGGTGCTTGAGTGTATGCTCAAAATTCCAGGAGGAGAATGGAACAGAATAGTTTGTGGCATGGCCATCCTCCCCGGAGGGTGATTTCTCGCTTTCTGTCTCTCTGTCTCTCTGTCTCTCCAACAAGCACACATGCTCTATGGCAAAAATCACACCCTTAAAAAATAATTTTTTTTAAATGCCCATCCAAACGTGACTTTGAATTAATGGCATTAATGACAGACAAACATACTCTGAAATAACATAATTTGCTTGAGTTTTTACAAGAGATATATAAAAAAGTTTTTGACAAGAGATATTTAAACAACACTCATGATAGTGAAAATTATCACAATAATTCCTCCTGCCAATATTGCCTTCATACAGACTTTCCTACAAATACTGCATCTAATCATGTCACAGGGAAGATGCCTTAAATTAAATATAATTCCCTCTTCAAATCAAAGTTATTATTTTTTTAGAGGGAAGATTGTAAAAACAATATATATTCTTACCTACAAAGCATTATATTTGAGGTCCTGAAAGGAATGAGATGACTGCAAATAACCTACTAACTGGATTTCAACATATTTTTGGTTTCTTAATAGTTAGTTACACCAGCAGTAAACATGCCAGGGACCAAATAGTATCCAATAAGAAGTTGATCACTATTGCAAACAAACCATATAGAGAATATGTGCTTCTTTTTGGCAATCTAAATCACATTTAAAAAAATACTTACAATGCTTTATTATTGTAATAGTATTTACTATGTACTTGAGAAGTGTCAGAAACATTGAAAGTATAAATGAAAGAATTTAAAAATCACTCCTATTTCCACAACAAGAAGAAAAACATTTGTTAGTATTTTGCTGTATAGACTCAGAGTTGTATGGATATATGTCTCTATGAACATAAATATGCTTCTCACAGAGTTTCAGTCTGATTGAATAAATTGAAATGCTGGGGCATTCTGCCATGCATAGATAATTTAGGCTTTAAATTTGGAGTACAGGACTTCTGATTCTGGCCAAGATGGAGTAACAGGGACCAAATTTACACACCTACTTGAAATAACTGAAAGACCAAACAAAATATATAAAACAGTGATTTTCAACTTTCAGACATCAGACAGAGAATGGTGTTTCCTGAGACATGAAAAACAAGTGGGGTGAGTCACAACTGCTCAAGCTTTTGCCTAGAGACATTGCAGATCATAGTACACAGAGGGGTGGCTGTTTGTCTCTTTGAACTGAAGGCACAGAGCTTGGATTCTAGAAATGCTAAGCTGGCTAGAGCTTGCTGGAAAGAAAGTAGAGAGCTTCACAGAGACATCTATAGGGATCACTCAAGTCTGGGAATTATTCCTGCTTCCATTCATCAGAGTGGAAAACTTCTTAATTCATGGGGAACTTGTCGTATACAGAATGATTTTTGCCTTAGAAGCAAGCCAGGTTATGAAAGAGAGGCACTGTAGGTCCCACTTTATATATACTGAATGTCTGCGTTCTATGGGAGAAATTGAAAGATTGGAAAGTATAAAAGCATGGAGAGCAACTGTGGATGTGGATACTAGAGACAGTGTGCGAGGAGGGTTAACAATGGGGGATAGAAGGAGGAAATCAAGGGGGGAAAAGCAAAACATTTAATGGACACAAAATTGGAAAATTATCTATTGATAATGTGCATGGTACTATCTTTGACTGGACTAATATGCAGCGCATTCATGCTGTAATGCAAAGTAACTAATGTAAAAAATAAAATGAAATTTTAAAAAAGAAGTGAGAAAATATTAATCATGAACTAAACACTACTTTCATGTCACCTAATAATGTTTAAAATCAAGACCCAAAATAATCATACTGTTGTTCACAATAAGGCTCAATAATATGATTTATTTATAGAAACACAGAAATATCCATAACTCAACAGGATAAAGTTCAAAATGTTTGACATCCAATACCAAATTACCAGGCATTTAAAGAAGCAAGAGGCCAGATAGTGATGCAGCTGTAAAATGCAATGCTCTGCAAGGCACATCTACGTGGGAAGGTTCTGCGTTTGTGCCCAGGGACCTCTCTGAGTATGCCAGGTCCACATGTGCCCTGATCTGGGGCTGGCAGAAGCTGAGGATGGAGTGTGTCATCAAGACCTGACTGGGAGTGTTATCTATCTGTCTCTCTGTCTCTCTTTCTCATGTAATACATAAATAACTAAGTTTAAAAAATGGGCTGGCCTCATAGCCTAGTGGTTAAGGGATTTGAATCCTTTATGACTAATTATAGTTTGAATCCTGGCCTCAGCGGCAGTGAGAACATGCCAGGCGCATATGTGTGTGTGAGTCCCAAATCCCAGCAAGATGGAGAATGAAGGAGGAGGGATTGAGGTGTGAACATTGCCCTTATTGGTGAGTGCTATCTTCTTCTCCCTCTCTCTCTGTCTCTATGGTCAGTCCATGTGCCCTATTGCCTAAAATAAAAAGGAAAAGAAAGAAAAAAATATTTGAATAAATATGAAATTTTTAAATCACCAAATTTGATTAAAATTACAAACTCACAGATTCAAAAAGGAAAAAGAATCCAAAGGACAAGAAATATTTTTTTAAAATGACACACCAAGGCCCATCAAAATTAAATTACTTAAAATCAGTGATAAAGAGAATATCTTTAAAATACACTTTACCTAAAGAAAAGAAAGTAGTTTACCTAAAGAAAAACATACACAAGGATAAGAGTAGATTTCTTCTCAAAAATAACAAAAACAAGATGGGAATGGAGCAATATCTTTAAAGTACTGGACCCCAAGCAAAACATCCAACCTAAAATTGTGTACACTGTGAAATTATTAGGTCATTGGGAAAGTCATGATGTATTTTTCTATATTTTTCTATGCAAAAATGTGTTATGACTTTCTGCGGACCCAATACATTGCAAACGAAAGGTGAAATAAAGCCTTTTCTAAAATCCAAAACTGAAGAATTACTCATCCACAGCCACTCACTACAAATGGTAAAAGAAGGCCTCCTGGCAGATGGAAAATGATACCAGACACAAACCTGGATGTGGAATGAAGAGATTTGGAAATTGCAACGTCATGGGTAAATATAGAGATTATTTTCTTATTATTTAAATGTCTTTAAGAGATAGTTGATTGTTTGAAGTAAAACTACTAACAATGTATGGTGGAGTATATACCATATGCAGGAGTAAAATGTATTCCACCAGTAGACAAAAGGTTAAGGGGGAAAAATGGAAGTATACTGTTGTATACTTCCATTGTGCTTGACTATTCTGCGTTCCAATGCTATGGTCAGGTGTTTTCTTTTTTGTAGCTGAAGCTTTAGCACAGTGACCAGGTAAGCTCACATATATCAGCCATTTAAACAGCACTTGACATTTAAAATGTGAGCACAGTGTGACTCAAGGGAATTCTGGGAGCTCTAGACCCAAGTTACACTCCTCTGTTCTCTTCTCTGTTGATAAGGAACTCATATAGAAAGCACTTCACCTTGTGTTCTTAAGTGGAATTAAGCTACACATTTTAAATAGATTTGAATTGAGATTAGGCCATTTGAACATCAGTCAAGGAGCTTGTGTGCTGTGTTGGGAACAGAGGCAATGTATATAACAAGTGTACTGTGCCAAGCTCCCTGCTGTTGGTCAGGGTGCTTTAATATGATCTAAGGCTATTTTCAAAAGAAACTGAAAATGCCTGCCATGTCGTATGGTGCTGATAAGCTACAAGGTAAAGGCAGTAGCAGAGGACCTCTTTCCCAGAACAGAGTTTGAGACAGGATCAGGAATGAAAATAGCATGAAGGATTGGGGGCGACAGGAGGAAAGAGCCTATGTAAAATCCTAAAGAGAATGGAGGGTCGGAGGGAGGTTAGGTTAACCAGTCTTGTGCTAAAAAATGGAGAATATAGAAGTGAGCAGGAGAAAAATATGTGCCTAAACATGTTTAGGTTGGTTTGGGGCGGTGAAGGGGTAGGTAAGGAGTTTTGGAAACACGAAATGGAATGGTAACATATACACATAATGCAGAATTTCAGAAGTCACCAGTTTTTGGCAGTGACTGGCAGCGAAGGTGAGATTATTACATTGGGTAGAATGGCATCCACACAGGTATTTTTGCAGGAGCATGAGAAAGTCAATGTCTAAGGAAGGGTCTTTTAGCACAGAGATTTCCCAGCAGTGCTTAAGAATGTTAGGATTCACTGCTCCAAGTGGGCAGATAAAGTGCTGTGTAGACAGGACTCCAGGCTTACAGTCCTATATTTAATTGCCAGAGGGTGCATGCACTTGCTAGAGAGAGAGAAAGAGAGAGAGAGAGAGAGAGAGAGAGAGAGAGCTCCCCAGGGGGCTTAGTCACATTGCAATCCTTTCTTTTCTATTTCTCCATCCTGTGCAGATTTGGGGCATGCATGAACATACACCTGGTGTGTTTTGCAAGCTTGGCATCAAGGTCTGGAATCAAACCATAGTCAGCCATGTGAGATCTGTCTCAACTTAACCACTAGGCTATGGGGCCAGGTCACCCATTGGTCTTCATGTCACGAGAATCTTTATTTAGCTACCGCAAAGCTACCTAAAAGAGTACACAATGTTAGAGAAGCAGGTGTACACTTAGTCTTGGATGACAAGTGCCAAGAGTATTAAAAGTAACCTGATACAGCAGATATGACATTAAAAATGCATACTATATAACTATATATATATATGTATATATATATATATATTTAATGTGAGCCACTGCAAATATATACATAATATATATATACACAATTATATATGCATATATTCATAGATACATATATATGTGTAAATTAATACACATGTACATTTGAATATCTTTGTGTATATGAGAGGTCTTTATAAAGTCCATGGAAAATGCATATTAGGAAAAATCTATGCATGGATTTCAAACTTTTTGCCCCAAATTAAGTTATACTTTAATTCCATTTTCTCACAAATTTCTTGAAGCCAACTTGTATATATTTGTGTATATATGTACATATATATGTACTTATATATGTGTGTGTATGCATATATATATATATACACACACACATTTTTCGCCCCCTAGGGACCTTGAGCATTTTTAGGAATTTAGCCTCTGCAGATGTTTACAGTGTTTTCCATGGCCTTTTTTCCCTGCCACTTAAAGGGAGGCTTTGGGTTTTGATCACTAGCTAAGTTCACTTTTCTATGTATTCACCAGCCAGTTTCAATTGAAGATATATATGTATACATGCACACATAAATATATATGAAACTTCCCTGTTTGAATTTCCAAATTGCCAGAAGAGTTCTTTCTCCCTTTAAAGTCTTTCCTATGTTTCTGACCTTTCTTAAGCTTTCTGTGATTTTGGTTATGAACTAAATGTGTTTTCAGGAGATGGAATGCATAGTGTAAAATGTATACCAGTATCCACATTACACTCATTTGATCTTACCTAAAATCACCTCTATTTAAAAAAAGAAAAAAAAAACAATTAAGGTTTTTGCCATAGGGCACTTGCATTTGCCAGAGAGATGAAGTCAGAGGGAAAAATGAGAAATCACCTCCCAGGGGGAATGGCCGCACCACAATCCCTTATTCATTCTCCTCCTGGGATTTTGGGCTTGCTTACAAGCATGCCTAGTGTGATTTTCAAGCTGCCAGGCCTGGGAGTTGAACCACTGTTGGCCATGTGGGAGTTCAGCACCGTCACGACTATGCCACTTGCTGGCCCTGTCAAATGGCCTCAATGATGCAGCCAAACCTAATGTCCAGTCAAAGCCTTGCTCCTGGTAGGCCCACATTTCCTACTGACCACCAAACACCTCCACCTGTGTAGGTGATAGAACATTCCTGTCAAAGTGGTCCAATTTTAACACCATCATCTACAGCTTTTGTCAGCTCTACCCCTAATGCAAATAACAACCAACTCCTCCATCTTCATCCTCCTCTAAGCTAAAGTGAACATCTTCTACCTAGACAGCTAGCCTTCGGCACTTAGAATAGACTGCCTCCATCTTTCACACAGAACCTTACTTCCGAAATTCTCTCACATTTGTTTCCTCCTCACCACCCATATCCTGAATTAAGCAATTTGTCATTTTTTTGGTTTGGTTTGGTTAATTCATTGCTCTTTCTCAGCATGTGTTCAGTAACGGTTGCTAGATGAAAGAGAGGGGAGGAAGGAAAGATGGCAGGAAGGAAGGAAAGAGGGAAGGAACAAATGAGTGAATGAACGAAGGGAGCAAGGGTCAAAGTACCAGAGGATCACATTTGCTGATTCAAAGTGTGGAGCATGCTCCTCATTTGAGCTCCACCTGGGTCTTCTGCCTCCATCGAGAAATCAACAATTCAGTTGATTGTTTCCACTTAACTCTAGAATTCCCACGGGCCACAAGAGTATCACCATGGATGTGAACCAAAAATCATGTTTCACCTCCTAGGGGACTTGAGAGCTTTTAGAAATTCAAGCCTCTGCTGATGTTTGCTGCACAGTGATTTCCATGGTGTTTCTCTATCACTTAAAGGGAGGTTTTGGGTTTTGACCACCTAGGTACGTTTATTTTTCTATGTATTCACTAGCCGGTTTCAAATTGGACATCCCATTAAAATCATAAAACGTCAAGGTAATTAAAAAACCTGCCCTTAAACTTCAGAGTTATATCCAGGGAGCTAGTAGACCAAATCAGTCTCTACTCACCAGCTCATTTGGAAAACAGGATTTGTTGAAGATGTCCAGGGAAATGATCAGGTATCACTGTTCAACATCAACCTTTATACTGAAAAGGCTTTTGTTATAAGGGGAATTCCTGGGTAGCAGATGGGACAGCCAATGTACTTCCACAGGGAGTAGGAATACCCTGAGTCATGGGGTGAACAAATGATTCCAGGCTGTTCCACATGGAACAGGGCACAACCTTCAGAAGAGGCCAGGGGTACAATTAGGCAGCAGGTCAGTCTCCAGAGTTGGACAGGAGGGCACACAGGGGGCATAGGGGAGCACTGCAATGTTGGAAAGTGCTGTCTCTATACAGAAATGCCCACACCTGGGCAGAGTCAGCTATCAAGGAACCCTGGGGATTAGGAAAGGAGGTCCCTAGGTTAATAAGGCACACAAATGAGCCCTGATTGTATTTGATCCTCATTGTCACATTCTTTAAGTCTGCTTATAGTGCCTTGGCAACAGGATTCCTTTTGTCCCAAGTGGTGAGCCTTCAACTGATCTAATAAACAACACCCCAAAAGCACAGAAAAACAAAACGGAAACAGGAAATCGCGCGGTGCGCATTGTGCACCGCGTGCTACTCAAATTACCAATATTCAAACAGTCCAAAGGCTAGTGGAAAAAGATCAGATGATGAGTGACAGTACCAGGTCGGTTGGGTCTGCAGCCTCAGTCCGCCTCGTGTCCGGAACTGCTGGCCGGCTCGATCCGGATCGCGGGTGGGGTGAGGTGGGGGTTCACCTTAAACTCCCAGGCAACCAACCTGGGGTCCAAGGAGGAAGAACGGTGGGGATGCGTGGAGATTCGGAAGGGTCGGGCCTGCAGCCTCAGTCCGCCTGGTGTCCAGAACTGCTCTATATTACGACCCCAAGATGTTTCTTGAGGTCCATCAGATGTGTCTTTTGGAATGCCCCTAGTAATTTCTACCCTTGCTCTGTCTGCAGCCAAGGTCAGGGAAAGACAAGTTACAAGGTTCTGCCAAACCCCAAAAGAGCAGGTAGTGTTTGCTCAGAGCATGTCCCCACACCTCAGATTCTCTCTCTTAAACGTGTCCCCACAGTACAGAGTCAATCATATCACATAGTGGAATGCACTGTGGAGCCACAAACACATTTGCTCATCACAAACACTCAGTCACTCAGAGGTTATACATTTCCTCCCCACACTAACCGATTATCAGATGAGCCCTGACTGTCAGTCCTGTGATTGAAGGAGAGTGTGTTGCTCATACTTCTTGAGCCTCTTCAATTGTTCCTAGTCATCAGGTGATCTATATGTTGCCTCCTAACTTACTTAAGGTATCTCTGAATGTTTAAAGGTGTACAGGATTAGAAAATTGATGATTTCTCTTATGGTTGGCCTACCTGTTGCTCACCAGTACCATGTACCATTGTCACTGGTCCTGGGTGACCCAAAGTCCTCCCTGATTCTAAGGAGTGGTTAGCCTCCAACTGACATAATAAGCAACACCTCAAGAGCAAAGAAAAACAAAACAAAACAAAAAAAATCACGCAGCATGCAACACGTGCCATGCACTATTCGAAACACTAAAATTCAGAGAGTGCAAAGGCAAGTGGGGAAGGGCCAGAGGATGAGCAACAGGTCCCAGGCAGAAGGGCCTGCAGCCACAGGCAGCCTGGTGTCCAGAACTGCTGCCCTGCTCAATCCAGTTTGCAGATGGGGTAGAGGGGGTGTGAGTTCGTCTTAAAGTCCCACAGAACCAACCTGAAGTCCAGAGAGGACTATGGGTGGGGATGCGCAAAGGTCCTGGGTGGAAGGGCCTGCAGCCCCAGTCAGCCTGGTGTCTGGAACTCGCAATGTAGAATATTTATGTGCCTACAAAGGAGAGGAAGGCAGATGTGCATGAGGCCTTGTAGTTTCTCCTACACACTTTTATGTAGTAGGTGCTCAATAAAGAGCAATTCCTGTACTTCATTATGATAATAGCCATCTTCATCTCTTGGAGGAGTTTCTGGTAAGGCCGAATTTGCCTTAAATCTTCTTTTTGAAGTGCCTACTATGTGTTAGGTGCTTTCAAATACAGGACTACATGTAATTTTCTGAGAATCTTGTGAATCACAACAGTGGGGTTTTGTCTTCTTAACATGATGGCACTTTTCTGCAGTAACCTTTGCAATGTTGTCTGTAATGTCAGTAGACTGAGAATTTCTCCCTCTTTTTGATGCATTTTCAACATCTTTTCCCTGCTACTGTCGACATGACTAGACAAGTCCAAACACTACTACAGATGACATTAGGCAGACTAAAAACGAGGCTTTTCCTGTAGAATAGGTACACAGAGAAAAGCATTATAAGGATGGTTATTATCACTTCACCTCCTAGGGGACTTGAGAGCTTTTAGGAATTCAGCCTCTGCAGGTGTTTGCTGCACAGTGATTTCCATGGTGTTTCTCTACCACTTAAAGGGAGACTTTGGGTTTTGACCACCTAGGTACGTTTGCTTTTCTATGTATTCACTAGCCGGTTTCAAATTGGACATCCCATTAAAATAGTAAAACATCAGGGTGGATTCAAAAACCTGTCCTCAAGTTTCAGAGTTATATCCAGAGAACTAGTGGACCAAATCAGTCTACTCACCAGCTCATTTGGAAAACAGAGTTTGTCGAAGATGTCCAGGGAAATGACCAGATATCACTGTCCAACATCCACCTTTATACTGCAAAGGCTGTTGCTTTAACAATTATTCCCAGGAAGCAGTACTTCCACAGGGAGTAGGAATATCCTGAATCATGGGGTGAACAAGTGGTTCTAGGCACAACCTTCAGAGAGCCTGGGGAGACAAGCTGGGCAGCAGGCCAGTCTCCAGAGTTTGACAGGAGGGCACATGGGGGGCATGGGCTGGGGGGACACTGCAATGTTGGAAAGTGCTGTCTCTAGACAGAAATGCCCACACCTGGGCAGAGTCAGCTATCAAGGAACCCTGGGGATTAGAAAAGGAGGTCCCTAGGTTAATAAGGCACACAGATGAGCCCTGATTGTGTTTGATCCTCATTGTCACCTTCTTTAAGTCTGCTTATAGTGCCTTGATGACAGGATTCCTTTTGTCCTGAGAAACGCTATGAAGTCCTAGAAGAGAAATGAAGTGTACAGTAGAAAGTTGGCCAAAGGCTGGGAGGAGTGGGAACACCACGGGCTGCACATGAATTCAGACCAGAGCTCCCGTTCCAGCCCTGTCACTTCCTAACCATGCAATCTGAGGAAATGGAAGCAGGTTGGATGAGCCCTGTCAGGTAGGACTGCTGGGATGCACATAATGTCTGCAAAGCACCTGACACCGTGCCTGGCCCACCTTGGAACTTGGGAATGGCAGCAGTCTCTAGCATTGCTCTGACCCAGACCTTTCCACCCTCCACTCTGGTATCATGGTTCTCGTTTTACAGCACGTCTCAGAATGTGCGGCTCAAGAGGACATGGAATACCCAGTTGGCCAAAACGCAACTTAATAAATATGACTCAACGCATTTTCCTCTATAGAGGATGTACTTTTCCACCTGGTTGTGAAGGGGTTTCCCCAGCTTGATGAAGCACAGAACTCTTAGTACTTGAGTCAAGACCAACACCTTCTTTCCCTCCCAGCTGCTTTTCCATCTAAACCACTCTTTTCATTTAATTCACCCCCATCTAAAATTTAGCCCTCACTTAGAATTGTCCAAATCCTACTAAAGGCAACTTAAATAAAATGTTCTTCTCCTGAAGGCTGCTCTGAGCCTTGCAGGTTAGGAAAAGAAAGTCTCTAGATGTTCTGGGCCACACTTTGTGAGAGATCCCCTCTACTCTCTAGGAAAATCCTTGCAGATGATGGAATGATGGACAGATAGCACCAGTTCCAGCACTGTGTGCAGCTGCATTGAGAAAACTGGATAACACCTTCCATACCTGCTGTAGGTTCAGATTTCTCCCAACTTTATCCACCATGCAGGAGGAAGCATCCAGAGCAGGTATCCAGGCTTTCCCATGCTTTTCTCTCAGCCCTAAGACACAGCAGCTGAGAATTTGGTTCTAGTCATCACCCATACTCCTTATAGGTCCCACTACTAACACAGGCTTTCAGAGGGCAAATGATCAATGAACGTTTGAGAAGGAAATGAACCAGGGAGCAGAAATTTCACTCAGAACAATTTAATTTCCACTTGAATAAGTTAACAAGACCTGGGTAAATATCATTTAATTTTACAGAAAGAATAAAAATGACAAGGGGGCTGGCAAGTGTCATAGTGGTTAAGCTGCTAGTCTCCTACATGGTAGACATGGTTCGAGTCCTGGACCTGGAGGCTTGCTTTCTCATTTCCGCTCTCTTTCTCTCTCTGGTCAAATGGAAGAACAATAAATGAATAAAATTAAATAATTACAAAAAAAGAATAAAAATGACAAGAAAAAATTTAAAATAACACTTTTTTTCTGTTTCACTGATAAGTCCCTTTACATTCCATGAAGACATTTAAATTCTAATGGCTCATTTTCTTGTTACAAATTACAAGTAAACTGGAAGATTTCTCTTAAACTGGGTAATATGTGACTATGTCATCTGTAAACTTAGGTTCTGAAGTTAGTAAAAGTAACATTTTAAATGCCAAAAAGAAAAGAAGTAAACCCCCATCATCCAAATAGAAGAATAAAATATGTTATAGCCTATATATACTCCCCCCCACCCCGGCCCAGCCAGGCTCTCCCCTCCTTAAATTACTGGCTTTCCCCTTAAACCACACAGTGGAGGAATTGCCTTCCGCTACC
>NW_006205314.1:356382-358163 GCF_000334495.1 Tupaia belangeri chinensis | reverse complement strand
CCTGCCGTGGGCACTAGAACTTGGAGCGGCCATGGCAGTGCTATCATCTGCAATGGCCATTGTGGCCTGGGCTCTCTCCTCTTCCTCTCTCAAAGCCTCCTCATACCACAGTGGGAAGGCTGTGGGATTACTCCCATAGATCTTGGCCAAATACTCCAGAACTTTCATCTTGCTGGTTTCAGCGTGGGCCCTTGGACCCCATAGGAACTCATAGCAGGTAGGATCACTGCCGGGCACCTGCCTGTACTCCAGGTAATTTTCCCGCACCCATTCTTCAGTGAGGAGCTTCCCAGGCTCCCCATAGATGACATGCTCAATCCCTGCATATACCCCCATCATATTCAGCACCTCCCAGACCTTCACCTCAGTGGCACAGTTGCCCTGCATCAAAATCACACCCAGAACAATGGCTAGGAGGCCAGTCTTGGGTATGCTGTCATCATCACTTGGCATCCCATCGAAGGCGAGGCCCAGGGAGGTGACAACAACATAGGAGTTGCTGGTGGGGTCGACTTCTTTAATGTCAATGCCAAAGACCAGCTGCAGGCACTCAGAGGCTTCTCTGAAGATCTCAGGGAAGTGTTCCTGGTAATTCTGGATCACACTACTCAGCATTTCCTCCTTGGTGGTCGGCTCCTTCACTCGATACTTGTGCAGCAGGAAGTGCACCAAGTCAGCCACCTTTCGTTGTATCTCATTTCTGGGAAAAGATGCAGCTTCTGGCAGGGCCTGGGAGGAGCTTGGTCCCTCCTCTTCTTGGAGATTGGGGCCCTCCTCAGATTGCATCAACTGAGCAGAGCCCATCTCAGTGAGGGAGGAGCAGGCTCTTTGAGTACTCTGAGGACTCATGTTTCCAGCAAGAGTAGAAATCTCCTCTTCTGAGGTGCTTGAATCTAAAGAAGAGGAGGAGGGGGGGAAAGAGGAGGAGCAGGTTGAGGAGGAGGAGGTAATATCCTCCTGCACAGCTGGGGACACCTGTGCACGCACGACACCTGGTGTCTCACTTTGGGAACCAAGGCCTTCCTCAGGCATATAGCGCCGACGCTTGGGAGCACGAGGCATGGTGGCTACAGGCAGGAGTGTGGCAGAGACTGGATAAGGGATCTTCAAGTCTGTGGGAGAGAGGAAGTGTATGAGCATACTCAACTGAGAAAGTCGCCCTTGTTGCTCTAACAAGAGACAATTTATAGGTCTTTCCTGTAGGTGGGCCCTCCTGGTGGTGTTGCCCCCAAGAACCTGGTAAAGGAAGTGAGGTGACTCCTTAGGGGGCTGGGGACCTGCAGAGCTCCAGGATATAGGGCTGACAGTAGGGTGGGCTTCCCTCTGCCTGGGCCAGATGGAGCCCTGGTTACACATGGAGGGTTTACATCTCACCTTGACTTGAGGCGCTACCCAGGACTCCTCTGCGCTGTGACCTGAGGACACTGCCTCAGACCAAGTCCTTCCCTCTGGTATCCAGAGCTCCTGCAAGAGGAATTGGGGGAGCCCCTCAGGCTGCAGAATGCAAGCTCAGCTCTGAGAATCCCAGTGCTGCCACAGAGGAGAGCCAGACTCAGAGGTCTTCACTATCCTGGGGTGGATGGTCCTTTCTGTGCTCACTGAGGCCTTCATCTTTAGCTTAG
The DNA here is from genome assembly GCF_000334495.1 of Tupaia belangeri chinensis. Lineage (NCBI taxonomy): Eukaryota > Metazoa > Chordata > Mammalia > Scandentia > Tupaiidae > Tupaia > Tupaia belangeri. The sequence continues at coordinate 356,541 of NW_006205314.1, read as the reverse complement.
CAGTACCTGGCCTGAGAATCTCTCAGAGAAAGGGCTCTTATCCCTGAGCAGAAGACACTAAGAAGACCCACAATGACCTCACTTGTTCACTTCTGTACCTACCTCTTTTTTTTTTTTTTTTTTTTTTTTTTTGTGGGTTTTTACTTTTTTGTAGCGGTC
>NW_006205314.1:351885-356344 GCF_000334495.1 Tupaia belangeri chinensis | reverse complement strand
CCCCAGGGGGGATGGTCACGCCGCAATCCCTTCGCCTCCATTCTCCTCTCGGGATCTTGGGCACGCACGCACACGCGCCCGGCGTGAGTTTTAAGCCACCGGGTCCGGGACATGAACCGCGGTCGACTACGTGGGAATCCAGCGACATAGCCATTACGCTAACTGCTGGTTCCCTGTCCCTACCTCTTATACCAGACTCCTAAGACCTGAATATGAAGCTCAGAAAACCTACCTGTTCACCTTACAAACCTCCCAGAACTGGTGTGAAGGGCAGAGTTCAGTGGGAATCCCCTGTTTTGTAGAATAAACCCCACTTGCCTGCCTATGATCTCATTTTGGTGCCTGGAAGGACCTGAGCCTACTTTTCTCAGACCTAGGCTGTTTGTCTGGATGACTCTCAAGGTAAAAGTCAATGGATATAATCACATTGGCTACCTTGATTGGGGCTTCCTAGAGCTGACATCAAGGGCAGAAGCCAGTCCTCTGGGCACCCTCCTTTCTTCCTCAAGGATGTGACCTTGGCTCCTGGCACTGCCTGGAAACTTAACCCAAATCTGGGCCCCTTAGACAAACACTCTGACTCCCAAAGTCCTAGAAGGCACAAATGTCTCCCCCACACCAGGGTGCATGGCAGGACCAGAGCAACATTATTCAGTTTTTCAATCACTGGAGTGGGCCTTCCTCCGCCCTCTCTTGTACTTCTCAGCCCAACCCTCTCCACTCTGCTCCCCTCACCTGAAGCGCAGCCCTCAGGACAAGGCCTTCTTCCCCTCAGGCCACAGTGGTGGAGTCAACAGACCCACTCACATCCCACCGCCCAGTCGGGGCTTCCCAGGGCTAACAGCAGGGGCTGAAGCCAGTCCTTTGGGGAACGCTCCTTCTTCCCTCCTAGTGGTGACCTTGGTTCTGGACACTGCCTGACCCCTAACCTGAACCTGCTCCCCTCAGACAAGGCTCTCACTTCCAGGAGGCAGAAGTGAAAAGTGGGGTTCAGTCTGATGATTCCCCACCCTCACTGTGGTCCAGGATTCATGGCAGCGGAGAGCTGCCTTATTAGAATACAGTCCCTGGGACAGGACTTCCTCAATCCTCCCTCATCATCACACCTTGGCTTCTAACTCAGCCTGGGCCACTCCTCTCACCGGAAGTGCAGCCCTCAGAACAATGCCCTCCCTTCTCTCAGGCCATGGAGGTGAGTCAGTTTACACCCTCACATCTGATGGCCTTGTCCGGGGCTTCCCAGGGCTGACAGTAGAGGCAGAAGCCGATTTTGGGAGGAACCAAAGAAGCCTTCCTTCCTCCCTCATAGATGAGGCCTTGGTTTCTGGCACTCCCTGCCCCCTGACCTGAGTCTGCTCCCCTCAGACCAAGGCCCTCACTCCCAGGAGGGAGAAGTGATGGGAAGTGGGGATGGGGTGGGCACTCAGCCTGACGACTGCCCTCCTCGTCCTAGGACTCAGGGTAGGGACAGAGCTCCATTATTTGGAGGTCCAATCACTGGAGTGGTTCTTTCCTCTGTCCTCCCTTACCCTTCCCCATCTCACCTTGACTCCTTGCTCAGCCCAGGTTCTCCACTCCTCTCACCTGAAGTGCGGCCCTGAGGACAAGGCCTTCCCCTCTCTCAGGCCACAGAGGTGGAATTAGGGGACATCACTTCCGGGTGTTCTGCCTGGGGCTTCCAAGAGCTGAAAGCAGGGACAGACACTGATTCTGGGGAGGAGAGCTCCTTTCGCCTTCATCGATGTGACCTTGGTTCCTGGCTGCCTGGCCCTGGTCCCCTGCCAACCAGAGTCTGCTCCCCTCAGACTCAGGCTCTTATCTGCATAGTCCCAGGAGATAGAGCTGACAGGGCCTGACTGTCCCCTACCCCCAGCGCATCCCAGGGCTCAGGGCCAGGGCAGGGCAGCGTTAATGCATCCAGCTTCCTGGCACAGGCCCTCCTCAGTCCTCCCTGGCCATGTCACCATTACTCCCAAGTCAGCCCAGGCCCTCTGCCCTCCTCACACCTGAAGAGCAGCCATCAGAACAAGCCTTCCTCTACCTCAGGCCACAGGGAGAAGTCGAGTCCCTGGACACATGTGCTGCAGTGTATGGGGTTTCTGCCCTGCACAGGGTTTGCCAGGGCTGGCAGCAAGGACGGAAGTCGATTATTTGGCCCCCCAACACACCTACCTTGCTCAGGGATGAGACCTTGGTTCCAGGCACTGCCTGACCCTGACCTGACCCTGCTGCCTTCAGACAGGGCCCTCACTAACAGGAGGCAGATGTGAGGGGAATGTGGGGGGAGGGAGTTGCACCTGGAGGTGAGGAAGTGGGAAGGGCTCTCAGCCTGAGGACTGCCCACTCCCCATGGCCCAGGACTCATGGCGGGCAGAGTCGCGTTATTCGGGGTCCGACTCCCTGGAGCGGGCCTTCCTCCGTCCTCCCTCGTCCTCTCACCCTGACCCCTACTTCCCTCCCAGGCCCTCTCCGCTCCCCTCACCTGAAGCGCAGCCCTCAGGACACCGCCCTTAGACCACGGAGGCTGAGTCAGCAAACCCCATCAAGGCCCACCGTCCAGTCGGGGCTTCCCAGGGCTGACAGCAGGGGCGGAAGCCGGTCCTTTGGGGACCCCTCCTTTCTCCCTCCTGGAGGTGACCTTAGTTCCACGTACTGCCTGACCCCTGACCTGAGCCTGCTCCCCTCAGATAGGGCCCTCACTCCCAGGAGGAAGAACTGAGACAGGGCCCTCACTCCCAGGAGGAAGAACTGAGGGTAACAGGGGGTAGGTGTGTGGGGAGGTGAGGGAGTGCAGAGGGCGCTCAGCCTGATGGTTCTCCACTCCCTATGGCCCAGGACTCATGGCGGGCAGAGCTGTGTTATTCTGGGTCTGATTCCCTGGAACGGGCGTCCCTCTGTACTCCCCTGGCCCTCTCTGCTCCCCTCACCTGAAGCGCAGCCCTCAGGACAAGGCCTTCCTCCCCTCAGACCAAGGAGGCCCAGTCCGCCGACCCCGTCACAGCCCACCGTCCAGTCGGGGCTTCCCAGGGCTGACAGCAGGGGCGGAAGCCGGTCCTTTGGGGACCCCTCCTCCCTCCCTCCTGGAGGAGACCTTGGTTCTGGGCTCTGCCTGACCCTGACCTGAGCCTGCCCCCCTCAGACAGGGTCCTCCCTCCCAGGAGGCAGAACTTAGGAGAAATAGGAGGAGGGGGGAGTTGAGGGACTGGGAGGGTGCTCAGCGTGAGGGCTCCCCACTCCCTATGGCCCAGGACTCATGGCGGACACAGCTGTGTTATTCAGGGTCTGATTCCCTGGAGCGGACCTCCCTCTGTCCTCCCTCATCCTCTGACCCTGACCCTACCTCCCTCCCTTGGCCCTCTCCACTCCCCTTACCTGAAGCGCAGCCCTCAGGACAAGGCCTTCCTCCCCTCAGACCATGGATGCTGAGTCAGTGGACCCTGTCACATTTCACCGCCCAGTTGGGGGGCTTACCAAGGCTGACAGCAGGGGTTGAAAGCGATCCTTTGGGGACCCCTCCTTTTCCCCTCAGGGATATAACTGGTTTCTAGCTGGACCTGGATCTTGCCCTAGTCTACCCACCTGATTCTTCTGCTCCTTCCAGAGCAAGGCTCTCAGTCTGCCAGATCCCCAATGCAGAAGTCAATGGGCTGGGCAGTATTATATATGGCCACAGTGCTAGGGACTTCCCAGGACTGAGAGTAGGGGCACAAACCGAATCTGTGGAAGGCCTGTCTTTGTATCTCAGAGATGTGACTTTGGTTCTTGGCAGGATCTGGACCCCGCCTTCTGCCGACCTTAGCTGGCTTCCCTCAGACCAAGGCTCTGACTCCCAGAGTTCCTTGAAGTGATAGTGGGGGGGGGAGTGATCTGTGCCAACCTTATCCAGGGTGTTCTGGGGTCACAGCAAGGGCTTAATTCAAGTTTACGGAATGTTCTTTTCTTGAGAGTGGGTGGATCCCTCAGTCCTCACTTCTGAGGGTCTTCATGTTGGCTCCAGGCTTTTTGATTCAGAGCTTTTAGGGACATGTCCTCTCCCTGCCCCCTGAGTGGTTGCTCAGCCACAGCCTTTGCAGAGAACAGCTATGTACCCAAGGCAGAGCTGGATGGCTCTGCCTACAGCACCTGGGAGCACGCTGGGCGGGGAGAGGAAAAGGCCTCTCAGGGTGTCTCTGCACCAACCTCATGGGAACTTCGGAAACCTTCCCTTCTCTCAGGTGTGTTTTCACAGGGAGGAGGCGGGGCAGCAGCAGAATACGTGGGTAGGTCCTCCTGCTTTCACCTTCTCTGTCACGTCAGAGTGCAGTACACTGATTTTCATCTTGTCATCCTCATTTCCAGGAAGACATATCGTTTATCTCTCTCCCAAAGGTATGTTTAAACCTCAGAACAAAATATACCTACCATGACTATTTGTGATTCACTCATTGCTCCACCTCTCTCCATTCTTTATAGTCTATAT
>NW_006205314.1:346288-351823 GCF_000334495.1 Tupaia belangeri chinensis | reverse complement strand
AACTTCCATTTTTTTCACTCCCTGATTCCATTCTATTCAGAATTTTTAAACATTTCATTATTTAGATTTTGTTAAGTGTCAATATTGTTTTTCTTTTTTCTCTTTCTCCTTTTCATGGTTTTCCAGGTTTGATTGTGGGGAATATAACCTGCAACATAAACTTGAGGCACTAATTTTGTAAAAAATGTAAGGAGAATTTACATTTTCATAATACTCTCTTCCCCACTCATGAATATGGTATAATACCTTATGTGGAGCTTCCTTCCCTTAAATCTATCAGCATATTGCATATTTTTATACTTGTTTTATGTATGACTTTGTTCTTCTTTTTCTTTTTGAATTTTTTTTTTTATCTTTGAGAGAATTCTATTCTTTTCCAGTAATTTTTGGATTTTGTCGCTGTTGTGAATGGGATATTTTTATTACATCTTCTAGCTTTGGGGAGGCACGATTATTCATTTTGCTATAATAAACTTTTATACAATATTTCCCTCTTTTTCTTTCTTTTTTTTCTTTCTGTCAAAAGGCTCATGCACTTGCTGGAGAGACAGCAAGAGCGAGAGAGGGAAAAGAAAGGAGAGAGAGAAAGTGAGAAAGCAGCCCTTATGGGGAGTGGTCATGCTGCAATCCCTTCTTCACTCTGTCTTCTGTCAGGATTCTGGGCATGCATGTACACACACACTGTGTTTTTCAAGCTGTCAGGTCTGTGACTCGAACTGTTTAGTTGGCTGTGTGGGATTTAATTACTTTTACCACCACACCACTGGCTGCCCTATACAATGTTTTTCTAAAGTTGTTTATTCATCTAAATATTCTACATATCCATTCCTTTAAAATTTCATTAAAGATAAAGTTGTCACCAAATGTTATCTCATTCTTCTCTGTATTTATATTCCTTATTTATTTTATATCCATAGTTCTGGCTATGTGTTCTGGTACAGTTTTGAACAATAGAAAAAACAGCATACTCTCTCTCTCTCTCTCTGTGTGTGTGTGTGTGTGTGTGTGTGTGTGTGTGTGTGTGTGTGTTTAATCATACTCTCTTTGTTTAGGTTTTTGTCATAGACTGCATACACTCGCTGGAGAGGAGATAGACAAAGAAATACAGAGAGAGGGAAGGTAAGAAATCACCCCTTGGGAGGGATGGCCACACTACAATCACTTCTCTCGGGATTTGGAGTATGCATGCACATGTGCCTGGCATGATTTTCAAGCTGCAGGGTCTGGGACTTGAACTGCTGTTGGACATGTGAGACTTCAGCACCTTAACCACCATGCCGCTTCCTGACCCTGACAACATAGATTTTTGTCTTGTTTCTGTGGCTCTAACGGTACTTGCCCTCGCATTTCATATGTGAGGGTGTTGCTATAGGTTTTAGGAGGTGGAAGTTTTATTCTAGTGCTAGTTTACTTTTTTATTTTCTTTTTTTAACTATGAACTTGAGTTGAATTTATTTGAAAAACTGTTAATATAGACTTTGACATGATCAAGTGTTGTTTTCTCCTCTAATATGTCTATAGGGAATTACAATTGAAAACATTTTCTAATGTTAAATGTATTTTTATTTCATGGGCACAGCCTTTTTTTTCTTTTAATTTACTGCTGTGTTGAATATGTTATTAAATTATTTTGAATATTTGCTGCTGTATGAGGGAGTTTGGCTCAAGTGTTCTTTTCACGGGGTGTTCTCATCTGGTATTTGAATCAAGGAACACTAGCCTGGCAAAAATGAGTTGAATAATTGCCCATCTTTTTGTACGCTTTGGAAGAGTTTACATAAGAAGGTAATTTGTTTTTCCCTGAATTAAGTAGTTTGATAGAGCTGACCTCTAAAAGTGCCCTGTCCTGGAACATTTGATAGTGGCTTTTGTTTTGAATATAGTTTCAGTCTGCATTATTTGATTAAACCTTTAAATGGCCAATTTCAAGTAGAATTTCCAATTTAATGGCATAATATTTATAATGAGATCTTTATTACAGAAATTCTCAACATATACTAACCAGAATAGTCTAATGAATCTAGTACTGGACACTTAATAGAAACAATCTTTAATATATGACCAACCTGTTTCCAATTATACCTTCACCTCATCATCTCTTGCTGCTGGGATATCCAAGACATCATACATTTGATTTCTAAATATTTCATATGATTTTATAAATGGCAGGTACTCTTTTTTGAAACAGAAACCTAATGTAATTATATTTCCTAAAAATTTAAGTAACTAATCATCTAATTCTTGGCTATTTTTCATGTTTACCTGGCTGATAGGTACTTTTTAAAGTTATTTATTTATTTATTTCATGAGTGAGAGTGAAAGAGAGAGAACGGAAAGAGACATAGCACGCATGCATGCCCAGGGTACTCAGGGAAGTCGCTGGAAATGAACTGACCACCTTCTCATGTGGATCAGTCTCCTGGAATATTGTGTTTGACCACTCACTGCACCACCATCTGGCCCCTAGACATATACTTATGAAAACTATTTGTTTAACTCATTGGCCAGATATGGCCTAATCATTGCAATTGTTTCTTATGTCCCTTAAGTCCTTTTTAACTCTGTAATTTCTCCCCTGTTACCTCTTTTCTTTCCTAGTAATTAAAAAAAATGAGTAATAAGTCTTATATTTTGTCCAGTTTCCCATTGTATGGATTTTCCTAAATGTAACACTCATAGTGTCCCTTAATAAATTTTTCAGATGTTATTTTCTGATGTTACAAAGAGCTCTAAGTTCATTTTATATATTTTATACCCCAGTCCTAGAATCAGCCATTTCTTTAGGTGCCCTAAGACTTTTTATTGGATGATGGTTTTAGAAAATAGATCTCAGTGCTAGATGTGCTTGTTGCTACTGGGGACTTGTTACTTATTACAGGCCCAGTCAGCTCATAGACCAATGAAATAGATATGTGTATGTGTATATACCTATAAATATATGTATCATCGTCTGTATCTATATTAAGCTGAACATGGTTTATGCTGATGTCTCCAATTCTAATCCATTGCCATAAGGATCATTTTAGCCTTTTCTCTCCTTGCCCACCTGTAACAGTCCACTTCAACAGTGATAAACCTGGCTTCTGCCATTTGCCAATCCATTCAGTTAGTGGTTCACTTCCAGTAGACATGTATAGTGGCTTCAGAATTATTGACCTGTATTCTCTTGGGAAATAACTTTGTCAACTGGAATACAACACTTACGTAAGGTTCCTTTAGACTTTAACCTTACAGCAACATTTTCCACATTGCTTAAGTTAGCAAATTTTCTTGTATACCCTTTCATGACATTGTTTCATACAGCTTAAATACAGATAGAAAATTAGGATGGAACAACATTTGCCTTCCATCCTGGGATTGCTTTACCTCTTAATTTTTAAAAAAATTTTCGTACATTATTCACTTCATGCTTTAAAGCCCTATGATTTTTGACCTAACACATGTTATTGTCATGTATGCACCATAAAAAATTGTATCATAAAAATTGTATCATAAAAAATTGCTTTACTGCCTTAATAAATTTCTTGTACTTAACCTATTTATACCTTTCTCCATTTGTTTACTATCTGTATAATTTTTTCCTTTGTTTTTATAAATGTATTCATACATTCCCTAGCAATTTCCTTTTATAAAAAAAAACATTCTTTTTTTTCATACATTCAATCATCATAGCATGCAAAATGGATTTTCCCAGCACTAATTCACTGTATATTAGTCCAAAGTTATTATCATACACATTATCATCAACAGATTAATTTTTATTTTTATATTCCTTAAATGTTTTGCTTCTTTCTTTTATCGCTAGCCTTTTCCAACTGACTACTTTCACTTAGCAGTATGCATCTAAGATTCATTTATGTACTTGTGTGTCTTCTAAGTCATTCTTTCTTTAAAGTTTATTTATTTATGAATGAGAAAGAGAAAGGGGAAAGAGAGAAACAGCACCACCAGAGAGTCTTGATACTGTGATCCACTGCCAGCTTCAGCCAGCCTACATCACAGGCACATGTGCCCTCAATGTACTCAGGGAGGCCTCTGGATGTGAACTGGAAACCTTTCCATGTTGGTCTTCTTAGTCAACCATCATGTTTTACTACTGTGCCACTGACTGAGCCTACAGGTCGTTTTTGTTTTTTTTGTTTGTTTGTTTGTTTTTTTTTATTGATGAATAGTGTAAGGTTGTGTCACAATTTGCTTATTCATTTATTTATTAAAGGACATTTTGCTTATTCTCCTTTTTTTGTGATTATCAAATAAGCTGCTGTAGTCATTCATGCATAGGTTTTTGTCTGATCGTAAGTTTTTAAATCAGTTGAATTAAATACCCAGGAGTGTGCTTGCTGGATCTATGATGTCTATTTCAGTTTTTCTTTTATTAAGAAAGTAATAAACTATCTTTCACAGTGGGTGTACCATTTTGCATTCTTACCAGGAATGACCAAGAGTTCCTGCTCTGCATTCTCACCAGGAATTGAACTTATAAATTTAAAAAAAAATTATTTAAGACATCCCAGCAGGTGTATGTGGTATTTAATTGTTGTTTAATTTTTTTTTATTTTAGTCATTTTTTTTTTTTTTTTTTTTTGGAGAGGTTTTTGCTATAGGGCTCATGCATTCACCAGACAGACAGAGAGAGACAGAGAGACAGAAAGCGAGAAATCATTCCCCAGGGGAGATGGCCATGCTTCAATCCCTTCTCCTCCATTCTCCTCTCAGGATCTTGGGCATGCATGCACACGTGCCTGGCATGAGTTTCAGCCACCAGGTCCAGGACTCGAACTGTGGTCGACTACATGGGAGTCCAGCGACATAGCCATTATGCCAACCGCTGGTTCCTAATTTTGCAAATTCTTAATAACAAATAATATCCAGTGTCTTTTCCTATGATGTCACCTGTATATCTTCTTTGGTGAGGTGTCTACTTATAGCCTTTGCCTGGTTATTAAGTGAATTGTTTTCTATTGTTGAATAGAGTTGTTACTATTTTTTCTACATAACTTTTGTTAGAGGTTTTACAACTATTTTCTTACTGTTTATGGCTCCTCTTTTCATTCTCTTTACAGTGTCTTCCACAGAGCACACTTGACAAAAATTCAATTTGCTAGTTTTTCTCCTTTATTTAAAAACTGATCACTAAATCCAAGTCATATAGATTTTATACTGCAGATTGTAAAGCTCCTGAATTTTACACTTAGGTCTACAGGTTATTTTTACAGGTTATTTTGGGTTAATTTTTGTGCAAAGTGTAAGGTTTTGTCTGGGTTCCTTTTTCTTTTTTGGCTTTCTTTATGAAATTGTTTTAGCACTTTTGTCAAAAATCAGTTTAATCATGGGTGTAGGTCTATTTCTGGGTGCTATTCTGCTTTATTAGTTTTTATTCTTTGAGCAATTCTATATTGTCTTGATCGATATAAGGCTTTATAGTAAGCCTTGAAAATGGGTAGCACTTGGGAACCAGCAGTTAGCGTAATGGCTATGTCGCTGGACTCCCACGTAGTCGACCGCGGTTCGTGTCCCCGGCCCGGTGGCTTTAAA
>NW_006205314.1:333777-346091 GCF_000334495.1 Tupaia belangeri chinensis | reverse complement strand
TTTGTTGTTTTTCTATATTGTTTTCACAATTCTAAGACATACTTTTGTGTATAAAATATAGAATCAGTTTGTCAATACTTAGGAAATAATATGTTGAGAATTTGACTGGGATCACGCTGAATCCATAGAACACATTGGAAAAAGACTTACGTACTAACAATTTTCTGACTTTAGCCCGTGAACACAGAATATCTTTCCATTTATTTTGATCTCTGATTCCTTTCATCAGTATTTTGTAGTTTTTACACACAGATCCTATACATATTTTTTAGATTTATACATAGGTATTTCATCTGGGATAACTATGCTAAATAATATTTGTAATTTAAAATTCCAATTGTCCATTTTCAGTATATGGGAAAGCAAAAGACTTCATTTATTTATTTATTGAGAGATTTTTTGCTATAGGGCATGTGTGCTTGCTGGAGAAATGTAGAGAGACAGAGAGACAGAAATCAGGAAATCGCCTACCCCAGGGGGATGGCCACACTGCAATCGCTTCTCCTCCATTCTCTTCTTGGGATTTGGGGCATGCTGGCACATGTGCCTGGTTTGAGTTTCAAGCCACTGGGTCCAGGACTTAAACCATGGTCCACCACGTGGGAGTCCAGTGATGTAACCATTATGCCATCTGCTGGTCCCAGCAATTGACTTTTTAATATTAATTTTGTTTTCTATGACCTTGCTACAATCACTTTTTGGTTTCATGAGTTTCGTTGTTGCTATTGATATTGACTCTGGAATTTTCTACATAGATAAACATCTCTTCAGTGAACAAAGGGAGGCATAAGTTTTCTTTCCCAAAATGTACATATTTCAATCCCTTTTCTTGTCTTATTTCACCAGCTAGGACTTCCAGTATCATGTTGAATAGGTGTGGTAAGAGAAAACATCCTTGCCTTGTTCCTGATCTTAGGTGAAAATCATCTACTGGGTCGTTGGAAAAGACATGATGCATTTTTGCATTGAAAACATACATCAAGACTTTTTCAACGACCCAATACTTTTTCAACGACCCAATACTTTTTCATTATTAAGTGTGATATTACCTGTACAGGTTTTGTATATGCTTTTTATTAAGTTGATGCAGTTCTCTTCTACTCCCAGTATGCTGGGACTATTTTTATTATGAATATTTTTGATGAACTTTATCAAATGAACTTTTTCCATATGCTGATATGATAACATGATAATTTTTCTTTAGCCTGTAGATGTCATGAATTACATTAATTGATTCTTGACAGTTGAACCCAGCCTTGCATACCTATAATAAGTTTAATCTGATCAAAGTATATAAGGATTTTTATACATTGTTGGACTTAATTTGCTTATATTTTATTTAAGATTTAGATCTGTGTTCATGAGAGATATTGGTATATAGTTTTGGTTTCTTTTTTCTTTTTTGCAGAATTATTTTTTCTCTCTTCCTTTCTTCCTTTCTTTCTTTCTTTCTTCTTTCTTTCTTCTTTTCTCTTTCTTTCTTTCTTTCTTCTTTCTTTCTTTCTTTCTTTCTTTCTTTCTTTCTTTCTTTCTTTCTTTCTTTCTTTCTTTCTTTCTTATTTTAATTTGATCAGAGAGGGACAGAGAGAGAGAGGGGAAGCTAGAAAGCAAGCCACTCAGTCTGGGACTTGAACTGCATTGGCCATGTGGGAGTCAAGCACCCTTAACCCCCACACTACCTGCTGCCCCCAGTTTTGCTTTCTTATAGTATCTTCAACTGGTTTTGGTGTTAGGGTAATTGTCTTTTCGAATAAGTTAGGAGTGTTTCCTTTGCTTCTATTTTCCAAAAAGGGATTTTGGACAATCACTATTAAATTTTCTTTAAATGTGTGATAGAATTTACCATAAAACCCTCTGGGCCCTGGTAATTACTCTGTCATGAAGATATTAATTGTTGATCCAATTTATTTGAGTATAAGTTTATTTAGGCTATGTTTTTATCCTTATGTGTGTGTATTTTCTGTCATTGAAGATAATTTTTATTTTCTTATTTATTTTTAAATTTTATTTTATATATTCAATCACTGTATATCACCACAGCTTATAAAATGAATTTTCCCAGCACGAATACATTGCACACCAGTCCAGTTAAAGATATCACCCATGTTATCATCGACAGATAATCCTCCATTCTGTGTCTCTTAAATGCCTTACCTCTCTATTTTTCTCTTTGATTCTCTTCTTCTCACCATCCTCCACCCCACACCCTTCTCCCAAACTGTCTTCAGTATCCACAACCATTTTCCATACTTCTATATCCTCTAATCTTTCAGTTTCCACCATAGAGTGCAAATATTCAGTATATATTAAGTGGAGACATATAAGGCTGCTCTTTCATAGACTGGCTTGCTTCAATCAGCAGTAAATCTTCCATTTTCATCCACTTTCTATCAATTTCCAGGGTCCTGTTGTTTTTATGACTGAGTAGTTTTCCATAGTGTATATGTGCCATACTTTTTCAATCCATTCATCTGTTCATGGACATGTGGATTAGTTCCATGTCTTAACATTTGTGGAAATTGTTGCAATAAACATAGATGTACATTTATTTTTCTTTTCTTCCTTCTTTCCTTTCTTTTCTTTTCCTTTCTATTTCCTTATTTTAATTTCTTCTTATTATTATTAATATTTTAAATTCGACCAAAGACAAAGAGAGAGAGAAAGGGAGAAAGCAAGCCACCAGGTCCAGGACTCAAACCGCAGTTGGCCATGTGGGAATCCAGTGCCTTTAACCACCACTCCACCTGCTAACACCCTGTATGTGCACTTCTCTGACAGTGTTTTCCTGTCTTTTGGGTAGATACCCAGCAGTTGAATTGCTGGATCATATAGCAGTTCTATTTGTAGGTCTTTGAAGACCCTCCATATTGTTCTCTACAGTGGCTATACTAATTTACATTCCCACTAACAGTGTGGGAGAGTTCCCTTTTCACCACAGTCTCACTAGCACTTTTCTTTTCTTTTGTTTTAATTTCGCCATTCTGACTGGTATTACGTGGTATCTCATTGTGATTTTGATTTACATCTCCCTTATAATAAGGGATATTGAACATTTTTTTATATACTTTTTTGACTGTTTGTATGTCTTTTTTAGTGAGTTGTTTGTTCAGCTCATGGTCAACCCAATTGAAATATGGGCATTGGGGCCAGCAGGTGGCATGTTGGTTAAAGGTGTTGAACTCTACATGGCTGACCACAATTTGAGTCCTGGACCTGGTGACTTGCTTTCTCCCTCTCTCTCCCTCTCTCTGATGAGTTCATTCTCTCTGATGAATGTATGTGCTCTATAGCAAATTTAATAATAATAAATAAATTGAATAAATAATTCTTTAAAAAATGATAGAGATTGAAGAAAATTTTATCTCACTTGTCAAATTATAGGTATAGAGAGATTTTTGCTATAGGGCATGTGTGCTTGCCAGAGGGACAGAGAGAGACAGAGAGATAGAAAGTGAGAAATAACCTCAGGGGTGAGGGCATGCAGCAATCCCTTCTCCTGCAGTCTCCTCTTGGGATTTTGGGCACAGACGTACGCACATGCACCCAGGGTGAGTTTTATTTTGCCAGGTCTGGGACTTGAACCATGGTCAACTACATTGGAGTCCAGCAACGTAGCCATTATGCCAACTGCTGGTCCCCTCCTATTATATTTTTAATGTCCATAGGATCGGTAGTGATGACCCCTTTCTCATTTATGGTATTGGTAATTTATTTCTTCTATCTTTTTAAAATATTATTTCATTTTAATTTCTTTTATACATTCAATCACATATGTCACTTAGCTTGTAAAGTGAATGTCCCAACGTGAGCACATTTCTTAATTAGCCTTCCTAGAAGACTATCAATGTTTTGATCTGTTCAGATTACTAGATTATGATTTCATTGATTTTTTCTATTGTTTATTTGTTTTTAATTTCATTGATTTCTGCTGAACTTCTAATTTTTTTGGTCTTCTGCTTGCTGTAAGCTTAATTTGCTCTTTTTTCATTATTACTTTTTAGTTTCCAGAGAGTGCATGTACTTGCCAGAGAGGCAGGGGGAGAGAAAGGGGGAGAAAGCACTTCCAAATGGAGCATGGTCACTCCACAATCCTTTCTCCATTTCTGCATTCTGTGAAAATTTTGAGCACATACATGCCCGAATTGTTTTCTAGGTTGCTAGGTTAGTATTTGAACTGCAGTCAGCCATGTGGAATCTGGTTTATCTTAACCACCAAGATATAGGGATGACTCCCTTCTTTCTCTATATTCCCAAGATAAAATCTTAGGTTTTAAATTGAGATTTTTCCCCCTCTAATCTGTACACTTAGTGCTGTGCTATTAATTTATTCCCAAGCATTGTTTTTGCTAATATCCTTTTAGGTTAGTATTTGAACTGCAGTCAGCCATGTGGAATCTGGTTTATCTTAACCACCAAGATATAGGGATGACTCCCTTCTTTCTCTATATTCCCAAGATAAAATCTTAGGTTTTAAATTGAGATTTTTCCCCCTCTAATCTGTACACTTAGTGCTGTGCTATTAATTTATTCCCAAGCATTGTTTTTGCTAATATCCTTTAAATTTTGATAATTTGTATTTTAATTTTTAATTTAATTTGAAATATTTAAAAATATTAATTAGAGCTTCTTCCCTGACCAATGAGGTGTTTGGAAGTATGTTGTTTAATTCACATATTAAATTATCTTTTTTTCCTCTTTTTAGTATTCTAATAATTACCAAAAGGTTACATATTCTGAAATTTTCCCACAGCTCTTGAATATTCTGTCCTTTTTTGTTAATTTTTTTCATTTTATATTTCACTTTAATCTGTTTCTATTGACATATTTTCAACCTCATTGATTCTTTCCTCCGTATATGCTAGCCATCGATAGGCTTCTCAAAAGTATTCTTTATTCCCATTAGTACTTTTGTTTTCTGGCATTTCCTGTGGAATATTTATTAGAGTTTTGATATCTCTGCTTACATCTGTTTATCTATTTACTCTTGCATATAGTCCATTTTTTCACTACAGCACTTAGCATATTAGTCATCATTATTTTAAATTCTTTGTCTGTTCATTTCAACTTCTGTCATAGCTGAATCTGGTTCTAATGCTTGCTTGTGTCTTCAGACTATTTTTCCTTGACTTTTAGTAGGCCATGTAATTTTTCTGTTGAAAAGACAGACAATAATATGTCTATTGTGTAGTAGGAACTGTGGTAAAATAGTGTTTATAGTGTAAGGTTTATGTCAGCAGAAATTGGACAGTATTTAATGTTTGCTATAGATGTATTTGTCAGAGGTTTACAATTCATTTAATGTCCCTGGCTTCTTTTTCTCTTCTGTTGCCTTTTGTTTACCCTAAAAATTACTTCTTTTTTTTTAAGAGAGATTTTTGCCATAGGGTGCATGTGCTCGCTGGAGAGACAAAGAGACAGAGAGACAGAAAATGAGAAATAACCTCCTGGGGAGATAGCCTTGCTTCAATCCCTTGTCCTCTGTTCCCCTCTCAGGATTTTGGGCATGCACGCACACACGGCTGGTGTGAGTTTTAAGCCACTGGGTCCAGGACTTGAACCATGGTCAACTATGTGGGAATCCAGTGATGTAACCATTCTGCCATCTGCTGGTATCTTTTTTTCTTAGAGATTTTATTTGCTATATCACATACGCTCAGCAGAGAGACAGAGACAAAAAGACAAAAAGTGAGAAACCACCACCCAGGGGAATGGCCATGTTATAATCTCTTCTCCTCCATTCTCTTATGGGATTTTGAGCATGCACACATACGTGCCCAGTGTGAGTTTTAAACCACTGGGTCCAGAACTCAAACCAGGGTTGACTACATGGGAGTCCAACAATGTAACCATTATGTCATCTTCTGGTCCCAAGAGAATTACTTCTTAGATTCTGTTTGTTACAGTTCTTTCAGCTGCAATCCATTGTTACTGTGGTGGAGACCTGTAGATGTGGTAGTAAAGTATGGAAACAGGGAAGCCTTCCACAATCTTATCATCATGTCTCAGTCTTTTATTATGTCTGTTTCACTAGGCTGTGCCCTTTAGAAGATTTTCTTACCTTTCCCTGCTCTCAGATGAAACATAAATTCTAGAAAAGGCTGGAGTCAGGAAATTTCCCTTCTGACTGTGTGAGATAAAGTATTTTTTTACTAGAAAGTAGGTCTTTGTTATAGAGAATATACAGGGTGTATTTCAAGTTTTCCTGATATGATACTTCCTTTAGTACTTCTTGAAGAGCTGATCTAGTGTTGGTGAATTCTTTCAGCTTTTGTTTACCTGAGAGTGATTTTTATTTGTTCTTCCCATATGAAAAAAAAAGTCTTGCTGGGTATAGTATTCTTGATTGAAATTGTTTTTCTTTTAGCATTTCGAATATATCTTCCCATTATTTCCTTGTTTGCATTGTTTCACTTGATAGGTCTCCTGTTAGCATAATGGAATAACTTTGTAAATAACTTGACGTCTCTTTCTTATCATTTTTAGAATCTTGTCTTTGTGAGTTTTGGCCAATTTGGCTATGATGCGCCATGGAAAGGATCTTCTTAGGTTGATTCTGTTAATATTTGGGGTCCTTTGTATTTCTTGGGTCTAGATGTCTGAATGTTTCTCTAGGCTTGGAAAGTTTTCTTCAGATATTTCATGTAATAAATTTTCTATGCCCTTATTAGATTCTTCTGCTTCTGGAATACAAATTATTAGGATATTTTGGTGTTTAATGGTACCTAGTACTTCCCATATGTTATTCTCCCTCTCTTTTTTTCCTCATCTTTTTGGTGGTTTTGTCTAAATCAGAGGTTTTGCCTGCTAGATCAGAAATTTGATCTTCTGCATGTCTCATCTACTATTAATATTTTCAAGAGAAGTTTTGATTTCCTATATGACAGTCTTCATCTCTAGAAATTCTGTTTGGTTCTTTTTTATGGTGTCTCCTCCTCCATGTCATCGAAGGATTTCCTCATCTCCTGGAGTTTGTTGTCTCTTTTCTCTTGCATCTCATTTAGTTTTGTCACTGTGAATAGTCTGAATTCTTTTTCTGACATTTCTGTTGGATGTATTGTGCTGTCTTTGGTAGATAAGGAGTTGTTGTGTTCCCTTGAAGGAGATATATTTCCTTGTTTTTGTCTTTTTTTTCATATTTCTTGTGCCTCTATGCTGGTTTTTAGTCATTTGATGAAGTTCACACCTCTTCCCACTTTTTTGAGTATATTCTGTAGTGTCATGGGAAAAGAATAACTCTTATCAGGTGTCTTCTTGGTAGGAGGTTGTGTCTTTCAATCAGAGTAGGGTGTATCTAACCAGGTTCAGGTGCTTGGATCCTCTAACAACCTCTGAGGATGAGATGTACCTGGAACGAAGCTGAAAGTATGTCATTATAAAAAGAAGTGCATGAAGGCCAGTTAACTGTGGAATCTGGAAGTATTTGGCCCCCTAGGTCCCCCTGTTGGGCAGGCATATGGAACTTAGAACAGTAATGGAGGGACAGCAGGAAACAAAAGGATCCAAAGGCACAGACCTGTGTAGTAGAATATGGACAGGGAGCTGCCTGGCTATGCTTCTTCAGCATCTTCCTCACTGGGGCTCTGCCCCAGGGTGTATATTTCAAAATGATTACTTTCCCCCTCTCCTGCCAAGTGACTTCTGTTGTTGTTTCTCACTATGAGAGTCCAATGGAAGTTATTAGAGGTATCCTCCAGAAATTTTTCATTATTCTTTTTTAAGTATTCCTACCAGTTTATAGCTCTAGTGACTTCTGCTCCAGGTAAACTGGTCTCAGCCATGTTTGTCTTTATTTACCTGTCATTTTCAATTTTGATTGGCAGTTTTCTATCCAACCTTAGTTCTCTAAAGGGTCTTAGAAATGTCATTGATTTTCAGTTCATTTTGCTTTTTGCTTATAATGATGATAGTGAAAATTTCTTTATGTGTAAGAATTTAAAGTCTGTCATATTTTAATGAAAATTTAAAACTTTATTTTGACAAATTACAAAAAAATCATAGAAGTACAAAAATAATGCAACAGAAACCTGTATAGGCATTGTCAAATTTTTATTTTGGACATATTGCTATAATCACAGCTTGTGGGCTTAATTTAAAGAAATGAGACTATAGCCTTATGCTAGTCGAGAGTCTATCTTAATTTTTCTGGACTTATTCTAGGGGAGGCTCAGCAGGCTCAGAAAGTGAGTTATGGCCACAGTAGGTTTCTAGGTTATTTCTGTTTCTTTGTTGTTACAAAGCCTGGCACTACCAGTAACCTTGCATATTTGGTATTCTGTATTCTGTCAGTACATCTTTAGAATGAATTCAAAGGATGAGTTAATTATCTCTAATCTGAAAATTCAAAATTTAAAATGCTTTTAAATCCCCAAACATTTTCATAGTCAAGATGGCATCACAAGTGGAAAATTCCACACTTGGCCTCATGTGATGGGTTGCAGTCAAAACATTGCAATGTGAAAATAGTGCATAAAATTACCTTTGGGTTATGTGTATAATATATATCTGAAACATAAATAAATTCCATGATAAGATTTGAAACCTATACCTAGATATTTTTTTTTATATACAAATACTGCAAAATTCATAAAATCTGAAATCTGAAACACTTTTGGTCTCAAGCATATCAGATAAGGGATATTCAACATAAAGTGGAGTTTTTATTGGCCAAAGAATATGTGCATTTTCTACTTCTTCTTCAATCAAACTTCGTAATAAATTAGTGATTTATTTTCTAAAATACTGTCCATTTAGTATAAATTGTCATGTATTCTGGTTACAGATTATTCATTGCAGTATCTTATGTTTTAAAATTATGTATTTCTGTGTCACTCTTTCTTCTTTCTGATGTTCATTTGGGTTTTATTTTTCAAGAGTTGCTAGTAATTTGTCATACTATTTTTAAGAACTGCCTTTATGTGTTATTTTATCAACTTTTTCTTGTTTGTGTATTTTCTGTTTTGTTAGTTTGTGATATTTTGATTATTTCTTTCATTCTATATTCCTTTAGTTAATATTTTGTATTTTTTCTAGCTTCTTGAGTTGAATGCTTTAGTTAATCCAGGAATTTCTTCCTTTCTAAATAATGTTTCTTTTTTTAAAGATTTATTTATTTATTCATTCACTCATTTTAATTTGACCAGAGAGAGACACACAGAGAGAGAGAGGAAAGTGAGAAAGCAAGCCAACAAGTCCAGGACTTGAACCATGGTCGGCCACATGGGAGTGTCCAGTGCCTTAACCACCACACCACCTGCTGGTCCCAATAACGTTTCTAATAAATGCAAAAATTATGAATTTTCTCTGACCATCATTATTTGAATGTATACCATGGTTTTTATACATAAGGTCCTCA
Source organism: Tupaia belangeri chinensis (assembly GCF_000334495.1). Taxonomy (NCBI): domain Eukaryota; kingdom Metazoa; phylum Chordata; class Mammalia; order Scandentia; family Tupaiidae; genus Tupaia; species Tupaia belangeri. The sequence continues at coordinate 336,739 of NW_006205314.1, read as the reverse complement.
TTATTTCATACTCACACATTCATATTTTTTATTTCTTGTTTACTCATGAGTTGTTTAGATATATAATTGTATTTTCTAGGTGATTTGTTCATCTATCTGTCTGTAATCATCATCATTCATTCACGAATCACTCTATCATGGTTGCTTATTTTTGCAGTCCATTATGATGTAATAATATGGCTTTTTTGATTTCTATTTTGGGGAATTGACGAAGTTTTAGTCCCCAATACATGATGAACTGTTGCAAATATCCTATGAGCATTTGAAAAAGATAAATTTTTGTGGTTTGGATAAAGAGCTCTATTCATGTACAACTAATTGTCATCTATTATCTTTCTATCATCTGTATTTGCTAAGCTCAAGTTCTTTCAATAAAGAGACTTTGAGACAAGATGGAAATAGTTACTAATTTCTCTTTCATACAACAATTTTAATTTATGTGACCCAGGTTTGAGGACAGCTTTGCTTTACCTGACCAATCTAGTACCCAAGACCTTCCCATTTTGTTGCTTTGCTATCCCTGGAATTTTGTCCTTGGATGATTTGAGTTGGAACTGAAGCTCACCCTTCCTTCTTTCCCTCCTTCCTTTCTCCTTCCCCTCTCTCTCTTCTTTCATTTTTTATCACAGCACAGAGTGATCCAGTGACTTGACAAAGGTCACATGTCTTGTGAGCGGCAAAGCAGTATTCAACCTAAACATCAATCAAACTCATCTTTGATCCAGGCATCAGTAATGAGAAAAAGGACATCCAAGGTAAATGCTTTTACTTAAGCAACTCAGGTATAACTTGGACATATCATAGCTACTTATATACATACATTCAAAAGAACTTAGCCACAGGGCCTTATCTTGCTTAAAGGAGGTTAGAAATGGTAACTGTAGCTGGATAGCCAAATATAGTTGTCTGCCACAATACATATTTACATTTTTGTGCTTTTGTACATATATTAATTAAAATGTATTAAATGACATTATTCAAATCTTATATATTTCTAGTATTAATTTTACCTGTTTAAAATCGATTCATTTCTGATAAAGAACTGCTAAAATTTCCTACTACAACTGTGACTGTGCCCATTTTTCCTTGATTTCTGATATATTTTGTTTTGCACATTTTAAAATGAGATTGTTAATAAATGTTAAGGGCTGTATAAACTACATACTTCTAACATGTTTAATGCATTTTATTTTGGTATTTACTCTATGTAATGAAAATATTGTACCCACTGTTTCTTATTTTATTTTGGCATTTGCTTTAATTGCGTTTTACTTATTTTTTAATTTGTCAGGGGGCACATGCACTCTTTGAAAGAGATAAGAGAGGAAGGAGAATTACCCCCCAAAGAACATGGTCATGCCACAATTCCTTCTCCTCCATTTCTCCCTCCTTTTGGGATTTGGGACACACATGCACATGCATCCAGTGTGTTTTTCAAGCCTTTGGGTCCAGGACTCATACTGCATTGTTTGCCATGTGGAACCCATCTCCTCTAATCATCAGGTCACAGGCTGGACAGATTGTATTTTATGCCCATTTATTTTCCTACTTTCTTGGTCATTTTGCATCTGCAATGTTGTGTAAATAGTGTATACTAGATTTATTTTTAAAATAAATATGAATGCCTGTTTATTTTAATGAGATAAATTTATTCAGTTTACATATATTTAAATTTTAACATATATTTAAATCATAATTATGTTTCTTAAACATATACATTTGTATTTAAATTTACACGGATTTAAATCATAATTATATATAAATATATATAAATTTATATTTATATTAAAATATATTTAAACATTTTAAACAACTTTATTGAAATATACCTTACAATTGACATACCATACAATTCATCCATTTAAACTATACAATTCCATGGTTTTTAGTATAGTCACAGAATTTTACAGCTATCAGTACAATCAGAAATATCTATTCAGTTCCCTTGCTCAATTTTAAATTGGGTTATATTTTTATATTTGAGTTATAAGTGTTCTTCATGTATTCTAGATACATATCAGATAAATGAAGTGCAAATATTTTCATCAGTTCTGTGGGTTGTCTTTTCATTTTTTTGGTTGTGTCATTTGAATAACAAAAGTTTTAAATTTTTATGAAATCCCATTTGTCTACTTTTTTCTTTCATTGTATACACTTCTGGCATTAAGGAAAACATTGCCAAATCCAAAATCTATTGAAAATGTACTCCTATTTTTTCCCTAATCGTTTTATACTTTTTCTAGTTTTGTGTTTCTTTTTGTTTTTATTATTACAAATAGTGCTGCAAACAAAACATGTATACAAAATGTGTCTCTAGAATTTATACATTCATACAGAATTGCTGAGCTCACAGAAATATATCAAAATGCACATAACAAAAATATATATCACAGCATTGTTTATAAAGCCAAAAAGTAGATACATCAAAATAACATGGATTGGGGCCAGCAGATGGTGTAATGGTTATGTCGCTGGACTCATTCCTGGCCGACAGTGATTCAAGTTCTCAGGCTGGGTGTATATGCGTGTGTGCCCAAAATCTCAAGAGGAGAATGAAGGAGAAGCGATTGTGGCATGGCCATCCCTCCGAGGGGTAATTTTTCACTTTCTGTCTCTCTGTCTTTCTCTGTCTCTCTGGCGAGCACACATGCCCTATAGCAAAAATCTCTCTCTTAAAAAAAATAAAGTATTAACATCCATTAATATCAGAACAGATACATACATTTAATATATTTATGCAGTTCAACTAAAGAATATGAGATATACGTACATGTATTAATACAAAAAGATGCCCAAAAATGTTTGCTCAGTGAAAAAAATCAAGTTATGGGGCCAGCAAGTGATGTGGAGGTTAAGGGCGCTGGACTCCCATATGGCCAACCACAGTTCAAATCCCAGACCTGGCGGCTTATTTTCTCACTTTCCTTCTCTCTCTCTTCCTCTCTGGTAAAACTAAAAATAA
>NW_006205314.1:310372-333703 GCF_000334495.1 Tupaia belangeri chinensis | reverse complement strand
CCAGGATCCTGAGAGGAGAATGGAGGAGAAGGGATTGCGGCGTGGCCATCCCCTCGGGGGGGTGATTTCTCACTTTCTGTCTCTCTGTCTCTCTCTGTCTGTCTGGCGAGCGCACGCGCCCTATAGTGAAAAACCTCTCAAAAAAAAAACCTGTTTACAAAATTATTCTACTTTTTATAAAAACATATGATAAAATTAATAATATGTGTATATATATATATATATATATATATAATTAAATGACTAAGAAATTCATGTTAGTGTTTATTATGTATCGGATGGACTTACATTTTTTCTATTTAGTGTTTTTATGGTGCAAGATGTGCATTATTTTAATCTGCACTTATAACCAGAATAACTATATAAATATAATTTTTTCTTATTCTGATAATGACACATTTTGACTTTTACATTTAGTTTTGTTCCATTTTGAATTAATTTTCATGAATGGAATGAAATAGTGGTCCAGCTTTATTTATTTATTTTTTGCAGTTTTTCCAGGACTATTTGTTGAAAAGATTATTATTTCATTGAGAAATGGTCAGTATCATCACTCTTGCCAAAAGCTATTTGAACATAGATATATCAGTTTATTTCTATACTCTTAATTACATTGACCTATATGTCAATTCTTATGCCATTACTATTCTGTGTTGATTACTGTAGCCTTGTTATAAATTTGAAATCAGGAAGTGTGTGTCTTCCAACTTTGTTCTTTTTATCAAATATCATTGTGGCTATTTAGGGTCCTTTGAAATTCTATATCAATTTTAGGATAAACTTTTATATTTCTACAAACTAAGCAATTGGAACCCTAATAGGGACTGCGTTAAATATATAGTTAAATTTGTGTAGCATCATATCTTAACATTACTGTTTTCCAATCCATGAACACGGTGTGTCTTTCCATTTTTTTAATTTTATGATTTGTTATTTACATTCAATCATTGTACATCTCTATAGCAAGCTATGTTTTCAAGGCATGCGTGCTTTACACGACAATCAAATCAAGGATATTACTGTAAACATTTTCAGCAAAGAACTTTACAATCTTGTGTCTGATAAAAGTTTTTTCCCTGAGCCCCTCCCACCCATCCTCTACTATCCACTCCTCCACTCTTTTCACAGTTTCTGAGATCTACACTTGCCCTCCCTACTATTATATATTTTGATCTTCCAATATCTACTGTAGAATGCAGACATTTGTATAGGTTGAGTGAAAAGATACAGTGTTTGTCTCTCATAGTCTTACAACTTCACTTAGCATTTTTAAATTTTTTTAAAATTTTTTAATTTTTTATTATCATCATAATCTTCTTTATATTACATTGGATTACATATAACTTTACAGTGTATTACATTGTTTTTTCAAAAGGGAATGCCATGCATGTCAGTCAGTACAGAGACATTAATCTCCCCACTTCAACATTCAATATCTTTTCTATGTTTTCCTCAATCATTATTATTATTCTAATTATTTTTTAAAACAGTCAATCGCTATTTCTCATTTTGCTTGTAAAAATACTTTGCCCATCATGAATACTTCTCAGACCAATCCAGTTGAGAACACTATACATGTCACTTAGCATTTTTAAAGTCTTTAATTTCAGCAATATTTTGTAGCTTTCAGTATGCGGTAGTGCACCTGTTTGATTAAGTGTATTCCTAAGTATTTAACTATTTTGACGGTATTTAAAATGGAATTTGTTTTTAGTTTCATTTTCAGATTATTCATTGCTGGTGTGTAAGAAAATAACTGGTGTTCATATATTGATCTTGTATCCTGTAACCTTGCTGAAGCCACTTACTAGTTCTAATAACTTTTTAGTTGGTTCCCTAGTATCCTCTATATACTAATTCATGTTATCTACAAATAAAGATATATTTACTTCCTTTTTTCCCAAACTGGATAATCTTCTGATTTCTTTTTTTTTCCATCTAAATTTATCTAGCTGCAACCTCCAGTGCAATGTTGAATGGACGTGGTAAAACCAGACTTCTTTTTCTCATATATGATTTAAAGAGGAAAGTATCCAATCTTTCGCCATTAAGCATAACATTAGCTGATTATATTCTTATGGTAGCATATAATTATATCTTTTTAAAAGTCCAATGTGACAATACTTGCCTTTTGATCAGATTGTTTAGCCCATACACACTTGATTTTATTATTGAATAATTGGGATTATATCTATATATTTACTTTTTACTTCCTGTGTGTCTTATGTCTTTTTGTTCCTTTTCCTTGTTTACTGCTGTCTTTTGCATTTAGTAAATATTTTCTAATATGACATTTATTTCCTTAATTATTTTTTCACTATATTATCTGTGTTATTTCATTAGTGGTTGCAGTGGGGTTTGTCATATATGTCTTACCAGAATTTCCTTTAAACTTATGGTAACTTAGTTTCAGTGATATATGGATATATTACCCCATGGCTAGCTCTATTTTTTCTCTCTTTTTGTGATACTTGGGTTATACATATCACAAAGTAAGTAATATATTGTTATAATTAATATTTTATGTATTTATGCATTTTAAAGAAACCAAAAACCATAAAATTACAGTGGATCTTAGAGTAATCTTCCTATTCATCATATTCAGTTTTTTTTATCTATTCCTATGGATTCAAATTACCATCTGGTATTATTTTCTTTGCTCCATATAGCTTTGCTCTCACCCATCTCCTTTGTGATATTAGTGTCAAAAATTATTATTTTTTAATATGTTAGAGGTCTAACACAATTAGATGCATATTGTTTTATTAAATTGTCTTTAAATTAATTAAGAAATCAAAGCAGAAAGATGCCCATTTATGCTGACTTCTATTGTATACAATTTCTTTTTCATTTCTGTTTACCTTTTTTATTGGTTTGAATTATTGTTTGAGATCATTTGTAAAATGGGTGCACCAACCATGAAATCTCTCAAATTTTTTAAATCTAAAAAGAATTAATGGGGGAACCAGCAGTTAGCATAATGGCTATGTCGCTGGATTCCCACGTAGTCGACCGTGGTTCACATCCCGGACCCGGTGGCTTAGAACTCACGCCAGGCGCGTGTGTGTGCGTGCCCAAGATCCCAAGAGGAGAAGGGATTGCGGCGTGGCCATCCCCCCTGGGGCGTGATTTCTCACTTTCTGTCTCTCTGTCTCTCTCTGTCTGTCTGGCGAGTGCATGTGCCCTATAGCGACAACCTCTCAAGAAAAAAAAAAAAAAGAATAAATGGGACAAAGAAAGGTGGTATTATCTGTCAAAGATAATTTTATAGTTTCATCAACTGGACTAGGGAGAAATGCTCACATGTTGGAATATTCATTTTGCAAGCTAAATAATGTGACTGAATGTAAAAAAGAAAATGAAATTAAAAAATCTTTTTAAAAAGGTCTTAATTGACCTTCATTTTTGACAGATATCTCTGCTGAATATAGCATTCTTTATTGGTTGCCTTTTTTTCTTCGTACATTTAGAATATATCTTGATGTGATTTGACTGTCTTGTTTCTGATTTAAAAAATCAGTTATTAATTTTATTGATGGTCTGATACAAAGGGAGGAGTCACTTCATTCTTCTTGCCTCCGAGATTTTCTTTTTTTCTGCTCCCATGCCAAAGACAGTGCCCTCTAAAGAACAACATCAGAGGCTTCACACTGTTGGAGAAATAGATGTTACGAAAATAATCCACCCAGTCAATAAACAATTGGTTGCCTTTTTTTCTTTGTACATTTAGAATATATCTTGATGTGATTTGACTGTCTTGTTTCTGATTTAAAAAATCAGTTATTAATTTTATTGATGGTCTGATACAAAGGGAGGAGTCACTTCATTCTTCTTGCCTCCGAGATTTTCTTTTTTTCTGCTCCCATCACAAAGACAGTGCCCTCTAAAGAACAACATCAGAGGCTTCACACTGTTGGAGAAATAGATGTTACGAAAATAATCCACCCAGTCAATAAACAAGTAAACAAGCAAATAAAAATAATGATCCTTGGAATGAGGGACAATGCCAAAAACTGTTGTAATATATTATGTAAAATGTCAGGTTTCTGGGGCTGACAGGTAGCGTGGTGATTAAGGCCACTGGACTCCCACATGGCCAACTGTAGTTTAAGTCCTAGACCTGGTGGCTTGAAAATCATCCTGGGCACATGTGCATGCATATCCAAAATCCCAGGAAGAGAATGGAGAAGAAGAGATTGCAGAGTGGCCATTCCTCGCCTCCACCCCCCACCACCACCACCACCAAGGGAGAGTGATTTCTCACTTTCTCACTGGTTCAGTCTTCCTGGCAAGCACATGCACTCTATGACAAAAATCTCTCCCTTAAAAGAAAATTGTTTTCAGTCATCTTCAGTAACATGTTCAGTTACAATTGCTTTGTGTTGTTTTGTCGTTTAATCTTTGATGTGACTATTAAGACATTCTTAATAATATTTATGTGATTTCCTATAGTGCACAGAGGTTTACATAAGATCAATATGCTGACTTATGTGTATTTATTTTTTAAAGAATTATTTAACATTTATTTATTTATTTTAATTTGACTAGGGAGGGACAGAGTGAGAGAGAGAGGCAAAGTGAGAAAGCAAGCTGCTGGGGCTGGGACTCGAATCATGGTTGGCCAGGTGGGATTCCAGCACTTAACCAACACGCCATCTGCTGGCCCTTTTATGTGTATATTTTAGAACCTGTCATGAACTATGAACTGATTTTTAGTTTTTGCTATATAGTGTATATGCTTGACAGGGAGAGAGAGAAAGAAAGGAAAGTAAGAAATCGTCTTTTGGGAGAATGGCTACACCACAATCCCTTCTCTTCCATGTTGCCCCCTTCCTTCCCCCAGAATTTTGGGTACACATGCACAACATTTTTCAAACCACTGGGTCCAGGACTAAAGCTGCTGAGTCGTCTATGTGAGATCCAATCTCCTTAACCTTCAAGCCACCTGCTGGCCCTGAACTCATTTTTTAGCTTGGTATATTTGTGTAAATGAAGTCTTCTTACTAAGTAATGAAACAAAACTACTAAATGAAAGGTAAGTGTCAGCAAAGTAACATATCGATTAGGCCTAAGAGAGAGGGAACCAGATCACACTTGGCTTACTATGGTTTGAATTCTAGCCCCAGGAGTGTATAGGTGCCCAGTAACCGGACAGAATGGAGAAAGGGAAGAAGGGGAATTGCATTATAGTCAGGTCCCTTTGGGTGGCGGCTTTCTCTCTATCTCTGTCCCTCTCTAGCATGCACACACACATTGGCATATGAAGAAGATATGATGATAAAAAATAAAAAAATTAAAAAAAAAGTCTGGTAATCATTACTACAGAATGCTTTGTTGTCACCAGGTGTCTTGTCATCCTATAAATTAAATAAGATTTTTTTTCTCTGAAGGAGAGATCTCTGAAGGATATCTAAACATATTATGTATTCCAGGAGAGGCTATGGTTAAATGCCAGCATTTTGGTCTCCTTATAGTTCCGATAGTTTCTTGTTGTAGCACTGCAAAATTAGGTTATACCTGAGCAATTTATGCATGAATAATGAATAAAGTGGACTCTGTGGTCCAAAGAATTTTGTGCCAATAAAAAAAAAAAAGAAAAGTTATAAATTCGAATGAAAAATCTACTACAAATTCTCAGAAGTAGATTTTATTTTATTTTATTTTAATCTATTTTATGAGGTGTCAACATCCTCAGATCTGTTTGGCTTGCTTCTTCTGCAATGAGAACTCTTCCTTATGATCCAAGGTAAGGAAGGTCAAGCCTCAGTATTCCCAGTCCACTGTGTCCACGACAATTTCTGTCCCAGGGGTGCAGGCTGGGTGAAAGAAGGGAACCCCTGGTTCTCAATCACGTTCTGTAGCAACTTAGCCTTTGCAATACATAACTTGTGGTTGGATGCAGATGTTGCTGTCCTGTGTCTCCCAGGAAGATACTATAATCTTCAATTCAGACTGGGACAAAAGGTGTCCCTATGTTCTGGGATAGCATTCCCTTCACACTGATAGGATGGAGAGAGAGGAGTAGGACATGGTTTGAATGTTATAGACTCTCACTGTTGTTACTAAATGTCAGTAGGCTTTTTTTAAATGTGTTTTTCTTCCTTTTCTATTTGCTATTAGAACAATTTTCAGAGACTTTTAAATGGTTGTTTAATAATAACTTTTACAGTTGACCTCATAGAAATAGAAAGTAGAATACTTGTTACTAAAGGGTGGGAAGGATGAGAGGGATGGGATGGTTAACAGATACAAGATCATAATCAAATGAAAGGAGTAAATTTTAGTCTTCTATAGCACATTAGGGTAATTATATTTAACAAGAATTTATTGTATATTTCAAAATAGAGAAAAGAATGGATTTATAATGTTCCCAACAAAGAGTAATGATAAATAAACTAATTACCTTTATCTGATCACTATGTATTGCATTAATACAGAAAAATCACACTATATCCATAAATGTATACAATTGGTAAGTGTCAATTAAAATAAATAATAGACCCCCTCATGCTATAAAGGCAAAATAATAATAATAATAATAATTTTTACTAGTTTCACTGGAAAGTGGACTCATAGAGCTCACTATGTTGCCTTTGAAAGAAGTGGAAGTCCATTGGTGTGATTTTTGTTACTTAGTTTTAGTTTTTATATTTATCTTAGTTTCCATAGAAATCTTTACTTTATCTTTGTTATTACTTAAAATATATTCCCAACTGGAAATTTAATTACCAATATGATAGTATTAGGATGTGGGTCCTTTAAAAAGTGATTAGGTCCTGAGAGTGGAGCTCTAATGGCTAGAAATAAGGTTCTTTATAAAAGAGCTTGGAAGCATTGTTTATTCTTTTCTGCTTTTTCACTATGTGAGGACATGAAATTCATCCCCTTTTCTTTGCTGCTTTCTTCCTTCCACCATATGAGCAGGTAGCAAGAAGGCCCTCACTAGACATAAAAGTGACAATACCTTCATCTTGGATATCCCAGCCTCTAGAACTATGAGAAATAACTTCTGTTCACTATGAATTGGCCAGGTTGAAGTATTCATTATAGCAGTACAAACAGACCAAGACAATTTTCTTCTTCCCTCATTTTTGCTATATGGATAGATAGCATTTTACTTCTCCCCTCCTCCATAATCTGTTTGGAAGTTTTAATATTTCTGTTCTGCAAGGTGTTGCCTTAAAACTTCTAGCAAAAATATTTGAATTTATAATCTCTCATCAACAAAGAATATTCGGGCCAGCAGATGGCATAGTGGTTAAGGCACTGGACTCCCACATGGCCGACTGCAGTTCGAATCCTGGACTGGGACCTGGGGACTTAAAACTCACCCTGGGTGCATGTACATGCATGCCCAAAATCCCAAGAGGAGAAGGAATTGTGAGGTGGCCAACACCCCCTGGGGGTTAATTTCTCAATTTCTCTCTCTGTGCCTCTCTCTCTGTCTCTCCAATGAGTGCTAACAAAGTCTCTCTTAAAAAATCTCTCTTAAAATAAAAAATGAAAACAAAACAAAGAATATGAATGAAATTATAACATTTCTCTCAAATAAGACTTTTATCAAGATTTTGTTTATTTTCTACTCTTCCCACATTATCTGGGTATCATTAATATCAACTGAATTTTTATTGTAAAATGTTATTTTTAATAGTATGTCATTGGTATTTTATTAACCATTGCATAAATATTGTATTGCGATTTATAGCCTTATTATCAGCAATTATCTACTGTGAACAAAAAATTTTAAAAAACTTTTTGTTCACCCGTTTCTTGTATTTTGCCTTCCTTTTGCTTGTATTGTGTTTTCCTTTTGTCAGAGTCTCATAATAATTCTTTCAGTGATGCTGCATGGTTGTCAATTTCCTGAGTCCTTATATCCCTGAGAAGGCCTTTATTTTACCGTCATACTTGACTGGTAGTTTTTCTGGCTAGGGAACCCCAGTGTAAATTTTTCTTCCTCAGTAGTTTATTGATGCCATTGTACTGTTTCTAATATCTTGCATTGTACATGAGAAGTCTGATACCAGACAGATTCACATTTATCTTTATGTGTGTGTGTGCAAGTAATATCTTCTCCCTCTGTAGAAAATTGTAGTATTTTCTCTTTATCTATGGAGTTTGAAACGTTATCTTGGATGTGTACAGGTTTTTTTCTGGTAATTCATTACTCTGTTGTCCAAATGTTTATGATTCTTCTCTTGGGTACATGGTAGACTGCAGTTGCCCACACCCTTGGAATTACCAGTCATATAATATGTATTGGCTAATAAGATTTGATAATAAATGGCATCACTCCTATGAAGAAGCTTTAAAAGGAGTGTGTGATTTGTCACATTTTCTTTACTCTACAGTAGTGATTGTGGAAGCCCACATTTGTATAAAACCTCTGCAAGTCTATTCCCTTAGTGACTACAATAAGCAGAGCCTTCCTGATGCTTTGAGATGAATCTCTTATTGTTTCAAGATACTGATTATTTTTGGATTGCTCCATCTTACAGTAGAATCTAGCTTATACAAACTGACACAGTACTAGTATTTAGAACTGGAGTATTGTCATAGCAAAAATGAAAGCAATAAAAATATAGTAATAATAATAATACATCTGTAGCACTGGCTAAGGTTCCAATTGGTAGGTTCCTAGTAAACTTGGTATTAAAGGTTGGAAGATGATCATTCATGTTTTGTAGTGTTTATTTCTAAGGCTGTTGCTTGCATTAATTTGCAATGGAGGTAATATATTTATAGAATATATAACTCTAGAGGAAGAGGTTGAAACAGAACATTGGCACTATGTGTTAGCTCCTGTTGACCACATTTGACAAGGTACAGTATTACAAGGAAGAGCTAAGGTCAGAAAAGAATTAGCTGACTCATAAGAAGTGATGAAAGGAATATAGAGTCCAGAAATCTGAGAATTTGCAGAGTTGAAAGAGATCATTTCTTTCCAACCCAATGAGTAAAAGACAAAACAGGTAAGGGTTTTTTGGTGACAAAGTGTATTAAAATTCAACCTTCTGGCAAAGATTAAATCAAGGATGTGGCCATTTGATCATTGTAAAAATTTCTGAGTAGACTGTGTTATCTCAAAGGAAAGACCAAATTAGTGTTATTGCCACAAGTAAATCTTTCCCATTTAACAAAATGGTTTGGGAAAATAAACTTAGGGTGTAACTCTCCCATAAAAGCCTGATAAACCAAAGGTGCCCATAGTTATGTTGTGAGAGACACGAATGTGAGAAAAGCAAATAAATATAGCAAATATGCAAAGCGTGTTTAGAAATGAATTGTAGGTATAAACAGGAAGTAGGTTGTGCATTTTTTGGCACCAAAAGAATATTTATTTCCCAAAGATCAATCCAGATGTGATCAAAGAAGGTGACAGAAAGGAAGGAAAGAAGGGGAAAAAGAAGAAAAGAAAGAAGGAAGGAAAGAAGAAACCCTTTGAAGGTAGAGACAAGGTCCATAGAGAAACACCTGTGGGAATCTCTTCCCAGAGCATAGAATCAGGGTTTAATAATAAAGGAACATTCCCATTTTGTCAAAAGGGGATCGTTTCTGGCTCTGACTAATGGAATTTCAGAATTTCTATTTACAGTGTTGGTGATGTGGTTCTCATTCTTCTCTCTGGAGAGGATTGTTTATTGTGGTTATCCTTTGCCTATTCCACCACTGAATATTGCATATAAAGGGCCAAACAACTTTTCATTTTAGTTCATAATTCTCTCATCTGAGAAGATACACTTCCAGAACAGATAGAGAAATTTCCAATCACCATTCACAGATTCTAGATTTTGAGAGTGAAAGAATAATGGAATGGGGCATTTCAATTACTGTCTTAGAAAGTGGGAAATGTATGCTGCCCGAAAAAGAGAGCAAATAAAATATTCAGTGATATGTAAGGCAGGCTGGGTAGTAATTAGCACTATCTACCAAATATTCCAATTCTCTTCTCAAGCACACTGTAGAAATACTCTTCCTACCCTTTGGAAGTTTCTTGCCCAAGGAATGTGAGCCAAAATTACTGGGTCATTGGTAAAGTCATGACACATTTTTGCATAAAAAACATAGAAAAATAGTCATGACTTTCCTTATAATCTAATACATATTTCACCCAAAGGTGAAAATTTTAAGAGCCAATTTACAATTTCCCACATTCTTTTTTAAAATTTTCTTTTATACATTCAATCACTATAGATCACTTAGGTTTGTTGTTGTTGTTGTTGTTGTTTGAGGTTTTTGCTGCAGGGTGCATGTACTCGCCAGAAAGACAGAGAGAGAGAAAGTAAGAAATCACCCCCCAGGAGGGATAGTCATGCTGCATTTCCTTCTCCTCCATTCTTCTCTCAGGATCTTGAGCATGCACACACACGCGCCCGGTGTGAGTATAAGCCACCGAGTCCGGGATTCGAACTGCGATCGACTACATGGGAGTTCAGCGACATAGCCATTACGCTAACTGCTGGCCCCTATCACTTAGTTTTTAAAGTTAATTTTCCAACATGAATACATTTCACACGAGTCTGGGTAGGGATACTATACACAATATTGCCAATTGATAATCATCTATTTCTGTGTCTCACGAATGTCTTGCCTCTCTATGTTTCTCAGTGTATTTTCTCACACTCTCCTCCTTCTCCCACCCTATTCCCACACTGTATCCAGTATCTTTATATAACCATTTTCCATGTTTCTATATTCTCTAATCTTTCAATTTCAGACATAGTGTGGAGAGTCAGTATATATTAAGTGGAGACATATGATGTCTCTCCTTCATAGTCTGACTTGCTTCACTTGGCAGTAAATCTTCCATATTCATCCACTTTCTATCAAAAGCCAGGGTCTTATTGTTCTTTATGGTTGAGTAGTATTCCATATAGTATATGTTTATCCTTCTTTGAAATCATGGAATCAGGTGTTGTGATGAAGTTCATCATCATGAGTCCTTGAGTGATTACAATAAACAGAGTCTCTGTGTTGACCTGCAGTGGACATGTAGTGTAAGAGGAAATAATCTTTCCTTGGGTTAACTTCTGCGCTTTGAGGTAGTTTACTAACACAGCATAACTGAACCAAACTTGATTAATGTAGTATGACTTTTTGTATTTTTTTCCAGTATCCATTTCCATATTATGGTCTTTGGGTAACCATTCTACTTATTCTAACACTCTAGCTAAGTATGGTTCTTTTTAGTGCAGTAAGGAAGGTATAGAGCAATCAAGGCAACAAGGTGCCACATTTGTTATTTATCCAAGGCAATACACAAAAGCTACCAGGAGAATGATATCTCCCATCTTCTAGCTTTGGGGTTTCCTTTTGTTTAGTAAAGTAACTGGTAGAAGATGTGAGGCAATATATCAGATGCACAAACAGCTAATCTACTTATACTCTCTATAACCAGGTTTGTGAGAGGTGAAGAAGGTTCAGAGATATAGTGGGCTAAGTTTTAATATTCCTATTTATTAATATCATATTGAATGCATATGTAAGGCCTCTGGAACAGAGATTAGTATTTTTAGAGATTTTTTCTATATAGGGCAAGTGTTCTTGCCAGAGAGATAAACAAAAAGAAAGAATCCACTCCCTGGGTGAGTGGTCATGTCTCAAGCCCTTCTCTTCTATTCTCTTCTATTCTCCTCTTGGGATATTGGGCATACACACACAAGCACTTTGCATGAATTTCAAGCCAGGGTCCAGGACTCAAACCATGGTGAGCCAAGTGGGAGTCCAGAGCCTTAACCACTATCCCACCAGCTGGCTCCAGTTATTTATTTTCCAACAAGTAAAACTGTGTGGTTATCCTGTGTTTTTATTTTTTTTTTTTTTCTTTTTTTTTTTTTTACATTTAATGATAAATCTCCATTGCTCACAATATAGTTTTTCAAAAGCAAAGATGCATTACATTGCCATCAAATCAAGGATATTATCATACACATCTTTTCCATCAGAGAGCTTTACATTATGTATGTTTCTAACACCTTAAGCCCCTCTTATACACCCTCACTATTGATCCCCCCTACCCTGTGGCACCTGATATCCATATTTGTCTTCCTTATTGTTATATTTTCAGGTCTATCAATTTTTGTCAAAGGTGCAGACATTTGGTATATGTTGAGTGGAGACATATAGCATTTGCCTTTTGTAGTCTGGCTTATTTCACTTAGCATTAAATTTTCTATGTTCATGCACTTTGTGCCAAATAATGGTCTCATTGTTTCTAATATTCTATAATGCATATGTGCCACATCTTTTTAACCTGGTCATCTGTTCTTGGGCACTTCTTGTGCTGATTCCATGTCTTAGCAATTGTGAATGAGGCTGCAATGAGCATGGATGTTCAAGTGTCTTTTTGACTATTTTCCTGTCCTTTGGGTAAATTCCAAGGAGTGAGATTATTGGATTAAATGGAAGTTCTATTTATAGGTTTTTGAGGAACTCTATATGACTTTCCATAGTGGCTATACCAATCTACAATCCCACCAACTGTGTAGAAGAGTTCCCTTTTTATGACAAGCTCACCCACTCTTGTTCTTTATTTTCTTGGACAGAGCCATTTTCTTATGCCTAGGATGACAAGATGAAAGCATAATGTCACCCTACACAACAGAATTGCTATTGCATATGAGGAACACAAAACCAAATCTGGGCATTTATATAGAAGAGAGAGGGGGCTGTTCCCATTCAAAGGAAGGAGCAAACCCTTGCTCCTTGGAAAGAATCTGGTGTTCCTAATATCCTTCAGAAATGTAAATCAATTTCTATGGGAGAAAAATAAGACCATTGTCTCCAGCTTTACAATCCAGGAATGTCACCATGGCCCTGAAGTGTAACACATACCTCTGATGATGAATTTCTCCTGAGCTCTCTCACTATCTCTGCAGTTGTAAATTACCTTCTGTGGTTCTTTCTTTTATCTCATGTCCCAAGATTCAATAAGATTTGCTCAGCAAGCCCTAACTGTACAGAAATAATTTTCTCTACAGTTCTACACAGGCCCAGTGAATTTCTTTTATTTACCTCAGAAATAAATCTATGTGATCTTATCCTCTCTCCTCTTGTCCTGGCCTTCCTCTAAGGGGAAATTGAATAGTTCATTTTGCTTCTTCTCTTAATTACTAGGTATTTTACCTACACATGACTTTTCTCATTGTGATATAAATAACATGAAGAAGGAGACTAAGACTGAAATACCTGAGTGTGATACTTGTATAGCTAAATCTTGCTTAGACACTCAAGTTGAACTATAATTGCAGTCTTGGTATGTTTTGGTCACACTGCAGTCTAATTATTTACTTACTTATTTCTTTCCAGATCTCCCTTGAATGTACCAATTTAATACAGTCTTGCTTTGTTAATTAAACATTTCCCATTTCTCTCCTCCCATAGATACATTACCTTCTGATAAACACCACTATTTAGGTGGACACTTTCTATCTTAAAACTCAAGTTTTTCTCTAATTTAGATAAGTTTTAGTTCGTTATTTGATTATTTAATTCTCTCCATTCTCTCTGTTCCCTCCTTCTGGGACTTCTATTAGATAGGCATTTATTTTTTTAGACATGTCCTCCAAGTATCCTAATTTTTTTTTCCTTCCAAAAACGTCCTAATCTCTTCTTTGGAATGTCTCCAGTTAATCTCCCAAGTTAGTAATTTGTGCTACCTGTATTTCTGTTATTAATAATTCTACTAAGAGTTTTTATGATTACTGCTAGTTCAAGATGTATGACTTCTCTGATTAATTCTTTAAATAGCTGTTTGCTCTTTTTTAGTGTGTGCTACTTCTTTTACATTTTTAGAGAATAATGACACCTATTTTGAAGTTCACACTATTTTCCATATTAGCTGTTTCATCAGTAGTTGATTCTTCTTTTTGTACAGTTTGTCTTGTATCCATGCTATTTGTTTTCCTTAAATAATTGGTGAACCTAGGGCCAGCAGGTGAAATGGTGGTTAAGGCACTGGACTCCCACATGGCAGACCACTGTTCTGGTGCTGGACCTGGAGGCTTGCTTTCTCACTATCTCTCTCTCTCTCTCTCCTCTCTCCCTCTCTCTTTCCTTTACCTGGTGAGTGGACATGCCTTATAGAAAATTAAACAATAACAATAAGTAAAATTAAATAATAATTAATTTTAAAAATATTTGATGGACCAGCAGTTAGTGTAATGGCTATGTTGCTGGACTCCCACGTAGTCAACCACGGTTCGCGTCCTGGACCCGGTGGCTTAAAACTCACACCGGGTGCATGTGCATGCATTCCCAAGATCCCTTGGGTGTGATTTCTCGCTTTCTGTCTCTCTGTCTCTCTCTGTCTGTCTGGCAAGTGCATGCGCCCTATAGCGAAAACCTCTCAAAAAAAATTTTGGTTATCCTTTAAAAAGTATTTGGTTATCTTTGTCTGTTCACATATGTAAACGAGGATCTAACTCTACAACTTATTTTGCTAGTTGAATTCTCTTGAGAACGTTAAAAATGCTTTTGTGCAGACCACAACATAGATCAATTGAATTTCTCTCTTTTTATTTACTTCTATTTGGGGGTATTATTTACACCCCATACAGCATAAAAATTATAAGTGAACAGCTATATAAATATACAGTTAATACCCTCCCAAAGATAACCACTATTTAGTGTCAGTACTTTCTAGATTTTTGAATGATTACAATGTACAACCATGATGGAGAATCTTCAATATTAATAACTATGTATATTACCACAGCATAAGTAAAATTCCCTATTCCTCATGCTGACTCAATATTCAGAGTATTGTAAAGAAAATAAATCTCTGAAAAGGGCAATTATTTGTTCCTTTTACACTTGTTTTTTTGAATTTTCATAATTTAAAAATTGTGAATTTGAATTTTTTAATTTTAATAAAAAAAGAATTTTGTCTATATTGAGATTTGCAGTATGCATGCAAGGACAAGAAAGTGGCAGAACTGTCTGGCTTTCTTCATTTTAGTTCCAGTGCCCTTTCTAATAATCTCTCACAGCAAACTCACAGCTTTTTTTTTTTTTTGAGAATTATTTTATTTAACTTTATTTATTTATTTATTTTAATTTGACCAGAGTGAGACAGACTGTGAGAGAGAGAGAGAGTGAAAAAGCAAACTGCCAGGTCTGGGACTCAAACCATGGTAGACCATGTAGGCGTTCCAGTGCCCTTAACCTCTACACCATCCGCCAGTCCCTGCAAGCTTACAGCTTTAACTGGAGAAAATGATACAATAGTTGCTTTGAGAGCAGACTACCAATGAAACTGTTCCTTAACTCTTTAATTATTTTAGTGACTATGGCCTTTTTCTCTTCTCAGCTATAGCTGCCTCTAATCCTTAAATGTTCTATCTCTAATCATTAGGTCTTCCTGAGTTCAGAGGTCTTTTCCTCACCTATATGGAGTTTTAGTTTGTTTTGTTAAGATCTGTCATTAATTTGAATTCCACCTTCTAAAATTTGCTCCATGTTTTAAACAACTGATGGCACTCTTCGAGGATTTTGCATCTTTCTTTGGGATTATTCTTATTTTTATGTTCTGTTCTTTATACTTCCATGGGATTTTAGAAGAAGAGAGAGTTGAATAGGAGTTATTAGACAGACATATTGAAAGCATAGTCCCTGAAAACAAAAGGGATTGATGGACATATAAAGCTAGAGAGATTTTCTCTTACTCAGATCCAATTTCAGTGACTGCAGCATTCTTCAAGACGTCAAAGGGAAACAATTTTTCTCACTCTATAATTCTGGATGACAGAAAGGCAATGGGGGGAGCAAAAGGTTGAATGATATTTCAGATTCTGGCTTCCCTGCCCCTTTCACTTAGAAAGGGACAGAGATACATTTGTTATGTATCATTTACTATGCATTTGGCTTCAAATAAAAGAAAAAACTTAATTTTGTTAGCTCAAATAATAAGAAAGCTAATTGAATCACATAATGTGCATTCCTGAAGTAGAGTAAGCTTTAGGGCTGGTTCATCCTGTGGCTTACTAATGTCATCAGGGACTCAAGTTCTTTCCATTCTGTTTTCCACAGGCTTTATCCTATGGCTGGTTCTTCTTGGGTTATAAGACAACTTACACTTATACTATCAAATGCTTTATCCCTTGCATTCAGAAGGAAGGAGAGGATCACTGTTGAAAATTCCATTAAAATAATGCACAAGAACTCTCATGGAATCCCTTAGCTAGTTTCTCATTTCTTATTCCCATTTCTGAACTAATTATGGGACAAAAGGGAACAGGTTTCCTCACACCAGTCAATTCTTTTCCAGGTGCTGAACAAGGTCAGTCTTATGCAAACCATACATGCTCAGTGTGGAAAGATGCATAAACACAATCTAGGTTTCTGTTAGAAAGGAGGAGAAGAGATGGATGCTGAGCAGGCATCTGCAGGTGGTGGTAATTGGAAAGCCATGAGAAAAGGACAATGTGATAGAGCAATGAAGATCCTAGAAGATGGAAGGTGGACTTGTGCATATTGTTTCACTTCCCTGTGCCTCTGCTTTTCTCATGTGAATAAAGTGGATATAACATAATATCTCCCATACAATCATGTGAGAGTTCGTTCATTCACTAAATACTTGTTCGTTCATTCACTAAATACTTGTACTATGTATTGGGCACTATTCTAGTAGGAACTACCATGGTGAATAAGATAGATGAAATTCATGCCCTGAAAAGCTACTTTTTAAATGTGCGTATGCACATATGAACGTGCAGTGGGTGATAAAGATAATCACGGAGAGAAAAAGCTTAAGAATATAATATTAGGTAGCAAATAACATCAACAAAGGAGAGTGAGACTAAAGGTGGTGAAGGAAGGGGGTATTTTAGAGAGTATGCACCTGGCAGTTTGAAAGGGTGACATTTGAGTAGAGACCTGAGGTGAGGTGAACAGGTCCAGGTGGCTAAAGTGTATTGAGCAAGGGCAGGCTATGGCAGGCCTTATGGGCTGTCCCGTCCCTGTTCGGGCGCCAGGTGTCCCAACCCCGGGGGACAGCTAAACGGTTTCCTGAGTGAAGGAGTGAGAGCCGGGACAAGCGGCGTAGTGTTACAACACGGAGACGACAGTGTCGTCCATTTATTGTGGGCAGCACGGTACAGCACAGAGACGACGCAGTGTCACAGCTCTTAAGGGTCGCGTCATCTACTGTGAGCAGCACGTGACGCGGTGTCACAACTCTTCAGGGTCGTCCGGAGACAATGTAGTGTTACAGCTCTTCAGGGTCTCCCAGGTCGTTTGGAGACAATGCAGTGTCAGCTCTTCAGGATCTTCAGGGTCGTCTGGAGACTGCGTGGTGTTTCAACTCTTCAGGCTCTTCAGTTGTCGTCTTCCTGGTCATCTTGGTCATCTTCCTGGTTGTCGTCATCTGGCTACTGTGGGCCAGGCATCGTGGTTATATACACTCTGGTGGGTTGTAAACGGTGGGCCCTGATTGGTTGTAAATGGTGAGCCATGATTGGTTGCTTTTGGACCAATCATGAGGTGCCAGATATGCAAATTTGAGGGATTCTAGTAGCCAATCAGAGCAAGGTTTCGAAGGTCAGGTTTTTTTGAAGGGAACCAATCATGGTAATTGTTTGCTCCCTGAGAAACCTCGGCAGACTGCTGGTGCACAGCCTCCCACAATGGGCCTCACTGAGAGATGTAGACTGCACTGTGAAAGTTGTTGAACAGAGGAATGATATGACATGATTATGATTACCAAGTCCACCCTGACCACTCTGGCACACTAAAGGAGGATTGGAGGGGGAAGGGGTCGAGTACAGGGACAGTGGGAAGGCTGCTGCTGCTTCTCAAATTTCCTGAAGGGTGGCTGGCTTGTGGTCCACATCTAAGCTAGGTTGGGATGAGCAAGAACCTCCATATCCTTGGCTTCATGGTAATATGGTAAGGGCCTTCAGAGGTGACACTTCCTGGGACTTCTTCCTCCTGTTTTTTCTCTCTCATCCCCAAGGGTAGAGGGCTTAGGAGGAAGAGCTGAGCACATTCTCACCCTTCAAGTAAGCCCCCTCTTCCCTCTGTGTTTTGAGATCCTACTCACTCGCCCTTAGGACACACTGAAACTTTTCAGACATGCTCTTGTCCAAGCAGAAAGGAATCTCATCCTGAGGAGAAAGCTGAATGCCACAGGGGCAGAGCAGTTGCACTAATGCCTGAGTGGGCTAATATGTTGGTGGTGGGGAGAGGGAGGGACTGGCAAGGCCACCCTGCTGCCTAAGCTAAAGCCTCCCTCAAAGTGTTTTTTTTTTTTTTTTTTTAATAATAGAGCTATTCCCTCCTCCATCTGCTTGACTCAGATCTCTGAGGTCCAGAACTCCATAAGGGACTAGAGGAGCTATAGATTCAGCCCCTGGAATCCCATCTCTGAGCTAATACTGTGATCATTTTGTGGCCATTAGTTACTAGGGCCCAGGATTGGGGCTCCCACCTGGGCTTTTCCCATCAGATGTTGGGCTACTCCCTTGGCCTGGCCCAGTTAGGGTTTGGCTTGAGCCTCGGTTGGTGCCTTACTAGTCTAGCTGTGGCTAGCCAGGCATCAGCAAGAGTGGCATCCTCTGAAAACTTGCTGCAAATGTGGTATCTTGGGATGGCCCCAGGCCCTCTAAGTCTGACTCTGCATTTTAACAAGGTTCCCAGCAGGTAGGGAATTCACAGGCAGTTTACGGTGAGAGATGCACTATAAATATAGTGTTTACCCATCACATATGTATTTAACAGAGCTGGTTCATTTTGGAAATCCTGAAACTACTTTATAATTAATATCCAGGAGCAAATTATTGGAAAGGACAAATGTCTTAGGCAGCATAGGTCCCCACCTGAGAGTCAGTCTGAGGCAGATGTGTAATTCACGTGGCCTTGGGCACACATTAAGAACTGTTAGGCCATGATAGATAGAAGTACAGATGGGTGGTGGTTGGCAAACAGCAAGCTGGCTTTCCCTCAGTTGAATAGCCTCATGATGCTTGGACTGGTTAGTGGCCTTTCCGTGTGAAGACTCCTATGCTACTCTGCCCCTGGAGCATAATTTGGCAGCTACTGTCTCACACTTACCAGCTTCTTGATCAGCAGGGCAGGCAAGTACCCCAGAGTTATTTACTGCAATTATCAGAACAATCCACACATTGCCTCCAGTAGAGGCCAGAGGAAAATTAAGAAATTTTAGCCATGGGAACCCTGAGCTTGAGAAAGGGGAGCCCCTCAGATGTTCCCTTGTGTTATTTCTCTCACTGATTTCTTGATGTTACCCAAACTGGGGATAACTTGGTCTGTGAGTTTGGAGTTATCACAGTCATTTTACTAATGAAATGAGACTAAGATGCCTTATCAAGGCCATTCAGCTGGTGAGAGAACATGACTGAAATATAAAAGTATCTTACTCAATATTGTGTTCTCTTCCCATGAGGTCACAACACAGGCCACTTCCTGCCCTGACCTTAATTCACAGAGAAGTGTGCTTTCCAAAATGTCAACTCCAGCACTCTCAAGGTAGAAGGGACATGAGAATTCTTTGGCATGCAGAATGTCTACTCGATGGATGTTATGAATGCTCTCATCAAACATCCCCTCTACTAAAGAGATTGATAGCCCTCTTTCTAATAATGCTGATCCTTGCCTTCTACCTCCCCGCGCCCCGCTCCAGATATCCATAGCACAGACTCGTCATGTTTTAAAACCTCCACGGCTGCCTTGTCAGAATCAACCAGCCATGGAAAGGTCAAAGGCTTTACTGGTTCTTGTCTCTCTCTGCTTTGCTCATCAAAAGTCACATGAGCTAAACCAGAAGCTAGTTCATTCCAAGCAGCTTTCTTTTAGAGAGAAAACTAAAGGAGCCATAGAGGCCCAGCTGCAATGGTAAAAGCAGGAGGGTGCCACTGCATGATGCCTAGGGCCACATGGCCGGTGGGGTGGGGGGCTAGATTTGGATTGTGGCCCAAACTAAATAGGCTGGGCATGGTGGCACACACCTGTGGTCCTAGCTAACTGAAAGGCTAAGGCAGGAAGGATCATGAATGGTGAGACCCTATCCAAAATACCTCTTATTTTTTTCCCTCTCTCTCCTTCCTATTCATTCTCTTTCTCTCTCTCATCAAGAAAAAAAGGAGCCACAGAGGATAATTACCCTGCACTCTTACCACACCTGTCCACATCTCATTTCCAGGAAATAAATGAAAGTTATTAACTAGTTTTTATGACATCCATCAGGAATTATTGGAAACGATGCAATAGAGGTAGCTAGCCCACTCTAATGAAAACAACTTGCCCTATGAATCCAACATTGAGTTTCCAGGCTTCCCTTTATCTCCATGATAGCGACGATTCCTACACCACATTTAGAGTAGCAAATAGAACTTGAAGTGTATGGCTTAGGTGTATAATATCCATATGTGAAAAGATATTCAATATCATGGCTTGATGCTTGCTCCTGCTCAAAATGTTTAGAATCTACTGTGATATTTGCATTTTCATGACTAACTGTTACAGTTTTCCTGCCTCTCCTTTTTTATCTTCCCTCTAATGTTTTCAGGATACCTTTCAGGCTCCCTCTGAGAATACTCTGTCCTTATAGCTCTCTTATATGCAAGTTATGGTTATTTATTTTCTCATATCTCATGTATCTCAGCATCTAGAAATGGCATTGGTCACTTTTTATGCTCCAAACAAGGACTCATTCATCTGACTGTGAAACAAAACAAAGACATTTTTGTTTATTTGAGTCCTTGTCATTTAGGTAAACTACCCTCTTTGTGCCTTTACTTTTCAAATCTATACAAATCTTTTTGTAATCTCCTAGGCACAATATCTGCACTTATTGAGTACTTGGCACCCGGCTCACAGTATCCCTCTGTATCCTAAGTTTTGCCATCCACCAGATGACTTCACCACCCATGCATACAGTTAATTCATCCAACTCTAACTCTAGTTACTTAACTTCCCTATATCCATACCCTATTCTTATTTCATATCAATTGCCAACTACTGCAGTCACACCATAGATCTTGTCATTTCCTGTTATTGTCCCATCTCCAGAATCAGCATTTTAAGCATTCCACTTCTTTTTTTTTTTTTTTGGAGAGGTTTTTGTTATAGGGCGCATGCGCTCACCAGACAGACAGAGAGAGACATAGAGACAGAAAGCGAGAAATCACCCCCCAGAGGGGATGGTCACACCGCAATCCCTTCTCCTCCATTCTCCTCTCGGGATCTTGGGCATGCACACACACGCACCCAGCGTGAGTTTTAAGCCACCGGGTCCGGGACGTGAACCATGGTCGACTACATGGGAGTCCAGCAACATAGCCATTATGCTAACTGCTGGTTTCCAGCATTCCACTTCTTGACAACAAACTCCTCTATTCTGGTTTGCTTGCTACTCTTCACCATGACCAATTTTCACCAAATTGGAGCTCACGAGCCACTAACTTTTTATCTCTCCCATTGGCTCTTTCCTTTCTCTGCCTGGCTCTATCCTATTTGGATCGCATGACCCACAGTTCAATATACCCTTGCAAAGCCTTGCCTAAGCTCTCTTGCTCTTCATTTTTTGTCCCCTCAACTCTACATGAACTTAAAAACCTGCCTTCTATTTGCCTGAGCAGCTAAGTAATGCTGGAGTAAGTTGTACTTAGATAACATTGATTCTATTTAATGCATGATTATCAGCTTCAAATAGTCTTCCAACACCGCCTAGCAGTTCCACCACATGCCTCTGATCAAGTTACCCTCCAGTTTGTGAAAACAACTATTTCAAATATTATCTGTAATCCTCACACTTCCAACTTTTCTTAATTCCTCCTCATTCTCAGCATAAAGTTCCATTTCTGAGTTCATACACATGCACAAAAGAAATACCATCAAAAGGAAATTTCCCTATGTTAAGGATATCAAGCCTATGAGACTGCCTATGTTATCACCCACCTTTACTTCTTCCAAACATTTGTATGAGAGGATATGACCACTCTATCTTGGTTAAATCCCTCTCACCTTGCATTAGATCACACTTGGTCCTCATTTCTTATAGCCTTATCCTACTAATTATCCATTTTTTTTCCTTGTATGTTCAATCCCTCTTACCTGGGATTTGAGTAGTGTCCAAGTTGTTACTATACCTAGATTTTACTGGAAACAAAGTCAGTGCGTTTCTAGAGCACAGTAGCTTAGAACAGTGGTCTCCAATATGAGGTGCATGGCAGTAATCTATCGTGGTGTGAGAAAGATGACAGTACAACTTTTTTTTTTGTCTTTAAATTTAAAAAGTAAGACAAAATTGTACTTTCCTGACATAAATTATGAATGTTGACCTGTTATCTTATCTCATTTTGTCTATCCATATGGCAGATAGTCCTGAGTCTTATGCTATGGGAGAGGGAAGAGGAAAGATATACACTGTTCTGGGATTGACAGTAGGACACTCACAACTGTGTGTTAGCATCTTGAGCAGGTCCTGGGTGCTGAGTTAAATAAATTTATAAGCCAATTCATTTTCATGAAAGCTTTATTAAGGTATAATTTACTTACCATAAAATTCATCTCTTTAAAGTATGTAATTTGGTGGTTTTGGTATATTTACAAAACTTATGCTACCATCTCCATTTTCTAATTCCAGAATATTTTCATCACTCCTCAAAAGAGACACCATGCTTATTAGCAGGCACTCCCTACTGACCCCCAACTATCTCCTCAGCCATAGGTAACCACAATTACAAATTTTGTTTATCCATTCATCAGTAGATGGACATTTCAATTTTGTCTACTGTTTAGCCATTATGAGTAAAACTGTTATGAATATCTGAATATAACATTTTGTGTGGATATATGTTTTCATTTCTCTTGGATCAATACTTAGGAGAGGAATTGCTGGGTCATATGGCAAACTATGTAGCTTTTTGATGAACTACCAACTTGTTTTCTAAAATAACTGCACCATTTTATAGTTCTACCAGAAATGTATGAGGATTCCAATTTCCTCACATCCTTGTCAACAAAGAGAATGATAGAAAATATTTGCAAATTTTCTGTCTGAAAGTGACTTGCATCTAGAATATAAAATGACTCTTAGAACTCAAAGAAGACAAATTATCTAACTGAAAAGAATTGAAGGATCCAAATAGATATTTCTCCATAGACAATATACAAGTGGCAAAAAATATGTGAAAAGATGTTCAATATCATTAGATTTGAGGGAAATGCACATTAAAAACTACAGTGAGATACCACACCACACCCACTAGATTGGCTAAAATAAAAAGATTTTCAATTTCAAATCATCACCCTCACAAAATAGATAAGTGCCTTAAAAGTTTCTTGCAAAGAAACAGCAAATTTGAACTAACA
>NW_006205314.1:286056-310334 GCF_000334495.1 Tupaia belangeri chinensis | reverse complement strand
TGAGTGACAAGAAAATGGCACCACTGACACTTCAGGGAATCTGGGAACAAACTCTCTGTAAGCTACATGGCAAGGTAATCAGGTATGACAGAAAAAGTGCAGAAAGTTGAAAGTATCAAGACAGTATGAAATGTGATACTTCATCGCCACTGTTAATGACAAACCACACATGACAAAGTGTACATGACACCTTGAGATATTAGCAAATCACAGGGTACAGCCATCAGGACTTCCAAGATATTTATAGGTATTATTTAACCCATCTTTAGATTATCCTTTTCAAAATTCACACTTTAAATATGTTTTATAATATAGATATAAATATTCATAATATAGAGATAGGTCCATGTGCATGTATATCATCTGTAAATATTCATATATTCGAGATGGATGATCAAAAATACTTCACTGATGAGCTAAGCAAACACAAAAGTGTAAAGGTTACCTTTTTACAGTGCAGGCTTGAACTTATGTCCTGCCTGAAACTCTTACCACTTGATTGACTTTTTTTTCATTTAGATTTTTTTATTTCACTTTCTTTTATACATTCAATCACATTATTTAGCTTACAAAGTGAATATTTCAACATGTGAACATTTCTCCCTAGTCCAGTTGATAAAACTGTAAAATATCTTCAACAGATAATACCACATTTCTTTGTCCCATCAATGCTTTGCCTCCCTATTTTTCTTCTAAGTGGCCTTCCTCAGACCCTCCTCTTTCACACACACTATATTTGGTATTCATATCCATTTACTGCGTTTCTATATCCTTTAGTCAATCAGTTTCAGTCATAGAGTGCGGACACTCGGTATATATTAAGTGGGGACATACAATGTCTCTTCTTCACAGTCTGGTTTGCTTCACTCAGCAGTAAATCTTCCATATTCTTCCACTTTCTATCAAAAGCCAGGTTTTTTTTTATGCCTGAATAGTATTCCATATAATATATGTGCCACTGTTTTTCAATCCATTCATCTGTTTGTGGGCATTTGGGTTGGTTCCATGTCATAGCTATTGTGAATAGTGCCGCAATAAACATTGATGTGCAAGCACTTTTCTGATCAAGAATTCTTCTAAGGAGAGGCATTGTATGTCCCCACTTAATATATACTGAGTGTCTGCTCTCTGTGACTGAAACTAATTGAATAAGGATATAGAAACACAGTATATAGATGTAAATACCAGATATTGTGTGTGTGAAAGAGGAGAATCTGAGAAAGGACATTTGGGGGAGGGACAGGGAGGCAAAGCATTAATGGCACAAAGAAGTGTGGTATTATCTGTTGAAGATATTTTGAAGCTTTATCAACTGTGTTAGGGAGAAATGTTCACCTGTTGAAATATCCATTTTGTAAGACAAATATTAATGTGATTGAATGTATGGAAGAAAATGAAATGGAAAAAACTAAAATAAAAATAAAAAGTTGATGGTGAAAAAAATAGATGACTCTAAAAAAAAACAAATCGATAACTCATTTAACAAAAGGATAAGAAGATGACATCTGCAAGTGGTGGGCCATTCATACCAACTAGCAAAGAAAAAATGAATCCAGTTCATGCCATAATTGAAAAGGCCCAACAACTAAAAGCAGAAGCAATAGGCAAAACCAAATGGGTACCATCATCACTTACAAAAACTATCTTGAATTTCTTGGAACTTATGTTGAGAAATAAAGTTTGTATTTTTCATTTCATTTTTCCACTATCATCTTAGGAGGCCTCCAGGGTTGCAGTGAATGACGTCAGACCTCAGGAATTCTTACCATGGCTGTGTCAGAGGTGCAAGAGAGAGCCTTCTTTCCTTTCTCGAAAGCCACAGATGTTGACCGAGGTCTATCAGACCAACCCATTTCTGAAACTTCTTTAGATTTACACAAGCCAAAATGACATTCCCAAACCTCTATTTTAATAGACATCAGTTACAGGAATCATGAATTGGGCTAAAGTTTCCTATTCAAATCAAATAGCGAACTGTCATTTAAAAACACTTTTAAGATTTGCTATGTGACATATAATTTTTAAAAAAGAGATATGAAAACAAAACAACAACAACAAAAAGAATTCTTCTGTCCTTTGTGTAGATACCAAGAAGTGGGATTGCTGGGTCATATGGTAGTTCTGTTTGTAGATTTTTGAGGACTCTCCAAATTGTTCTCCACAGTGGATGGACCAATTTACATTCCCACCAGCAGTGTAAGAGAGTTCCCCTTTCATCACACCCCATGATTGACTTTTAAAAATTATTTAGCCACTCTGTACTTGAATTGTAATCTAAAAAATAGGAATACTGATAACACCTACCTCATGGGGTTATTGTGAGAATTAAATGATATAATAATACACATTAAACAGCATGGCAACTACATGCAGTTCATGCTCAATATATATCACAATGATGGTGATGATGATTAATTCTTGAGGAGGGAGGTAGCAGAGAGAGATTACAGTCTAACACAGTAACGAGCCAGAATTAACCATGAGAACTGACTGTCCTATGGCCCCAGTATAGTATCATTGTATAGTATAGACTCACCCTCACTTCATGTTCCTGTAAGCTATACTTTGTTCTTATCTTCTCTAAAGTTACTCCTCCCTCCCACCCCACCAATTCTAGAGTTTCCTACTTCATTCTTCCTGGCTCATCAGAGTAAAGCAGAAAACACCTGTTAATTTATTATGCCCAGAAATGTAATACGTATTGACCTTGCCTCTTCCACCTCCACTGTGCCCACTGGCTCTGCTTCTCATGGCTGTGTGGCCCTAATAATATGATTTTATAAACAAAGGATCTTTTTTCTAATAAAATTCAGCTTTCCTTCAGGGCCGACATGCTCAAATCACACCCAACTCTTAAAATAACAATTGTTTTCTTCCAACCATAAATAAACAAATGAGTAATTGAATGAATGAGCCATCTTCTCTTCCTACTGAAAGACCTCAGGGTCTCTTTCAAGTCAAATAAACAGCCTCACTCAGTTATGTCCTCATCCCTTAGGAGCTGCCCCTCATTCTACCACTCCAGGTTAATTTGACCTTCTTAAACTCTTTTATTTTTTTTCCTTAAAGAATAATTTATTTAAATTTATTTATTTATTATTTTTTATAGAGATGAAAATGTCTTTATTTCTTTTTATTATTATTATACATCCAATCACTATACATCATTTAGATTGTAAAGAGACTTTACGGGCATGACTAGACTAGACTTTTCTAGCTAGACTTTACTCAGTCTAGTCCAGTTAAGAATACTATACACGTCATCATCAGCAGGTAATAAAACATATAGTCCAGTTAAGAATACTATACACGTCATCATCAGCAGGTAATAAACCATATCTGTGTCCCACAAATGTCTTACTTCTCTGTTTCTTTCCCCAAATTTCCTTTCCTACATTCTTCCCCTCTTCCACTCTCCTTCCACTTTGTCCCTTGTGTTCATAGCAATTAAACTCTTTTTACATCACTCAGGACATCTGCATGGGCCAGTTGAAGATGTTGTGGGGGAGGTAGCAGTGGAAATTGTCCAGTTTAGAGTAGAGAAAGTGTTTGGACAGAGCCACAGAAACTGTATTTCAGATACTAGGAAATCTGGGTGGTAAACTCAATTCTTCATGGGCAAAAAGCTAAGTTTTTTGGGTTTTAATTTTTGCCTCTAAAACAAGGGAACAGAATCAGATTAAAGAGGAGAATTTGTAAACCATTCATGGGAGTACTTTTTATCACTTTAGTATTAAGGGACAGGGAAAGGACTGAACACTACTGAATTCAGTTATTTAAGAAAAAAACAGCCACTTAGAATCAGTCCAACAGTAGTTATCCTCGGATGAGGAGATTACTTTTTTATTTTCATCTTTTGCATTTTCATATGTTTCAGACCTTGCGTAGTTGTCATGTGCTGATTTTCTCATCAGTCAACATATAATGTCGAGTGACAAACTAAAGATACAACTTTATATATTAATATATGATCTTATCCCACTTGTGCATAGATAGCTTTACATAGATGTCAGAAAATGCCTTGTAATATTGGTTTTCTCTGAGTGGTGGGATTATGGTGATTTTATTTATTTTCTCTATGCTTTTTGATATGTTGTAAATGTTATACAATAAACCATACTTTTAACCATGGAGAAATTAAAGTTAGAAATTAAGTTTAGAAACTCTTTTTTTGTTTGTTTCTTTGTTTGTTTTTCCTGAGACAGTAGCAAAATGGACTGAAGACCTGCTCCACCTTCACTTCAGCAGTGAGACCAAATATAGTGTCTTCTTTTTTGAGATTTGATTTTGGTAGTTATTTTCCTTTCAGTTCTGGGTCCAATAGAGCCTATTGGGCCTGTATTTTGACACATGTTTCTAGAGTCCTGGAGAAGTCCTGTGAGTGCACATGCACTACCTTTTTTCAAGCTCACCTGGGTACACCAGAAGGCAAAGCCAGTGCTTGCTACTGTTTTTGACATGTTTGGCCAAGATTCAGTCATTATGGCCCTAGGACCAGACCTTAGGCCATTAGTACTCATCCAAGTGAGCTCCTGTCTGGCAACTCTCATCTTTGCAAATTCTGGAGCAGCTATATCACCAAAGGAGGCAGACATTCTAGCACTGACTAATGCTACCTGCTCAGCAACATCTTCTACTTTCCAAATTGGTGCTAAGATTCTGCAGGAACCCTGTAAAACTGGAAGAAATAAGTGTTCATATCCTAACACAGCCCCTGATGCCTTGGAATTACACCTGATTTTTTGCTTTGGCCCTCTGGGCTGATGCTAATGCTGATGTGAGCTTATTATGAGAGCATAGCATGCCACCATGGGCCTTAACTCACTCTGGTTCACATGTAACCTGCAACCTTACTTGTTCCTGGCTTCACTCTTAGCCCATAACCACATCACTTACTTCACTCACAAAAAAAAAAAAAAAAAATAGAAGCAATCGAAAGAGAACTTCCTTATGTTATCCTCAATACATGTAGTCTCTACGACTAACCGTATGCATATATTCTGTCTTATGCCTGTTACTATAAATTAACTACCCATGGTTTTAAAGTCTATCTTCTCACATGTAGAGCAGATTAATTTCTCTCTTGTGTGCATTATCAAGTCTTCACTCTCTATATGTTCTTTCCCATCAGTATACACACATATAGTCATCTGCCCTAGATCAACAAAACATTCTTTTGATCCACTGGGTATCCCTCTGCAAAAAGATGAAACTAGATTCGCATCTTTCAGCATTAAGAAAAACCAACTCAAAATGGATCAAAGATTGGAACCTAAGACCTGTAACTATAAAATCACTTGGTGGAAAATACTGAAGAAACTCTGGGAGACATTGGGGTAAGCAAAGACTTCTTAAATAAGATTCCCAAAAAACAGGCAATAATACCCAAAATAGACAAGTGGGATTACATCATTTAAGAAGTTTCTGCACAACAAAGGACAGTATAATTAGTGTTAATCCAAAGATTGGAACCTAAGACCTGTAACTATAAAATCACTTGGTGGAAAATACTGAAGAAACTCTGGGAGACATTGGGGTAAGCAAAGACTTCTTAAATAAGATTCCCAAAAAACAGGCAATAATACCCAAAATAGACAAGTGGGATTACATCATTTAAGAAGTTTCTGCACAACAAAGGACAGTATAATTAGTGTTAATCGATAGCCCTCAGAATGGGAGAATATTTTTGTAAACTATGCCTCAGATAAGGGACTGTTAACCAGAATACACAGGGAACTCAAGCAGCTTACCAAAAAAAAAAAAAAAAAAAAAAAAAGATTAGCCCAATTAAAAGATGGGAAAATGAGCTGAGCAAACAACTCTCCAAGGAAGACATATGAACAGCCAAAATGCATATGAGTAAATGCTCAACATCTCTCATCATAAGGGAGATGCAGATTAAAAACACAATAAGATACCACCTAACCCCTGTCAGAATGGTGAAGATTAAAGATACAAAAAAATGATAAGTGCTGGCGGGATTGTAGTGAAAGGGGAACTCTCCTACACTGTTGGTAGGAGTGTAAATTGGTCCGGCAACTGTGGAAAACAATATGGAGGTTCCTCAAAAACCTACAAACTGAACTACCATATGATCCAGCAATCCCACTCCTGGGTATCTGTCCAAAGGACAGGAGAAGGCTCAATCAGAAAAGTGCTTACACATCAATGTATATTGTGGCATTATTCATAATTGCTAAGACATGAAACCAACCCAAATGTCCAAGAACAGATGAATGGATTGAAAAAGTGAAGCACGTATACGCCTTTGAATACTATTCAGCCATAAAAACCAGCAAGACCCTGGCATTTGATAAAAAGTGGTCTAATATGGAAGATTTATTGCTGAGTGAAGCAAGCCAGGCTATGAAAGAAAGATATTGTATATCTCCACTTAATATATACTGACTATCTGCACTCTATGGTAGAGACTGAAAGAATGAAAAACATAAAACCAGTGAAAATAGTTATGGATGCTGGAGACAATGTGGAAGGAGGGTGGGAAAAGGGAAGAGTATAGGGAAGGAGATCAAGGAGAAAAAATAGGGAGGCAAGACATTTGTCCGACACAGAAATGGTTTATTACCTGTTAATGATAAAGTGTATAGTATTCTCAACTTGACTGGTCTGAGATGTATTTCATGTTTGGTAAATTCTCTTTACAAGCCAAATAATGTATAATGATCAAATATTTAAAAAATAAACATAAAAGAAATGTTGCAAAGAGTTTAAAAACATATCCAGAATTCAGTGATTTTCTAACATTTATATTGCTACCATCCTGGTTCAGACACCATCATTTTTTGCCTAGACTGATCTGCTGTCCCCCTGACTTGTCCTGATCCACTCTACTCTGCCTTCCTCTCTACTATATTCAACTTAGTAGTCAGAGTAGTGTCAAACAAAAGTACAGTCATAGCTTTCACCTATGCTACCAGCTATTACCTGGTACAAGATGATCTCAGTCCAATTACCAAGAACTATAAAATTGTTAAAAATATATGAGAAAATTGTTCTGAGGCAGTAGAGAACAGGAAGTACATGCCACTGATAAACAAGATGAGAAAACCTCAGATTCACCTAACTTTACCTGGAGAAAGTTTACTCATCACATTGCAATAAGCTATAGTAAAGGCAAAGCATGGCATTTCCACAGAGTGAGAAGGCAGAATTCTGAAGGAAGGGTATCTGAAATGACTGGACTCTGTGGTACAGGGTACTAGAGAGAAGGGATCTGCATGAAGTATAGTATCCCAGAATCTCATATGGGTCTCCCTATGAGTCCTTGGCTAAAGACTGGACTGTGCATGAATGGGAAAATTACCTGAGACTCACAAGAAAGTTTCCTGGGAGTTAATATTGGAACAGAGATAGCATTTGAGCAATTCTAGGGGACATTGGAGTTCTTTCCCATCAGAAACAGGATTAATACCTTGTTAACACCCACATGTTCACGTCATGAGTATCTAGGTAAGACACAAGAAAGATGGCATAATGAGCAAAACTCTCCTTGAGTGAGACTTGACTCTAGGTAGAAAATGTTGGAAGAGTGAGCCCCAGATTATAGGACCATTTAAAACACATTCGATATTCATAGATGCTTCTAAATAAAACATAAAACCAAGCCAAACAAGTTCAAGGTGACCAGTCAGCTCATCCAGAACAAAAATTAACGCTTTTCAGAGGAAAATGACAGAATTTAGAGACTTAACAATGTATCATTCATAATGTCTCTTATACAATCAAAACTGATGAGATATGCAAAGAAACAGAAAACACAACTCAT
The DNA here is from genome assembly GCF_000334495.1 of Tupaia belangeri chinensis. Lineage (NCBI taxonomy): Eukaryota > Metazoa > Chordata > Mammalia > Scandentia > Tupaiidae > Tupaia > Tupaia belangeri. The sequence goes on along the minus strand of NW_006205314.1, from coordinate 302,548 downwards.
AGTCAAGAGCAATCAATAGGAAATGACTCAGATACAGCCCCAAATTTGGATTTAGCAGCTAACATTAAAGCAGCAATTATAAGTATATTCAAACGCTTAAAGAAAATAAGATCTTAAGCAGTGAAAAATGAAAATCTCAGTGAAGATAGGAAAAAGTTGGAAAAAATGGAAATCCTACAGCTATAAAGTAAAATAGCTGAAATGTGTGTGTGTGTGTGTGTGTGTGTGTGTGTGTGTGTGTGTACATTTAAAAATATGTATTTATTGTATATGAAGATAGGTTTACCAATAGATTTGGAAGGGCAGAAGAAAAAGTCAGTAGCCATGAGGATTCGTTAATAGAAATTATCCAATTTCAATTAAAGAGGAGAAAAATAGAGACTCAAAGATCTTCAAGACAATATCAAGTGGTATACAATATTTGTAAGTAGATTTCTTTCAGAAGATAAATATGGAGCAAACAAAATATTTTCCCCAAGCATGATAAATATAAATTTTAAATGGGCTATTTTCTCTCATGGAATAAATATTGGGTCATCTGAAAAGTCATAATGGATTTTCGCATAGAAAAACATGAAAAAATACACCATGACTTTTTGGATGACCCGAAGAGTAAACTTTAAAAAACTCAATCATTATGTTCTACCATATTAAAATAATAAAGAGGGACCAGCAAATGGCATAATGGTTACATTACTGGAGTCCCACATAGTTGACCACAGTTCAAGTCCCAGACCCAGCGGCTTAAAACTAATACTTGGCCCATGTGAGTGCGTGCCCAAAATCCTAAGAGGAGAATGGAGGAAAAGGGATTGTGGTGTGGTCATCCCCACTAAGGGGTGATTTCTCACTTTCTGTCTCTCTTTCTCTCTCTGTCACTTTGGTGAGCTCATGTGCCCTATAGCAAAAATCTCTCAAAAAGAAAAAAAGAAGAAAAGTAATATAGTTGTCTCAATAGAATCAGAAGAAAACATTTGATTAAAGGCAGCACTTTTTATAAAAAGCTTTCATAAAACAAGGAATAGATGGAAACGACCTCAGTCTGAGAGAACATAGGAATGTGTCCCCTCAGATAAGGAACAAGGTAAGGCTATTTATTCTTACCACTTCCAGTTAGTCCTGTACTGGAAGTCATAGACAGAGGAGCAAAACAATAAAACAAAATGAAAAGCATACTGGTTTGAAAGATAGATGGAAACTTCCTCCTTTCATAGACAAAATTAACACTCTATGAAGATAATTCACTTTTGTAAATAGTGCTGCAATGAACATGGACATGAAGATATCTCTTTAATAAATGATTTTATTTCCTTTGGATATATACCCAACAGTGTGGTTACTGAATCATATGGCAGTTCTAGTTTTCATTTTTTTGAGGAACATCTTACTGTTTGCCATAACGGCTGTACTGATTTCTGTTTCCACTGACAGTGTATAAGAATTCCCTTTTCTCCACGTCTTTGTGAGCATTTGTTATTTTTTTTGTATTTTTGATAATGATCATTCTAACTAGAGTGAGGTGATGTCTTTTGTTGCATTGGTTTGCATTTCCCTGATGATTAGTAATGATAAGCATTTTCTAGGCACAGGAAGACAAATACTGAGATACCACATGATTTCACTCATATGTGGATATAAAAAAATTGATTTCATAGAAGTAGAGAGTGGACTACCAGTTATCAGAGATTGGAAAAGGTAAGGGGAAAGGGGGCATGGATAGATTATTAAATATGTATTAAGTTACAGGTAGATAGAAATAAGTTATATGTTCCATTTCATAGTAGGTTGACTATAGTAAACAATAATATATTGTATTTTTCAAAATAGCTAGAACAGAGGGTTTCGAATGTTCTCACCAAAGAGAAATGATAAATGCCTGAGGAGATGGATATGATAATTACCCTAATTTGATCATTGTACATTGTGCACATATATTGAAACATCACACTGTATCCCATAAACTACAATTATTGTCTGTCAATAAGATAAAAATATTAAACACATATGCTAATAGTAATGGAGTTTCTACATGCTAGTAGTAAACAACTGGAAAGAAATAATAAATAGCAATAACATCAAAAATATAAAGGGGCCATCAGGCAGCGTGGTGGTTAAGGAGCTAGATTTCTACATGGCTGACTCCAATTCAAGCCCTGGACTCAGTGGCTTGAAAATCATGCCAGACACATGTGCAAGCATGTCCCAAATCCCTAAAGGAGAATGGAGGAGAAGGAAATGCCACATGGCCATTCCCATAGGGAGAAATTTCTTACTTTCCCTCTCTCTGTCTCCAGCAAGCATATGAGCTCAATGCAAAAACCTAATAAAAGCATATATACATACATACCCAGGAGTAAATGTAATGAAAGTTATAGTAAATACACACACACACACACACACACACACACATGATGCACACAACCTAAGAGAAATGTAAATGATTAAACAAATGGGGAGATATGTTCTTTTTTATTGGGGGGGATATGTTCTTGATTGAAGCTATTGTTAAGATGTTCATTACCTACCCCTACTTGATGTCTTCATTTAATGCAATTCCAATAAAAATTCCAATAATTTTTAAAAAGCCAGAAATGTGTCAGTTGATTCCAAAACCTTTATAAACAAAGAAAAAAATCAGAATACTTTGTAATTGTAGAACAGAGTGAAGGATTTCCATTAACTGATTTCAAAATATAAAGCAGTAGTGTGGTATTGATAAAACGGACAAAATCAACCAAACAAAAACAAAAAAAACTTCATGGAATACAAGAGAAAGTCTAGAAATAGACCTGTGCACATACATTTAAGAGACCTTAGGCCAATGTTATTGTTCATTCAGGGTGTTACAACAAATACCACAAACCAAGTAGTTTATAATGAACAAATTTATTTCTTGCAGGAGTCTGAGAAGTCCAAACTCATGGAGCAGGCAAGTTTGGTTCCTGATGAGGGCCTGTTCCTCATAGATGACTCCTTGTTTCTGCATTCTCACGTAGAAGAAGAAGCATAGCATTGTGGAGCGCCCCCGCCCATCGCCTACAATGCTCGCCTTAAGATGGCGCATGGCGGAAGCTCACAAAGTACTCAAAGTGGTAAACAACTTTGAGGAAGTGGCATGCAGGGGGCGTGGAAAGCACGGGAGCATTGCATGCAACCAATCCTCTTGCGAGGGCTGGCTTCCTTACACGTGGACAGTGCGCTGATTGGCCGGGGTGCCTTTATAAGGGAAGCGAGCTCGCGGAAAGGGGAAGAAGATTTGTAACACTCCTGGGGAACAATAAACCGCTTAGAAGAAGATCGTGGTTTGTCGTTTGTAAATGCGACACAGCATCAATCTCATTTATGAGGGCTCCACCCTAATGACTTAGTCACTTATAAAGGCCCTACCTCTCAATACCATCACATTGGGGGTCAGATTTCAGCACATAAATTTAATGGGTCACAAATACTCTGACCACTGCCACCAAGGTATCAAGTCATTTTCATGAGTAAAGGAAGTCTTTTTAAATAAAGTGTTAGAACAACTGGATACCTATAGTAAAAAATACAAACTGTGATCCATATTTCACAATATCCACAACATTTTAATATGAAATTAAGCATAGACTTAAATGTGAAAGACATAAATATAAAAGCTAAAATTTCTAAGTAGCAACTGTGAAAAATATTCTCATAAATTTGGGATAGGCAAAGAACTAGAGAGAAATAGTAAATTTTAGGACACAAAAATCACTAACTACAAAAGGAGAAAAATGATAAATTGTGCTTTATCAAAACTATTAGCCTCTAAGTCAGCTTTGGTAACAGTGGTAATTCAATGCTTCTCAATGCTGAAGCCAAAATAGGAAAGTCCCAGGGTTGTGTCCTGAGCTGTCCCTGTATACAGGGAGCATATACACTGGGCATGTGCATGCATACCCATGATCCATGCCAGTTTAGGCTACACATGTTTCACAATATGAAGACCTGGTTTGGGGGTACCTCTCGCTCTCTCTCCTCTCTCTGTATTTATTTCCCTGTCTCTCTCTCTCTCTGGAAAAATAAATTAGAACAGTGAACACAAAGAAGAACAAAGTTGAGGGCGTTATACTACTAGATTTCAAGCTCTACTATAAGTCTACATGAATCAAACAGTGTAGACATGTCATAAGAAATGACATATAGATCAATAGAACAGAACCAAGAGCTAGAAATAGACCCACACTTACACAATCATTTGATTTTCACAAAGGTTCCAAAGCAATTCAAGAGGGCAATAAAAAATCTTTTGAACATACAGGCATGGAACAATTGGAAAACTATACTGAAAACAATAGACTTCTACCCGTACCACATACCAGAAACAAAAATCTACTGAAGATGGATCAAATAGCTACAAATAAAAGCTAAAATCCTAAATTTTAAAGAAAAATGCCTTTGCAAATTAGAGATAGGCATGATTTCTTAGATCATAGAGAACAACTTGAAATAAAAATGAATAAAACAGACTTAAAATTACAATTTCTGCTCATAAAATCATTAGCAAAATTAAAGATTAACAGAAAGTATTTCTAAAACATATATCTAATAAATGACTTTTTCAGGAGCTGTGCACACACACACACACACACACACAGAGAGAAACTTCAAAAAGCTCATGGAGAATAGAATTAAAGTACAAGTTTATTTTGTTATAAAGATATTTTGAAATTCATGGACTTTTTTCATAACACCCATTTCCCATGAACTTTTTGAAGATCATGCCTATATTTTCCTATTCTGTCTCTATAAGTAAAAGACTTTAAAAGCCAATTTAAAAGTGGACAAAATATATTTGAATAAACAATTCATAAGAGAAAGCATATAGATGGCCAAAAAAACACATGGAAAATATCCAACATCAGCAAATAGCAAGAAAATACAAAATTAAACCAGAAGAAAATACCACTACACACACACATCAACATAGCTAATATTAAAAAAGACTGGGGGAGAAACTATTGCTATTACATATTGGTGGCTGGAATGTAAAATGTTACAATCACTTTGGAAAGGGTCTAGAAGTTTCTTTTAACTAAACATATATTCCTACCATGTTCCCCAGCCATTTTACTCCTAAGGATTTATTGAAAAAAAAAATGGAAAAAAAAAAAACTATGTTCACAAAAGACTTATAAAAGAATGTTCATAGCAGTTGCAAGCATAATAGCCAAAAGCTGGACAAAATAAAATCCGAAGTCCATCAACAGGAGAATGAATAAACAAACTGGGTATATTTGTACAAAGGAAGCCTATTTAATAATAAAAAGGTAAGCACTATTATTACAAAATCACTAATGAATCTCTCAAAAATAGGCCAGAGAAGAGCAATCTGAAACCACACAAAATAAAATATCCACAGAAGTGCATACTGTGTAACTCTATATATGTGAAGTTCTAGAACTGGCAAAATATTGGGGTCACTGGAAAAGTCATGACGTATTTTTCTGTTTTTCTGTCCAAAAAATGCTTCTTGACTTTTCCAATGACCCAATAAATAATCCTGGAATAATGTTGGAACAGTGGTTGCTTTCAAGGATGGTATAGACAGGGACAGACAGGGAAGGAACATGAGGTAATGGTAATATTCCACATCTTTATAAGGATATCTCTTACTCAGGTTTTGCATTTGTCAGAATCAAGGGCTATATGTATCCTTTAGATGTTTGCATTTAACTGTATGTAAGTGTTAAGTTAAAGGAAAAAAGTGGTAAACAAATATTGAATTTCAGTTAATGAAATATGTAGTGAGGGATCTGTGAGGAAAAATAACTCGTCTCTAATCTGCTTTGTAATGCATACACAAAAATAAGATGAATTAATGGACTAATAAAGGGATGGACTGATGTGATATAACACAGTAAAGCAATAGTAAAATCTATGTAGTAGTATACAAGTGTGTACTTGGTTGTCTATTTCATCATTTTTATAACAATATTTTGGAAAAGATAATTACTGCTCTTCTAACACACCATTAAGAAAATTCGGAGGCAGAGGCCAGGCAGTGGAGGAACAATACGCAATTGGACCCACATTGGAAGGTCCTGAGGTCACGTGCTGGGGCCTCCTTGTGTTCACTGGGCATTCACACACATGCTTGTGATTCAGGCTGAGTCTGGGGTGAACTGTGGTATGGAGACCCTGTTGGGAGTGTTGTAAAACTGTCTCTGTCTCTCATGGAAGAAATAAATAAATAAAACTTTAAAAAAAGAAAATCAGAAGACAAGTCACTAAGAGAAAATATTCCCATTACATATAACTGAAAAAGCACTTATGTTTGTAACACACTATTTCAATTTGTTAAAATAATAAAACAACCTTTTTAAAAAATTTTTAAATGGGAAAAGACATGAGCAGATATTTTATAAAAGAAATATATGAGTGGCCAATAAAACCATAAAAATGTGCTCATTTATTCATGAGAAAATTGTAATTTATTTTATTTATTTATTGAAAGGTTTTCCCTTAGGCTGCATGCGCTCTTGGGAAAGAGAGACACAAAGAGATAGTGAAAGTGAAAGCAAGAATTCACCCCCCCTCCCTGCTAGGGAGATGGCCATGCGGCAATCCCTTCTCCTCCATTTTCTTCCCAGGATCTCAGGGATGCACACACATGCAGCTGGCATGATTTTCAAGCCACTAGGTCTGGGACTTGAACAATTTTAGCCATGTGGGAGACCAGCAACATAACCACTACACCATCTGCTGGTCGCAGAAAATTGCAATTTAAAACCACAATGTCATATCACTGAACACCATTAGAATGGTTAAGCTTAAAATTTAAGACTGACAATACCAAGTACTAACAAGCAGGGAGAGTAGCTGAAACTCTCCTACACTTGGTGGGGACTTAAAATGGTAAAACCTATTCATAAAGCAGTTTGACACTTTCTTATAAATTAGACATACATTTACCATATGATCCAGCCATGCCACTCCTAGGTATTTACTTAAGATAATTGAAAATATGCTTGGACATTTGATGGTATCTAGTATTTCTCGTATATTATTCTCAAATTTTGGGGCAATTTTCTCAGTCTTCGTGGTGGATTTTTCTTGACCAGCGATTTTCTCTTCTACATCTGAGATTCTATTTTCTGTGTGATCTAATCTGCTTTTAATACTTTCAAGGGAGATTTTGACTTCCTGTATTACAGCCTTCATCTCTAACAGTTCCATTTGATTCTTTTGTAAAGTGTGTAATTCCTCTTTTAGATCTTGCAAGAATTTCCTCAACTCCTGGAACTCGTCAGCTCCTTTCTCCTTTCTCTTCTACAGTTCATTGTCTCTCTTCTCTTCCATCTCTGTTAGCTTTGCCATTATGAATGTTCAAAATTCTTTATCAGACATTTCCATGATTTCCATTGAGCTGTGTGTGGATGAAGAGGAGTTATTCTTGGGACCAGCAGTTAGTGTAATGGCTATGTCGCTGGACTCCCTGGTGGCTTAAAACTCACGCTGGGCACGTGTGTGTGCGTGCCCAAGATCCCAAGAGGAGAATGGAGGAGAAGCTATTGTGGCATGGCCATCTCTCCTGGGGGGTGATTTCTCGCTTTCTGTCTCTCTGTCTTTCTGGTGAGCCCAAGCACTCTATAGCAAAAACCTCTAAAAAAAAAATGAGGAGTTATTCCTTTCCCTTGGAGGAGAGGTATTTTCCTGCTTTCCCATATTTCTTGTGGCCTTGCTGTGATTTCTAGTCATCTGATGGATGGTGTGTTTCTTCTGAAACTTGAAGTTCAATCTGAGAGTCCAGGAGTGTGCAGAAAAGAAAACAGAGAGAGAGGAACAACAGCAATGAAAACAACCAAGAAACAGAGAAAAATAGAAGGAAAAAAAAAACTAAAAAAAAAAAAAACTAAAAACAATTATTTTTTTTTATAAAAAGCAAAAATTAGAAAACCGTACTGCATGCTTGCACACCACACAAAATCACTAGTTCTCAGGAGCCATGAAGGTGTCTTCTGAAGGCCTGTGAAATATAAATCCATGCAAAGACTTGTACCTAGATTCCCATAGCATATTTATTCATGTTTGCCAAAAACCGAATGATATGAATATCTATCAACAAATGAACTGATAAGAAAACTGCAGTGTATCTATACAATGGGATACTATTCAACACCGGAAAGAAATTAACTACTGCTACACACAACATGGGAAAATTTCATAGACATAATACTTAGCAAAAGAAAGCAGTCATGAATAAGTCCTGCTGTATGCTTGCATTTATGTGAATGCCAGAATAGCCAAAGCTCATGCATTGCGATTGAAAATAGAGTAATGGCCTTATCTGAGACAAGAGATTGGGGGTGGTGGTGACTTTTTGACAGTCTTCAGAATCTCTTGGAGACAATCTTGATTGCATCTTGACTGTATCTTGATTGTGGTGTATGTTTTTAAAATCTCATGCAACTGTAGTACAAGTAAGCTCAGTGCTTTTTGTCATATGTACGAAAATACTTCAGTGAAGTATGTTTTAAATACCTAAGCCATGAAGCCAATAGGTGGTATGTTGAATAAGGTGCTGGACTCCCCCACAGTTGACTGTGGATCGAGTCCCAGACCTGATGGCTTGAAAATCATGCCAGGTACATGTGTGTGCATGCCCAAAAGCCCAAGAGGAGAATGGAGAAGGGATTGTGGCATAGCCATCCTCACTGGGGGGGGTGGGTGGGGGTTTTTTGCTTTCCCTTTCACTGTCTCTCTCCAATGATCACACATGCTTTATAACAAAAACAAACAAACCAAACCAAACCAAACAAACAAAAATCTCAGCCAGATCATGACACTCCCCTGTCGTACAGTGCCTCCCAATTTTCTCTTATAGTAAAAACTAAAATCTTTCCAGTGTTCTAAAAGTTCATAATTATCTACTCTCCCTCCCCACGCCACTCTCTCTGATCTCAACGCTTAATCCTCTTGATTTACTCACTCCACTTTTGCAACACTTGACCTCCTTGTTTTTCCTGGAACATGGTAAGTATGCAACCACCGAAGGGACTTTTCACTGACTCGTCCCTTGATCTGAAATGCTGTTTTTCCAGATAGCCACAGCATGGCTGACTCTTAACTTATTTAGGAAATTTATCAAATGTTATCTTCTAGATGAAGCCTTCACTGACAACCTATTTAAAATTGTATGTACACACACACATTCATACATTCACACACACCTAGCACTCAGCTCACCTTTCCTTTCTTCTTTTTTGCCTTTTTGTCTTAACACTCTCACCCTCAAACATATTATGTATGTCAGCCATCATCAGTATCCCTTCACAAGAATGTAAGGCTCATGATAACAGGGAGTTGGGATGTTTTATTCACTACTGTACTGCCAGAGTCTGTTCCAGTGCTTGGGACATGTCAAGCTCTCAATAGACATCTGTTGAATAGAGAAATAATCTTCAGGCTGAGATGAGCATCTTCTTGGAGGAGGAAATGTGGGAGGGGACAATGACATGTAACACTAGTGGGCTTCTTTGTGACTACCCAGTGGCTTTAAACGTGCTCTAAAGGCTTTTCCCAGAAGCAAATTGGGCATTCTTCATGGTGAAGATGGGAGAGTCATCAATCTCCTAGAACTGGGAGAGGAGTTTGAGGAACTGGTTCCTACTCTAAAGCCTGAATTCAGAGCCAATATTTAAAAATAGAGAGTTGGATTGTGAGTGTGAGAAAGATAATGAGCAAGCAGGATCCCTGGGTTGAAGGATTGGGAAAATACCCTCCCCAAGGATAGTCTAGTATTTAAGTCAATCCTCCCAGGTTTCCCTGACCTCAGTAAATTAATGTTGACCATTAGATCAGTGATTAAGAGAGAAGAATCTCAGTCCACAGCAGTGTGCTCTGACAGTCTGATGGAGATAAAAAGAAGAGATATACATAGGTGGGTGCAGGGGTGCAATCTGGCTGATAGAGGAGTGCGGCCAAACTCTGGATGGGCTTCACTTAATGGCAAAGGGGCATTCTCCTAAGCGTTGGCCTTTGCTCCACAGTTCTCACTGCCAAGAGCACTTTGGACTCTAACTTTTCAAAGTCCCTTTTAACATACTTGATGGATGGAAACAAATGAAAGCCTTCAAAAGACTTTTTGAAATAAATAAAACCAGAAGCTCTATGCTTTTTGACTGAATAGGTTAGAGATTGTGACACACATTTCCCACTCTTCTTTGGAAAGCACAGTCAGCTGTTCAGAGATGGTGGTAGAAGCCATGGGAAATGCTGAAGTTTCTCCTTATGGAAAACAAAGAGCTGGGCAGAAGATGGAGCCCAGGAGCTTTCCTGGAAGTAGGTGTGGGCTGCCTGTAGCTGGGCCTGCCAGATTCTGATCAATGCGATGGAATTCTTCCATCTGCCTCTGGGCCTTGCCTAGGCTCTTGGCCTCAGGGATGCTGCAACTGTACGTTTCCTAGCTCGCCTCTCATACTTATGACAGTCCCTTCCTTCCTATGCTTCTGCTGAAGTTGCTCAGTTCTGGCTTGTAGTGTGGGCTGTGCCTTATCATTCTGAACCCTGGCTGCATCCCTAGTTTATTGACTTACTGGTCCCACCTTGGGCCTCCCTGTTTGAGTCTTGGAGTCTGCTAATACCTAAGATGGCTAGGCTTCGAGTTCTGGGCACCAGTGTCCAGAAAGTGTTACAGAGGAGGAATAAATGGAATGCGTTCTTGCCTAGTAGACCACAGAGGAATGGTTGTGATTTCCCTAAGTAGCAAACAAGACCCAGGGAGAGTTAGCAAGACATGTTAGAAAGGAATGAGGGTTTTGTAGACTAGACAGCAATTCTCCAAATGGTACTTATGGGGAGGCAGTGAGGAAAATCTGAAAGTTAAGCATCAGTAAACTCAGGGGCAAGTTGAAGGACAGAGGACACCGAAGAAAATTCTGTAAACTCTGGCTCCTGCCCTCAGGGAAACAGGAGGTGGGAGGCCATTTTTTCAGGTTCTCAGAGCTTGAGGACAAGCATACTTCTCACATCGCATTTTTCAGCCTGGAGAGTGTGGACTACACATGACAAAATCTAAAGGAAGTTCATCACTTTCAGTATCCATGCCTTTGAAAAGTTACTTAAACCACATTAGGAGGTAAACACATCTCCTAGATATGACATGTTTTTCTGCCTTTGCAAAATGAGGCACACCAGAAATGAAGCCTCTTCCTAATGATTCCTGCTTCTTATTGTGAACTTCTCTTTCTGTCCTTGGCCATGACAGTAGTCTTCTCAGTTGGCACTTAGATGTAATCACTTTACTCCTACAAAAAAACGTGGCCCCAGATGGATGTGCTTTTTGAGTCAGTATGTCTCTTTTTTCTGGGTTTCTTCTCTTTCTTTTCTGTCAATCTGTCAACTGCCACTTCTCAAGAATGTCAGTGAGCCTGCTTCCTACATGAGTCCACTTTTTCCTACTATTTCTTATGTGCTTTGAGACAGGAATTTAGATATGTATGTTTCATAGAATTTTATCTAAGTGAAAGTTTGTGGGCTCTGCATGAAATCACTCTGAATATAGTGTGTGCGATGTGGAGCTTGGGCTTCACGATTACCTATTCGGTTGCTCTGAGGGCTTTCCCCTGTTTGCTCTCTTCTCAGGTGTACTCTCATTAAGCATGGACTATTTATTATTTTGGCAAATATTTTCTGAGCATTTTTCATATGTCAGGGACTCTTGTCATGCCTGGGATACAAAAGTAAGCAAAGGATAAAAAGGCTTTGGCCTCATGAAGTCTTCATTTGTAGGAGACACCATGAAAAACAAGCTCATTGCATTATATATTCAAAAGCAAAAAAATGTTATGAAGACAAATGAAGGCGGGCAGGGAGTGATACAGTGCTGAGGGTGCAGTATTTTTAATAGAATGCAGTGATGGAAAAGGAGAGTGAATGGAGGAAATGGGCTATGTGGATATGTGAGGGGAAGAAATTCCAGGAACAGAGAGGAGAAATGCAGAGGCCCTGAGGTGGGTATGTGAATGCCTGGCATTTCACAGAAATGGCAATGGGGCCAGTGTGGTTAAAGCAAAATGGGCCGAGTAGAATGGTAAGAGATGAGGTCAGAGAGGTAACAAGAGCCAGGTCCTAAAAGATATTCAGAGCCATTAGAAAAAGGCATTAACGGTTTTTACTCTGGGGACCAGCAGATGGTGTAATGGTTATGTAGCTGGACTCCCATGTAGTCGACCACAGTTCAAGTCCTGGACCCAGTGGCTTAAAACTCATGCTGGGCATGTGTGTGTGCATGCCCAAAATCGTGAGACAAGAATGGAGGAGAAGGGGTTGTGTCATGGCCATCCCCCTTGGGATGATTTCTTACCTTCTGTCTCCTTTTCTCTCCGATGAGCACAAATGCTCTATAGCAAAAATCTCTTTTTCAAAAAGTTAAGAAAAAGTTTTCACTCTGAATGAGATGGGGCCCATTAAAGAGATTTTGAGTAGGGGAGTTGTGAGGGTATGCAGCCTATAGCAGGAGGCAGTTATTGGAATGCCTCATTAATCACTTCACTGTGAACTGACTGACACATGTCTTGGATGTGAGGGGCTCTGTGAAAATATTTATGAGGCATGGAGAACATCCTGACTCTGGCTAGGTTATGCAATGCTCGTTCAATACAATGTTTATGGCTTGCCCACTATCCTCTCTGAAGTAATCAGATGGCCTTCACTAAAGTTTCAACAAGCTAGCATACCTGCCAATAAGCAAGCTGGCTTGGTGCAGAATACATACCCAGGTAATGCATGATAGCAACAAGACCCTGAAAATGTATACTCTGAAGGTGCTTATCTCTGACTGTGAGACTTTAACCACATTCCTACATGCTTACAAAAATCTCACTTCACTTTGTAAAGTGAATAAAGACGCTCAGCACAACTGAGTGGCACAGCTTGTCTATATTCACCTGTATTTCTGTCTCTGTGCCTTTTCTTTTGCTTTGCAGGACCAAAAACCCAGGTGGACACTGACAGACAGTGGTTTTAGGGACTGAATTATGCCCCCCTGAACCTATATGCTGGTGTTCTAACCCCCAGAACTTCTGAATGTGACTGTATTTAGGACAGAAGGCCTTCAAAGAGGTTATTAAGGTAAAGCAAGATAATCAGGGTGGGCCCTAATCCAGTGTAACTAGTGTCTTTCTGAAGAGGGAAGATTAGTACACTGATAGGCACAGAGGGAAAACATTGTGAAGACACAGGGAAAAGACGTCATTTATAAGCCAAGGAGAAATGCTTTAGCAGGAAACAGCCATGTTGGTACCTTGATCTTTGACTTCTTCTTTCCAGAACTAGAAAATATTTTTCAGTGCTTTAAGACTCTCAGTCTGTGATGCTCTGTTATGGCAACCATAATGAAGTGGAACAATCAGTCATCATTTAAAATTAGCACACTGGTCTCAGTGTGAAGAACACACTATAGAGACACAAGGGCATCCACATAAATGGCCTGTGAGTATTAATGTTGAGGTAGTGTAGTGAATGTCATTTTTAAGTGTGTGTGTGTGTGTGTGTGTGTGTGTGTGTGTGTGTGTTGGACCCAGTATTGAAGGCATTTATGAACATAGTCTGGAACAGTACAGAAGAGAGGGTATGCCTAGGCATGCAATTGACTGGGAAGTACAATGGGATTTAGAACTTATTGTAACCAATGGCACAAAAGACAGCAAAATCTTGGTCTAGTTATACCTAGGCATCCCTATGGGGAACACTATCAAATTGGCAAGATAAAGAGAACCATGCATGGCTGCAGCATGTTCTAAGAGTTGGAGTGGGGAGCAAGGCAGCCATATAGATTAACTGAGCTCAGAACCACACACCAGATGATTCTTAGGAAGGAGGAAAGGTGTAAAATAAGTCAGTGTAGAAAACACAAACTTAGAAGATTGAGCTACTAACCTTAGGCTTGCTGCTTATGAAGCAAACAACTTCTTTAAGCTGCTTGCTTTATTTCTTTTTCCATTAGAGCCCAACAGTCACACCTTGCCTGCCTCACTGTGCTGTTGGAAAGGTCATGAGATAAGGGCTGCGGAGGTACTTACTAAGATAAGCAGCACAGAGATCTTTAGGTATAGATTCAAGTGAAATGTTCAAGATCGTTTTGGGATGTGGAGAAAGCAAAGGGAAGCAAGGCTGCAGTATCGTAATGGAATGTAAGCAGTGTGTGTCACTTCTGGCTTGAATATGTTTCCTACTTGTACTTTTCTCTCTTCTCATGAGCTGTAACCTTTTTATGGTAGCCACCCACACTTAATTAGGTAGATGATAATGACGTTCAGCAAAGATCCAAGCAACAACTTAGAAGGATCCTGGGTTCCTAAATGACTTCAAAGGGGCAGAACCACTTGCCAACTAGGAGTTCTTCACATCAAGACTGTTAAGTGAGAGAGAAATAAACTGCTTTGTTATCCCAGCCATCTTATTGATAAGTTTCTGTTACAACAGCTTATCTTTACCTTATCTGAAATGAAAGGATCCTATTGCAACAAAATCCCATCAGGCTGGACAAAGATATTAATGTTGCTACTGAAAGCTGGTAATTCTTCTCATGTCATGGCAAAGCATGGTAAAGCATGTCACTTAAAATAACTTTGAATGCAGTCTAATGCCTACTGAGACTGTAGATCTAGAAAAAGTGATTAGAGAGAGTCGAAATGTTTGTGTTGGCTTCTCTTGGTGCCTTTAGTGTTAAAAAGAGGGACCTGAAGGTGGCATATTGGTTAGGCACCACATGGTCGACCACGGTTAAAATCCCAGACCTGGAGGTTTGAAAATCACACCAGGTGCACATGCATGCATGCCCAAAACCCTGAGAGGAGAACACAGAAGAGATGGTGGCATGACCATCCTCCCTGGGGGTGATTTCTCACTTTCCCTCTTTTGCTCTCTCTGGCAAACACACATGCCCTATTGCAAACAAACAAACAAACAAAGAGTGTTAAAAAGATATAGCTTTACTGATTAACAAAATTTCTTAAATAATCTAACTACTTTCAATAGCAAGTTCAGCTGGTATGTACGTATCTATGAATGCATGTCTAACTTTAAGCATGAAACTCTGAGTAGAATGAAGATTATTTAAGAAATTTTGTGAATCAATAAAATGTGGGGGAAAAAGGCTAGGGAAACAACTGCAGACACCAGAGATAGTGTGAGAGGAGGGTGGGAAATAGCAGAGGGTCAGAAATAGTGGTAAAATACATATAGACATATCTATATATATATGAAACTAGAAATGGAAAATTATTGATGATAACATGCATGATTAAGCCACGATGCAGTATATTCTGGATGGGAAATCACATTTTTTATGCTGTGATGATGCTGAGGGAATTAATGTAAATTTATTTTTAAAAAGTTTCAAGAAAAAAGCTCATAGAAATACATGTAATGGAAAACTGTGTATGAATTTCAAAAAGTTTTTGTACCAAAATAAATTCATACTTTAATTGTAAAAAAATAAAATAAGGATATAGTTTTAGAGTTTTAGTCAAGAATTTCCCCGACCTAGAAATGAAAATCAAAATCATATGAGATAGTATCTCATCCCAATTAGAATGGATTTAAAAAAAAATAACAAATTCTGGCACAAATGTGGAAAAGGGGGAACTCATATCCTGTGAGTAGGAATATAAATTAGTACAGCCTCTATGGAAAACAATATGGAGGTTCCTTGAAAATGAAAAATGAAACTACCATATGATTCTGTAGTCTCACCACCGAGTATATATACAAAAGAAATGAAATTCATTCAAAGAAAAAGCAGTATTCCCATGTTAGTTGCAGCACTATTCACAAAGTCAATGTATGGAATCAATTTAAGTGTCCATGAATGGATGAATAGGTAAAGAAAACACAGTGTATATACACATTGGAATACTATTCAACCGTAAAAAAGAATGAAACCCTGCCATTGAGGCAATATGGATGAACCTGGAGAACATTATTTTAAGTTAGCCAGGCACAAAAAGACAAATACCTCATGATCTCATTCATAAATGAAATCTAAAGAAGTTATTGTCAAAGAACTAGAGAGTAGAATGGTGTTTACCAAAGAAGGAAGGGATAGAGAGATATTAGGTAATAGACACAAAGTTATAGTTAGAAGGAATAAGTTCTGATGTTCTTGAATGTTCTCACTCCAAAGAAATGATGCGTATGAAGTGATGAATATGCTTAATACCCTGATTTGATTCTTACATGATGTACTGGAACTTCACACTGTATCTATAAATATGTGTAATTATTATAAGTTGATTAAAACAAACAAGAAAAAATAAAAAAGAAATTATGTGTGGACTGGAAAGAAAAATAATTTCCCCGACCTGTAATCTGAGATGGAAGAGAAAAGACACAGTCCAAAGAGGTGGGGACCCCAGGTCAATGAAAAGCAACTATGCAAGTAATTTTAAATAGCTAGGGAGAATTGGCATTCTCAAATTCCAGTAGAACTTTTCATCCAATCAAAGTAGATGAGACTATTAAAAATTAA
>NW_006205314.1:258893-285982 GCF_000334495.1 Tupaia belangeri chinensis | reverse complement strand
AAATGTTGCAGAATATCATGAACCAAGCAAAGAAGTAAAGAAATAAAAACAAGCTAAAGCCCTGTGTCTATGACTAGAACATAAAACTAAAAGAAAATATGCCAGAAACCTACAAACTTTTGTATTAAAAATAAGTTAAGCAAATTTTCAATGAGGTAAAATGTAGAGAACATAGTATGATGAACTCTGAAGGACCTATTTACATTTTTTAAATAAAGAATTTTATTTATTTATTTATTTATTTATTTTTTATTTGACCAGAGACAGGGAGAGAGAGTGTGAAAGCAAGCTGCCAGGTCTGGGACTTGAACTTCAGCTGACCATGTGGAAGTCTAGTGCCTTAAACACCATGCCGCCTGGAAGCCCCAAGGACCTATATATTAATTGAACTTCAGCAATCATCAACTTTTGGTGAATTTAGATTCATCTATGCTTTTATCCATTCCCCCTATTCCCTGGGATCACTAACAAGTGTCATTTTAAAAAGCTTTATATTATAAAACCATATGCAAATAGAAAAGTGAAAATAACCACCAATGTTCAACAGAAGTAATCATTAGGAAAATGCAAATAAAAATCACGAGGTAAGACTTCACACCCATTAAGATGGCTATTATATAAAGAAAAATAACATTAAGTGCTATGCATTGCTGGTAGAAAATGTACAAGGGTGGGACCAGGTAGAAAATGTACAAGGGTGGGACCAGCAGTTGCATAATGGCTATGTCGCTGATGGCCACACCGCAATCCCTTCTCCTCCACTCTCCTCTCGGGATCTTGGGCACGCACACACACACACCCGGCGTGAGTTTTAAGCCATTGGGTCTGGGACTCGAACTGCGGTCGACTACATGGGAGTCCAGCGACATAGCCATTACACTAACTGCTGGTCCCAACATCCCTTTCTTTATAGCAATCACACATCCCAAACGACCACACTATACTGATTTCTATCACTATCAAATAGTTTTATTGATTATTAATAGCATATATAAAGGTATGTATTCTTTTGTGTCCAACTTTTATTACTACCCACAATGTTTGTCTTTTTAAACCGTCCCATCTTATCACATATATCAGTGTGAGGGAGGTCTTCAAAAAGTTCATGGAAAATGTTCATTATGAAAAACTAAGAATAGATTTCAAATTTTTTGGCTCCAAAATAAATTTGTACTTTAAATTCCATTTTCCGTGAACTTTTTGAAGTCTCCTAATAGCTACCTCTTTTTTTATTGTGTACTATTTCATCTAAAAAATATACTAGATTTTAAAAAAATTGATTTTACTTTCACTAGACATTTCAAATGTTTCCAGTTTTTAAGGTGCTATGTTTCAAATGTATTCCCCAAAATGCATGTGTTAGGAACATAATCCCCAGTGCAATAGTGTTGAAAGGGGGACCTTTAAGAGGTGATTATTGGATTATTAGAAAAGTCATGCCATATTTTTCTATGCAAAAAATGCATCATGACTTTTTTTTGGAGAGGTTTTTGCTATAGGGCGCCTGTGCTCGCCAGACAGACGGAGCGAGACAGAGAGACAGAAAGCGAGAAATCACGCCCCAGGGGGGATGGGCACGCCACAATCCCTTCTCCTCCATTCTCCTCTCGGGATCTTGGGCACGCACGCACACGCGCCCGGCGTGAGTTTAAGTCACCGGGTCTGGGACTCGAACTGCGGTCGACTACGTAGGAGTCCAGCAACATGGCCATTACACTAACTGCTGGTCCCGCATCATGACTTTTAATGTCTTCATCATGGGAGCAGATGAGTTGTCCTGAGGGTGAATTTGTTATAAATGTAAGTTCAGCTCCCTCTTGCATCCTTGAGTGCTTTCTTACTCTTCTGCCTTTTGCCATGGATGATTCAGCCTGAAAATACTCACCAGATGTGGATACCTCAAATATGCTCTTCCCAGAGTTTTCTCCTTTGCCAAGTTCTGCAGCCAGACAGGATCCAAGAGTTGTGATCTCAAAGGCTGACCTGTATACAACTGTGTTACTTGAAGACGATGTGAAAAATTATTTAGATTAAAAGAACCATAAAGGCACATGAGAGGCTGTTAAATTTGTGACCCAAAGCTGAGATTTTAAAATTGTGGACACATGGGACAGCAGTTGGTGTAATGGCTATGTTGCTGGACTCCCATGCAGTCAACTGCGGTTCGACACAGAAGGCGACAAATCACGCCCCAGGGGGGACGGGCACGCCACAATCCCTTCTCCTCCATTCTCCTCTCGGGATCTTGGGCACGCACGCACACGCGCCCGGCGTGAGTTTAAGTCACCGGGTCTGGGACTCGAACTGCGGTCGACTACGTAGGAGTCCAGCAACATGGCCATTACACTAACTGCTGGTCCCGCATCATGACTTTTAATGTCTTCATCATGGGAGCAGATGAGTTGTCCTGAGGGTGAATTTGTTATAAATGTAAGTTCAGCTCCCTCTTGCATCCTTGAGTGCTTTCTTACTCTTCTGCCTTTTGCCATGGATGATTCAGCCTGAAAATACTCACCAGATGTGGATACCTCAAATATGCTCTTCCCAGAGTTTTCTCCTTTGCCAAGTTCTGCAGCCAGACAGGATCCAAGAGTTGTGATCTCAAAGGCTGACCTGTATACAACTGTGTTACTTGAAGACGATGTGAAAAATTATTTAGATTAAAAGAACCATAAAGGCACATGAGAGGCTGTTAAATTTGTGACCCAAAGCTGAGATTTTAAAATTGTGGACACATGGGACAGCAGTTGGTGTAATGGCTATGTTGCTGGACTCCCATGCAGTCAACTGCGGTTCGAGTCCCAGACCCAGTGGCTTAAACTCACGCCAGGCACAAGTGTGTGCAAGCCCAAGATCCCAAGAGGAGAATGGAGAAGTGATTGTGGCATGGCCACTTCCCTGGGGGGTGATTTCTCGCTTTCTGTCTCTGACTCTCTCTGTCTTTCTGGTGAGCACATGCACCTTATAGCAGGAACCTCTCAAAAAAAATTATGCACATATTACACATGAGATTAAAAATATTTTTTTATTTTGCTATCTTGGATTAAAAATTGTCCAAAAATGGGACCAGCAGTTGGCGTAATGGCTATGTTGCTGGAATCCCATGTAGTAAAATTTAAATGTTAAATTTTAACATTTAATACAATGTAAGTGTATTAATATTCTTAAAAAGGGAGTAATATGAACCAATCATAAATAAAATAGATTAAATAACATACATTCATTGTTAAAGTTTTAAAAAATCTTGGACTTCCTAGCTTTTTAAAATAAGTTGCCCAGACTCTGGTATTGTTAGAACAGCACATAGCAGACTAAGAGGTCTGTTATGAATAAATCCACTTTGAAAATTCTTGTACATATTGATACATGCATGTATTTTTCTTGGTTATATTCCAAAAACTAGAATTGTTGGGTCAAAGGGTATGCACATATTCTACGTTGATAGATATAGCCACAGTTTTCTGAATGGCTACACCAACTTGCATTTCTGCCAGCGGGGTATGAGTGTTCCCATTGCTCCACATACTCATCAAATGCTTCATATATGCAAACTTTTTCATTTTAGCCACTCTGTTGGGGTTGTGGTGGTATATAATTGTGGTTTTGATTTGCATTTCTCTGATGCTATTGAGCATGTTTCCTTCTCTCTTTCTCTCTCTCTCCCTCTTCCTTCCCTCTTTCCTTCCTTCTTTTCCTGTTTGGATTTCTGTTGTTGTTGTTAAGTTCTCTTTGCCCACTTTTCTCTTGGGTTTTCTACGTTTGTTATTGATTTTAAAAAGTTCTTTATATAGTCTGTACATAGGCCCTTTGTTTTGTTCATTATTATTATTATTATTATTATTATTTATGCATTGAATTGTTATACATTGTTTAAATTGTAAAGAGATTTTACCCAACATGATATATGCCACACAGTAGTTAAGAATACTATATATGACATCACCAACAGGCAACAAACCGTATCTGTGTCCCACAAATGTCTTACTTCTACATCTTTCCCCAAATTTCCCTTCCTGCACTCTTCCCCTCTCCCACTCTCCTTCCATTTTGTCCCCAGTGTCCATAACAATTTTAATGCTTTTATGTCCTCCAATCTTTTAGTCTCTACCACAGAGTGTAGTCAGTCAGTATATGTTAAGTATATAGGCCCTTTGTTAAATATATTGTAAATAACTTTTCCCATTCTGTGGAAATTTTTCTGCCTTTTACATAATTTTTAAATAATTTTATTGCCTTTAAATTTTCTGCTGTCCCAATTCTATGAAGATGTACTTCTATATTATCTTCTGGAACTTTTAGGTTTTTATCTCTCTCATTTAGATGCATACTCCCTCTAGAATTGATTTATGTATATAGTGTGATATAGTGGTAAATTCATTTTTTCCAAATGGTTATCAAACAGAGCATTACAGTGACACCTTTGTCATTAATCAAATGACAATGTTCATGTGTATTTGTTTCTGGGCTCTCTATTCTATTGCATTGGACTGAATTATTATAGTTTAATAATAGGTTTAATATTTGGAAGTGTTAGTTCTCTGACTTCATTCTTCTTTGTGATTGGGTTGGCTATTCTTAGATCTTTACATTTCTTCCTAAATGTTAAAATAACTGTCAATTTACACACACATGAACACATTCAAACCTGAAGGAAGTTTGATCAGTAATTGTGTTGAGTCTGTGAATCAATTTTGGGAGAATTGGCATGAGTACAATATTGAATATTCCAATCCAGAAACATACTTATATATTTTTGAGATAAATTTATGGCTAAAGAAACCACAACCACCTGGATTTCCATCAACTGACAAATGGATAAACAAAATATGTCATTTCATATAGTGGAATATTATTTGGCCATGAAAAGCAATGAAGTATTGCTCTATGCTACCACATGAATGAACCTTGTAAATGTAATGTTAAGTAAAAGGAACTAGTCATAAAAGGTGGCATTTTGTATGATTTATTTGTATAAAATTTCCAAAATCTTATAGAGACAAAAAGGAGATAGTGGTTATCTAGGGCTGGAACAGACAGAGAGATTGGGATGGGTCATAGCTAAAGGGCATGGGGTTTCTTTTGGAATGATAAAAATATTCTAAAATTGATCATAGTGATGATTGCACAACTCCATGAGTAGACTAAAAAACATTGAATTGTAGACTTTAAGTGGGCGAACTATGATATCTAAATTATTATCGTTAAAGTTGTTACATGTCAACACACAAACTACCACTCTAGAATGCCAAATTGCTTGATTGTTTAGGCCCTAAATCAGACATATTTTCTAGAATGCCAAATTGCTTGATTGTTTAGGTTCTAAATCAGACATAAATATTTATTCTTTAAATATTGGTGAATAAAATATATATCCTCTAATACTGTGTCAGCTAGAGATTTGCACAATTAGTGTATTTAGAGATTCAGGATGCTATGGGTTGTTTCCCTTGTGGAGACTGTGCTTTTAGTGTGCAAACAGGGTATGCAAAAGTATTGAGGTGGACAGATCAGAATCTTCCAACACTGTATAGTTAGGTGTGAAAAAATGACTACCTTCTCACCAATAAATTAGTAGCAGAAGTGATGTGGACTCCTCTGGCCCAAGGCATTTAGAGAGTTAATGTTCTCTTGCCCATTATGGCTGAGTGAAACTTTGCTGTGGTAGCGAATGAGTTAGAGTCATGAAGAAGATGACACGCCCTAAGGAACAGAAGAAATAGGACAACAATGAGCTGGAAGGAAAGAAACTGGGCCCAAAGATGATCTTTTGCAGAGCTGAATCATTACCATTGGAACTATTACATGAAGTGTGTGTGAGTGTCCATGCACATGTGTAAATGTGTATGGGTATATATATATGTGTGTATGTATATATTTATATGGGTATATATATGTGTGTATATATATATATATATCCTTCACATAAAAGTATTCCAAAATATTTCACACATAAACACACACTTCTTTTTTAAATTATTTTTAAATTGTATACATTTATTTTTTCAATTATTATTATTATTTATACATTCAATATCTATACATCATTTAGATTGTAAAGAGACTTCACCCAGCATGATATACACCTCAGACCAGTCCAGTTGAGAATACTATACACATCATCAACAAGTAATAAACCATATCTGTGTCTCACAAATGTCTTACCTCTCTATTTTTCACCAAATACCCTTTCCTACATTTAACCACTATACATCACTTTGATTGTAAGTTGAATTTACCCAACATGAATGCACTTCACACCAGTCCAGTTAAGGACACAAAACACATTATCATCAACAGATAATAACCCATCTCTGTGTCCCATAAATGTCTTGACCCTTTATTTTCCTCCTTCATTTCTTTCCTTACACTCTCCACCTTCTCCCACTCTTTCTCCACATTTTCTACAGAATCAGTAACCATTATCAATGTTTCTATATCCTCTAACCTCTCAATTTCCACCACAGAGTGTGGACAGTCAGTAAATGTTAAGTGGGGATATATAATGTCTCTCTTTCATAGCCTGGCACGCTCCACTCACCAGCAAGTCTTCCATATTCGTCCACTTTCTTTGTTTTATTCCTTTATAATTATTTTATTAAATTATAAATGTACAACAGCTTCTTAACTCTACACATGCACTTAAATTGTTTAAAGGAAGAACTTCATGTCTTATTATACCATGATCCTGGCTAATAGCTTTTCAAAACTTTGAGGAAAATCTTTATAAAAGGTTTCAAATGTCACCTGAAACTTAAAAATTTAACATTATCAAAGAAGAATGCTTCTACACTCTTACAAAGACCACTAGAAAGAAATAACAATTAAAAAGCTAAGAAACTGTCTCAAAGGTGTGTTTTTTACAATCCTTCCTCCACAGTAAGGTAATGTTATTAAATAATCCAATCCATTCACAAAATGGATCTCTACATCAGCTCTGGTGTCTTCTGCCATATCACTGCAAATTTATGCATGACTGAGATAAGAGTTTCCTTAACATTGTTATTTCCATAACCTGAAGCTGTTCCGTTACCTCCAGGCTGCGACTCTCCTATTTATACAGTGAAGCCCATGACAAAGAGGAAGAAGCTCAATATCGGCTCCTCCCACCATAACCCCCACTTCCTCCTGGACCATAGTTTCCTCCACCATATGGTCCCCCCATGTTCCTGCTACCACCAAAGTTTCCACTCTTCATTGGACCATAGTTAGAAGGTTGCTGGTTATAGTTTCCAAAATCATTGCAATTTCCACTTCTGTAATTTCCTCCTCCAAAGTTGTCATAACCACCTCTGTAGCCCTCACCCTGGTGGCCAGATCCAGGTCCTCCACCACCATATCCTCCTCTTCCTCCTCCATAACCAGGGCTACCTCCAAAACTGCCACTTCCAGGTCCGCCACCATACCCATTATAGCCATCCCCAAAGCCACGTCCACTTCCATACCCATCAGATCCTCCTCTAAAGTTACTCCCTGGTCCTGGTCAAAAATTTCCACCACCACCACGTGAATCTCCAAAACTGAAATTGCCTCCTCTCCTACTCCTAGAACTTTGGATTTCCTGCATTTCTTGTTTGACAAAGCCTTTCTTACTTCTGCGTTATGTCCATTGATAGTATGGTATTTCTGCAAAACAATTTTTTCCACAGGATCATGGTCATCAAAAGTAACAAAGCCAAAGCCTCTTTTCTTTCCGGATCGCCAATCAGTAATTATCTCAATGGTATCAGTTTTTCCATATCCCTCAAAATAATCTCTAAGGTGATGTTCTCCAGTATCTTCTTTAATTCCACCAACAAACAACTTCTTCACAGTTACATGAGCCCCTGGTTTTCCAGACTCTTCTCTTGCCATAGCACGTTTGGGCTCAACAACTGTCCCATCAATTGAATGAGGTCTCGCAGTCACGGCAGCATCAACCTCAGCCATGGATGAGAAAGTCACAAAACCAAATCCTCTTGATCTTTCGCTCGCAGTATCCCTCATTACCACACAGTCTGTAAGCTTTCCCCATTGCTCATAGTAGTTCCTCAAACTTTCTTCTGTGGTTTCAAAGCTTAAGCCACCAATAAAGAGTTCATGGAATTGATCCTTTTCTCTCTTTTTCCTCTTCAAAGGAACATTTTCTAAAGTTTACTCCATCGCGGACTCAGTCGCTTCAGCCTGACTTCCCGCACAGCCGAGCGAGAGAGATGAGAGAGATCTCCTCGAGGAGCTCAGCTGGAGCCAGACTCATTCTGGCGCCCCAGGGGCAAGAAAGTGGGCTGAGTCTGGCTTTGGCGCCAGCAGCCAGACCAAGCAGCCTCTGCCTAGAAGACTCTCAGGACCCTTCTAGCCCTCTCCTCTCCCTCCCCTCCGTGACCCACCAGGCCAGGTCGCTAACGGTAAGTGCCACGTTGCCATTGTCGCCTCTGCCCCCCACCGCGGGCCGGTTCCCGCTGGCGCGCGCGGCCCCTCCCCCAGGCCTTGGTCCACTTTCTATTGAATGCCAGGGTCTTGTTATGGCTGAATAGTATTTCATAGAGTATATGTGCCACACTTTTCCAATTAATTAATCTGTTTGTGGACATTTGGGTTGATTCCACATCTTTGGAATTGTGAATAATTCTGCAATAAACATACGTGTGCAAGCACTATTCCAACTGAGTGTTCTCCTGTCCTTTGGTTATATACCCAGGAGTGGAATTGTTGGATCATATGGTAGTTATAATTGTAGGTCTTTGAGGAACTTCTATGTTGTTCTCTACAGTGGCTGGACCAATTTATATTACCACCAGCAATGTGGGAAGATTCCCCTTTTACCACATCCCCACCAGCATTTATCTTTTTTTTTTTCTTTTTTATCTTCACAATTCTGACAGGGTTAGGCAGTACCTCATTGGGGTTTTGGTCTGCATCTCCCTTATGATGAGGGATGTTGAGCATTTCCTCATATGCTTTTTGGTTGTTCATATGTCTTCCTTAGAGAGTTGTTTGTTCAGCTCGTTTATCCAACTTTTAATTGGGCTAATCTTTTTTTGATCATCTTTTTTCTGGGTAAGCCACTTGACTTCTCTGTGTATTGTGGTTACCAGTCCCTTATCTGAAGCATAGTATAAAAAAATATTTTCCCATTGTAAGGGGTATCTATTAATTACTGTGTCTTTCGCCATGCAGAAACTTCTTAATCTGATATAATCCCACTTGTGTATTTTTGGGACTATTACCTGTGCTTTGGAGGCCTTATTTAAGAAGTCTTTGCCTACCTCAATGTATCCTAGATTTCCCCAGTGTTTTCCAGGAGCAGTTTTATAGTTTGAGGACTTAGTTTTAGATCTTTGATCCATTTTGAGTTTTTTTTTTTTTTTTCTTTTGTGAACGGTGACAGGTAGGGTTTCAGATTCATCATTCTGCAGGTGAATACTCAGTTTTCCCAGCACCGTTTGCTAAAGTTTTCCTGTTACTGCTAGATTAACTGGAACCCTTTGTCAAAACTCAGTGGGCTGTATGTTTTGGAGCTTATTTTTGGGGTCTCTACTCTGTTTCATTGGTCCACATATCTTTTTTGTGCCAATACCATGCTTTTGATTATCACAGCTTTGTAATATATTTTGGGGTCAGGGAGTGAGATGCTGCCCACTCCACTCTTGTGCAGGATTGCTTTGGCAATATGGGATCTTTTATGATTCCAGACAAATTCTGATTGTCTTTTCTAGATCTGTGAAAAGTCTCTTATAATTTTATAGGGATTGCATTAAATATGTAGATTAATTTGGGTAGAATTGTCATTTTGATTATATTAATGCTCCCACTCCAGGACAAGGGTTATTCACCCACGTTTTCATGTCATTTTCAAATTCTTTTAAAAGATTTTCAAAGCTTTCCTTGTAGAGGTCTTTGACTTCCTTGGTTAGATTTATTCCTAAATTTCTTATACTTTTTGTGGCTATGGTAAATGGGATTACTTTCTTCAGTCCTGCCTCTGTCTGCTTGTTGTTTGTACATAGAAATGCTATAGATTTATGTAGGTTGATTTTATTTCCTGCCACTTTACTGTATTCATTTATTACTTCAGGAAGTTTTTTTTTTTGTTTTTTTGTTTGTTTGTTTGTTTGTTTGTTTGTTTGTTTTAGAGAGATTCTTGCTATAGGGCATGTGCGCTCGCCAGACAGAGACAGACAGACAGAAATCGAGAAATCACCCCACATGGGAGATGGCCACGCTGCAGTCCCTTCTCCTCCATTCTCCTCTCGGGATCTTGAGCACACACGCACATGTGCCCGGCGTGAGTTTTAAGCCACCAGGTCCGGGACGCGAACCGCGATCGATTACATGGGAGTCCAGTGACATAGCCATTACACTAACTGCTGGTCTCAGGAAGTTTTTTCATGGATACCTTTGGGTCTTCTATGTATACAATCATTTCATCTGCAAATAGAGATTATTTTAACTCTTCTTTCCTTATTTGAGTGCCTTTTATTTCATTCTCTTGTCTTGTATCATTATCTAGGATTTCCATCACTATATTGAAAAGGAGAGGAGAAAGTGGGCAGCCTTGTCTTGTACCAGTTTTTAGTGAAATATCTTTCAGCTTTTCCCCATTCAGTATAATGTTAGCTATAAGTTTTTCGTAGATGGCTCTTTTTATGCTGAGAAATGATCCTTCTATGCCAATTTTGCTAAAGTCTTAATCATGTTATATTAATGGGATGTTGTATTTTGTCAAATGCTTTTTCTGCATCAGTTAAAATTACCATATGGTTTTTATCTTTCTGTTAATATGATGTATTACCTTTATGATTTTGTGTATGTTGAACCACCCTTATGCCTCTGGAATAAAGCCTACCTAGTTGTGATGAATAATCTTTTTTATATGTTATTGGATATGATTTGCTAGTATCTTGTTGAGAATTTTGTGTTTATATTTATCAGAGATATTGGTCTGTAGTTTTCCTTTCTTGTCGTATCCTTATCTGTTTGTGGAATGAGAGTGATGGATGTTTCATAAAATGAATTTGGAAGCGTTTCTTCCTTTGGATCTTTAGAAATAATTTGAGAAGAATGAGAGTTACCTCTTCTATAAAGTTTTGTAGAATTTAGAATTGAAGCCATCAGGACTTGGTTTTTCCTTTGTTGGGAGGTTATTTATTACAGATTCAATCTCATTGCTTGTTATGGATCTATTCAGGCTTTCTATGTCCTCTTGAGTCAACCTTGACAGATTATATGCACCCAGAAATTGGTCCATTTCATCCAGGTTTTGTTGGTGTATAGACACTCGTAGTATCCTCTAATGATGTTTTATATTTCTAATATGTCCGTTGTAATATTATCTGTTTCATTGTGATTTTTATTTAGCTGGTTTCTTTCTCTTTTCATCTTAATCAATCTAGCTAATGGTGTGTTGATCTTGTTTATCTTTTCGAAGAACCAGATTTTGCTTTGATTTATTTTCTGTATAGTTCATTTATGTTTGGATTTTTGTTGTTGTTTATTCAGTTCCCTGAGGCATGATGTTAAGTTGTCCATTTGTCACCTTTCCATCTTTTTCTTATGCGTACTAGTTGCTAGGAACTTCCCTCTTATGACTACTTTTGTAGTGTCTCATAGATTAGGAAAACTCGTGCACTCATTATCATTTGTTTCCACTAATCTTTTGATTTCAATCTTAATCTTTTTTGTAGTTTTGAGGTCATTCAGGAGTAGGTTATTTATTTTCCATGTATTTGCATATTTTAAAGGGTTTTTTCTCAAATTGATTTCAAGTTTAATTCCACCAAGGTTGGAGACGATGCTGTATATAGTTTATATGTCTTTGATTCTGTAAAGGCTTGTTTTGTGCCTTATTATGTGGTCAATCTTTAAGAAGGTACCATGCGGGAACCAGCAGTTAGCATAATGGCTGTGTCGCTGGACTCCCATGTAGTTGACCGCGGTTCGCATCCCGGACCTTGTGGCTTGAAACTCACGCCGGGCGCGTGTGCGTACGTGCCCAAGATCCTGAGAGAATGAAGGAGAAGGGATTGCGGCGTGACCATCCCCTCTGGGGAGTGATTTCTCACTTTCTGTTTCTCTGTCTGTCTCTGTCTGTCTGGCGAGCGCACACGCCCTATAGCAAAAAAGCTCTCCAAAAAAAAAAAAGAAGGTACCATGGGAGTGAGGTACTATGGGTGAGAAATGTATATATTGTAGTCTTTGGGTGGAAAGTTCTATAGATGTCTGTCAAGTCCATCTGATTTACAGTATCATTTATGTCCTGAATCTCTTTGCTTATTTTGTATCTCATTGATCTATCTAAAGGAGATAATGGATTGTTGAGGTCCCAACAGTTACTGTGTTGCAGTCTATCTCTTCTTTTATATCTAGCAGTCTTTTCTTCACATATTTGGGTGCTCCTGAATTGAGTGCATAGATATTAATAAGTATTGTATCTTCTAGATGAATTAGCCCTTTTAGTATTATATAATGCCTTTCTTTGTCTCTTCTTTCAGTTTTTGCCTTAAAGCCTATTTTGTTTGAAATCAGTATCTTGACTCCTGCTCTTTTTTGGTTTCTGTTTGCCTGGAATATCTTTTTCTAGCCCTTCACTTTTAGTCTACATATGTCTTTATCCATGAGGTGGATTTCTTATAGGCAACAGATGGAAGGATTCTGTTTTTTTCATCCATTCATCCAGTTTGTGTCTCTTGATTAGAGAATTTAATCTATTAACATCCAAAGTTATTATAGATATTTCTGGACTTGTCCCTACCAATAAGTTGGCCATTTTCTTGTTTGTTTTTTTTTTGTTCTCTTATTTCTGTCTGTCTGTCTGTCTTTAGTTTTCTTGGTATAGAACTCCCTTAAGAATTTATTGAAGAGCTGGTCTGGAGTTAGTAAATTCTTTCAGGTTTTGTTTATCTAAGAATGCTTTTATCTTTCCTTCCCATATGAAGGATAATCTTGTCAGGTATAGTAATCTTGGTTGAAACTATATTTTATTTAACACTTTGAATATATTTCTCTACTCTTTCTTTGCTTGTATTGTTTCCAATGAGAAATCCAGTGTTAGCCTGATGGGATAAACTTTGTAAGTAACTTGATATTTCTCTCTTGCCAATTTTAGTATCTTGTCTTTGTTGTCTTGGCCAGTCTGATTTTGATGTACCATGGAGAAGATTTTCTTGGGTTGATTCTATTTGGGGGTCCCTTGTATTTCTTGAGTCTGGATGTGTGAATGATTCTCTAGGCTTGGAAAGTTTTCTTCCAGGATTTCATGGAATAGATTTTCAATGCCCTTATTAGTGTCTTCACCTTACGGAATACCAATCATTCAGATGTTTAGATGTTTGATGGAGTCTAGTATTTCTCATTTATTACCCTCATTTTAAAAATTATTTTCTCTATCTTTTTGGTGTTTTTTTTTCTTGGTCAGAGGTTTTATCTTCTACATCCTAGATTGAATCTATAATTTAATAAGCTTTCAATACCTTCAAGGGAAGTGTTTGATTTCCTGTATTGCAGCTTTCATTTCTAACAGCTCTGTTTGATTATTTTTTTTATGGTGTCTGTTTCTTCTTTCAGATTATGGAAGGACTTCCTCATCTCCTATAGCCCATTGTCTCTTTTCTCTTGCATCTTCTGGAGTTCATTGTCTCTTTTCTCTTGGATCTCATTAAGTTTTGCCACTATGAGTATTCTGAATTATTCCATTATGCTATCTGTGGATGATGAGGAATTGTTATCTTCCCTTGAGGGAGAGATATTTTCTTGGTTTCTCATATTTCTTGTGCCTCTGTATTTCTGGTCAGCTGATGGATTATATGTTTCTTCCTAATTTCTTAGGATTAATTTTGAATGTTAAAAGGCATGTAGGAGGATGTGATCCATGATCTCGTTCTAACCCCATCTCCCTGATGCTCACCCTGTAATCTGCACTTTTGTTCCTGGGACTGGGTGTTCCAAAATCATTCCAGATTCTAGAGAACAGAACTACCTGGGACTGAGCTGCAGGATTTCAACTGGAATGGATGAATACAGTGAGCAGGTTTCAAATCCTTTGCTAGCCTTCATCAGCACACTGGCTTCTAAAGAGCAGGAGCCAGTAAACAGACACACCTCTTAATCTGGTTTACCATAACTATGACAAGAGGTAGAGGGAGTGTTCTTTTTTTTTTCCTCCCTCTTCAACTGAAAATCTAGTATATGGAAATTTATACTTAACCAAGCCAAAAGAAGAGGCCACCAGTTATCTCAAGATTTGTGACCATCATCCATTGCCTAAACCATACTCAGAGGAAAGTGCCTACATGTAGTTCTTGTCATGCCAATAATTGGCAGTTGGTCTTCAAAAAAGTTGCTCCAAGAGAAGGGCCCCAAGGAGAGAGAACAAAAGGAATTCAAATGTATCTTCAGATTGTGGCATTCACTGAAAATCTTAAAGGTATTTTCTAGGCTTCTGGATCTTTTGAGTTCTACTAGGCTGATTAAGACTGTATCACATTGTCCATGTTCAGGCTGGCTCAGGCTTTGAAATAAAGATAACACACAAATTCAATCATAGATAAATAACTCTTCGTAGGTGGGAAGCCCCAGGGGTGAAAGCTATCTCCAAATTCTTTCAGGCTATTTTATATTTTCCAAGAAAATCAAGCTTCATTTCAAGAAATGAGCTGTTTACACTTAGTCTTTGTACAATTCTAACTATCCTGTGGAAATCTGGTTTCCCAGCCCACAGCAGTTTAACAGCAGAATTAAGATGTTTATTCATCTGATAATACAGAATACAAATAGTTATTAATATTGTTATAATCAGAGCAATTAGCCACAGAATTTTCAGTATGTTCTTGGAAAAATCACTTTCCTTTTCTGAGCATTAGTTTATATTTTTGTTTGTTCATTTGATGTGAGATGATAGTTCCCTTGCATACAGAGGTTGTGTTATTGCTCAAGTCAGTTATTGTATCCTCTAATTTCCAGTTCAGAGGTTTTATCTTTGTTGACTTAGGGTCAGAAAGAAAAAGGATGGGTCGGATGGGCTCCTTACCTTCTGTTAGAACATTCCTTACTTACCATATCAAAGAACTTCTGTGCTGCAGAACTTGATAAAAGTGACACAAGCTGCCCTGTGGAGATAGTGGGCTCTCCATGTTTGGTTCAAATGAGTTTGAATGCCCCACTTGGACTCTTTTAGAGTCTCCCATTTCAGGACAAAGTTCAGGCTAGCTTCACAAAATCCTTTATAGTCCCTTCCAATTCCTGATTCCTCTTACAGACCATCATAGTGGGCTTGTAGAGAGGAAAACATATTCTCTGTTGTTTTTCCTGCCAGAGTGGTCTATAGAAGCAGGAGCTCTCAATCCTATGTAGCCCGCCACTGAGCCCTCTGTATGTCATAAAAGAGCACTGATCCTAAGGATTTTGAAACAGAGGCCCAATCAGTAGTATTATTGACGATAAATCAGAAAAGAATACCTGCTCTTTAACACCAAAACCATATACTTCCTTGACTAATTCAGCTCCCAAACTGTTGGAATAAACGCCTTCTGAGGAACACTGTAGATTTGATGGCGAAGCTCCCATCCAAGGAAACTTTTGAGCACTTGGCCAAGCCCAACACTTCCAGCTGTTAGTGCAGATCAGCAGCTGGGCCCAGCAGTCATTTAGAACTCTACAATGGATTCTTCACAGCTTGTAGAGGAGACAAGTCTTTCATTATATAAGCTACATTTGGCCAGGGCATAAGGGAAAAGGTACTCCTGAGAATGCCAGCAAGAGATGCCCTCCTTTCCTTCCTAACCTACAACAAAGCAAGGGAGTATGGCTGGTGAGAGAGGGCAAGAAATACACATACTCTTCAGTTGAGCTGCCTAGCTCCATCTCCACCAGGAAATCACCTTGTTCCCAGTCATTGTCGAAACATCAATTTGTTCACTTGAGCCCTTTTGGGAAATTCTTATTAGGCCTGGGATGAAGAAACAAGACTATATGGGGTTATTCAAGCTCAGAAACCCAGTCCCCTGAAATTCAGACTCAGGCAAATAGAAAAGCCAGTAAACCATCAAGACTGTTTGGTTCTAAGTCCTGCAGCTCTGAAGGATGAGTCATCTACTTTTACCACCACTTGAAGAAAACAATAATGGCTTGGCAGCCTCTCATATATTAATAGCCTTGTCATCTTACCTTCCTCCTGTTCTCTTTACTCCACATTGGAATAGAGATGGCAACAATGGTTTCAGAACAGATTGCCCTGCGTTTTCTAGCTGTCCAGAAAACTCACCAGGAGCCCAAGATGTTTCCTGTGCCCTGGCCAGATTGACAGTCTCCTCAGTCATTTTCTTGTAGTCATTCATGGCTACATTCCCAATTTTAATTTTTTCATGACATTGCATGCTTGAAATAGATTTGTGTCTTTGCCTGTGTATTACCTGGTTTTCTGCATATAAACTTCAGAAGGCAGGGACTTGATCTGGCTTGTCACTGTATACCTAGAAGAATTTCTGTGAGAAAGCCGAGGTTGGGTAAGGGGGGAAGGGATTTATGAAGGTGGAAATCATCCCTGTAACCAAAAGCTTTATGATATACCGACCCATTCCCCCTGTTAAAGAGTAAACTGATGCACAGTAAAAATTAAGGATTGTATTTGAGTAAACAATGATTTATGAATCAGGGAGCTCCAAACTATTAATAGAAGGGGTTTAGGAGCACTACCGAGGGATCAGAAGGGAGAGATTTTTATAGGACAGACATGGAAGTAAAGCAAAATATGTGATTGGTTGCATATTGGTTTATTTTTTCCATAAGTGAGAAAGACAGGGAGAGAGGAAGAAAGAGGGACAGAACCCTCAGCAAGGTTTTTACACCATGATCCACCTCAAGCCTGAGTTTCAGGCAGCCCCGAATCATGGGCATGCACATGCCTAATGTACTCAGGGAGGTCTCCAGACCCAAACCTGGAACCCTCCTATAAGGGTCAGTCTTGCAGAGTGCTGTATTCTACCATGGTGCTACCATCTGGCCCCTAAAGGCATCTATAACAAATATAATATTGATAGCTTAAGTTGAGGCCCGTGGATGACTAGACTCCCACATGACTGACCATTGTTTGAGTCCTGAAAATCACACTGGGCATGGGTTCATGCATGCCCACTCAAAATCCTGAGAGGAGAGAAGAATGGAGGAGAAGGGATTGTGACATGGCCATCCCATCTGAAAATTAAGCACAGTTTAGATCACTTATGAGATCTAACTAGTTTTGTCTGTTTAGTGATGCTTCAGACCTGATCACAACTTTAGTTCACTCACAACCCCAGATACAAACAGGAAGGTCTCAGCTCCACTTCTGTTTAATCTTAGACTTCATCATTAAGCTTACAGGGTTAAAAAGAATAAAACCTGGAAATTGTAAGTGAAATGATTCTTCTTTTGTTCAGTGTTTATACTTTGCTGGCAAAATAGAAAGCATCTATTGTATGCCCTATGAGGGAAATGTTTCTGTTCCCTCCTATACTCCTCTTTGAAGAGAAGACGTGCTCTACTTGATTGGCAAGTCAAAAATGGGCAAAGGAAGCATGGAGACTGTTCTCCTTTTCCAGAGCTTCCAAGACATGCTGAAGGGTCATGTGTCTTTTGTAGCTGCCTTTCCTCGGGAAGGGTGGCTCAGCTTAATTTGAGGCAAGTATGAAGAATAGGGTGGCATTTCTGGAAGCTTATTTGGCTACAGATTTAAGTTAGAGCTTCCATTGCCCTTATTAGGGGATGTGGGAGAAGTATATACTTCTGCAATTTCCTGATCCCTGGGTCTGATTTTTTGATTACTCTAAATATGGAAGGGCAGGTTCAGGGATGTGACTAAACATCTCCCTCAAACCACAAGACTCATCACATCCACCTCCCAGCCCTCTACTGGCTTTCTAGCACACCCACCTCCATACTACTCTGTACTTCTACTTCCATAGAACCCCTGACTGCTGCTGCACCCTACATCCACTCACCATGTTTTTAAAATCTCCTGTAATCTGCCAGCACCTGCTCTAGGAGACAAACACCTCCATTCTCCCACCTCTTCTTCTTTTTTTTTTTTCTTTTTGAGAGAGATACCCCCCAGGGGACATGACCATGCCACAATTCCTTCTCCATTCTCCTCTCAGGATCTTGGGCACGCACACACACATGCCCTGCATGAGTTTAAGCCACCGGATCCGGACTCAAACCGCAATCAACTACAGGGGAGTCCAGCAACGTAGCCATTATGCTGTCTGCTGGTCCTGCCACTGGCTCCAATCTTAATCACAGTTAACATTCTTTCAATAGCTACATGCTACTACATGATTTTCCAGGTCCCACTCTGTTATCTTTGACTTCAGCTCTTACTACTTCCTTCATCTTCATTTTCTCAGCCACACTGGCTCTCCTGATGTTTCTGGAACATGCCAGGTATGCTGTGATTTTGGGTAATTTTCTATTTTTGTTGATTTACTTTTCTTATAGTGATTATCCTTAGCACCTAGGACAGTACCTGGTACATAGTAATAAGTATTAGTTAAATGAATTAGTGAGCCTGCCTATTTCCTCTACTCTCCCTCCTCTAGAAGGAAGTAATTTTTCATCTAGTAGTAGGCCATTTCTCTACACTGGGCTCTGACCGCACACAGCTACTTCCCCTATAACTCCATCCTTTCCCCTCATTTGGCTTTATCCCTCAGCCTATAAGCATCCTCATGTCTCATTCATCTTTAAAAGACACAAAAATCAAAGGAATGAAAACATCTGCATCTCTCTAGCTGTGTGTTCATTGTCCTTCATGTTAAACTTTCCGAGAAGCTTTCTATACTTGACGACTGCCCATTGTCCATCCAGTCATTCCTCATAGCAGAAACTTTCCAGACATTGTCATGCTTAGCCACTTACCAGCAAAGTTTGCCACTGTTGTCACTTCCCTCTTTGACTCTCTTTCTCTTCAATACTCTGGGGACTCAGAGAAGAATCTAACATGGCCTTTCCTCTAGGGTTCTCTCCCTATATTTGGTATAGGAGATAGTGCAAGCAAGATGTCCTTGATTTGTAGTCACTTATCAAATAAGTTGTCTACATGCACACTCTCCCTTTTCTTACTGCCCATCTCATGTGTTCCTCAACCATATATATACTGGCCTTGCCCTACTGCTCCCCTGCAATAGCTCATGCCAAGCTCACCAATGACCTCCCTGTTCATTAAGCCAATGGCTTTTTAACTGACACATAGTTAAAAATACCAACCTATTGGAAATGTCCTCTCTGCTGATTTCTGTGACACCACTCTCAGGACTCATGCTTAAGACCTTCTCTCTATCCCTGGATGATTTCATCTAGTCTCACGACCTAATACCAACCATAATCTGGTGGCTCGCCACCCTGGTCATACCTCTCTTCTCCCTTGTAGACTGGGTGCCATTGACCAGGGATGCTCACTCAGTAGTCCACTTTCCCAGGTCTCAATTATTTTTCCCATAGCATTTCTACCTCCTTGGGACATAATACCTTGCTCTGCAGGGTATGTCAGAGGCTAGAGTCTTGCTTTTTTGTTAGATGTTTCTTGGATGCTATTCTAGACCTTGCAGCTAGCAGGTGAGACTGCACTGCCTTCATCAGCTATTATCAAATGGTAGGAAAGGTAAGAATGACAGGTAAGTTTGGTTGAGTATTGACCATGTGCCAGACACTGTGCTAAATGCTTTACATGGTCTGTGCTGTTGAATTATCACAAAGCCACATGAGATAGAAAACATTATAATTCCTATTTTATAAATGAGTGATGTGGGGCTCTGGAGGCTTTATGAAACACATTATAGTCATTTAGCTAGTATCTAGTGAACCCCTTAAATTCGAACCCTGCCCTTTCTGCAGCAGAGCACAGAGGCCTAATTACCACCCCATGCTGCCTTTGCTTTCACTATCAGTCTGTCTGCTCTGAGGCCTTGCTGCTTCTGGCTTGCCCCTTCATCTACCTCAGCACCTGACTCAGGCCTGTAGGAGAGTGTTCTTTCTCCAGCTTGCCCCCCCTCCCACTGTGATCTCAGTATTGCTACAAGTCCAGATACTTAACCAGCCAAGATTCCCATAAGACTTGTCTGGGCTGGTACTTTCTCCTTGGTCCAATAGGAAAAGCATGTTATGCACGTGCATGCTTGGGCCACACTAAGGCAGGGAAGCACAGAATTTATGACCAGCAGCTCTGGTCTCATCCCTAAACAACACATATAGCAGGATATGTGGGGATTTGATGTTGGTTACTAAATTTGATCATTTACAACAGACAAGGGGGTTGCCTGCTGCTGTTCTAATCAATGAGTAGCTTAGTTTAGTTATGAACATACAGCTGCTATGTTAACATTTTTGTTTATATCCAGCTTGACTATCAAGTTGAAGAGAGGCATATGTTTTTTTTAGAGAGAGATTTTTGCACTCGCCAGAGAGACAAAGAGACAGAAAGTGAGAGATCACCCCCCAGGAGGATGGCCACGGCCGCAATCTCTTCTCCTTTGTTCTCCTCTAGGGATGTTGGGTGCTCCTGGCATGAGTTTTAAGCCGCCAGGTCACGAACTCGAACCACAGTCGACTACATGGGAGTAAAGTGATGTAACCATTACGCCATTTGCTCATCCAGGAGAGAGGAATATCTAAAATACAAAGGAGAGGGAAGTGCACCCATCCACCCACCCACACACCCACGCATAACTAAACACTAATGTGAATGTTTATTTCTAACAGAACATTAGAGAGTGAAAAGCAAAATGCAAGGAATTGCTCTCATGGCATCTTCCACCTGCCTCCTTTATTTCTGTTCTGCCTCCCTGATCACCTGGGAAGACACTGTGAGTCTTCACTGGCAATCCTCACTCCTTTGCCTCCTCCTCCACTCTTTCTGATAAGCCTTTGATAGTGTCAATTAGACATTGTTGATGTCACTGCCTCCTATGCTTCCCCCTTGTGGCTATCCTTGTGGCGCTGCTCCCCTTTCCCACACAACAAGGACCCATACAACTCCTTTTCTGGGAGAGAAGATGCTTCAACCTCTCCTTCCTGCAAACTCTCCTGCCTGCTCCACCAAAAGATCTTTTTGAAGTGAGTTGCAATGTTCCAGCTCCATATTTCTCCCTAGATTCCCTATTCCCCATAGGCTGAAGTACAGTGCTCAGCCTTTAAGACCCAGACTCTCCAGCCCTTTGCACCAGCTTTATGTCTTGCAACACCTCTTTGTAGGATTGCTGCTGGCAAACTCCTCATCATTCTCTGGTTGTAGCCCCTTGACTGGTTGTTGGCTTGGCGTGTCCATCTCTGCATCTCTTTTCCCTGTAAGATCCTCCTTCTGCTACAAGAGAATCAGGTTCATGTGAAACCAAGACCCTTGTTGCTTTTGACCTTGTATTAGTAATGTCTGAGACAAGTTTACTCTCTTGAAAACAACATAGGCAGGAACTTTGAAAAGTTTGTGGGAAAATGGAATTGAAACACAAGTTTATTTTAGTTTAAAAATTGAAATCCATGCAGTTTTTGATAATACATATTTTCCAAAAACTTTCAGAAGAATCTTTGAGGGCCCAAATCATTCTGAGTCAGTGCTGTATATTCCCTTATTGCCAAGTCCAGGGCCTGGCACAGACGCATGGGTGAATACCAGGAGAGCTACAAACCACCAATGCCATTCAGTAGTTCCCACAAGTCCTCACAGGCATCCTATGGATGAGGTCTATAAGGAAGATGGCAATGCATGATTAATCTCAGCCCGAAAGAAAAAAGTGCCTGGATTCTCTGCTGAGGGAGCTGTAACCACTTGCCTTCTCTGACTGCCAGAGATTCTGTAGCTCATTCAGCAAATGTAAAGAAAGCCTACTTGGACACTGCAGTTGAGAAAACCTAGGAGAACACATGAAAACCAGAGAAACATTCATCAAGAGCTCCAGTGTCAGTGGAGAAAAAGACATGCATCTAAGATTTTCAAATCCAAGGCTAGGGGCGGTAAGTGCAGACCTGCCCCTCTCCAAGGCATTTTGGTGCTGGGTGGAATGGCTGGTGGATGGACTGGATGGGCGGACAGCTTTCTCTTTGACGTGAACACAAGAAAGCTCTGTGTTGGCCTGTTTTCTGCTCTGAAGCATATCTCCCTAGTGCAAGATTGGCTATGTAATTTGCAGAGCTTCGAGAAAACGAAAAATGCAGGGCCACTGTTCAAATATTGTTAAGAATTTCAAGAGCCTGCAGGATAGCATTGCATGAAGCATGGGTTCTATCTCTGTGTGTGTTGGGGGCAGGAGCTGTGTACTTGTACAGGTGACATGCCCATGAGCTGGCTCTGCCACAGGTCTGGGATGAATGGACAGTCAAAGCCTGAGTGTGTTCTGCAGTCTTCTTCTCGCTGGGCTTCACAGAATGCTGAAGGGCCTGGGAAGACACTGTGTGTCTTCACTGGCACTCCTCACTCCTTTGCCTCCTCCTCCACTCTTTCTGATAAGCCTTTGATAGTGTCAATTAGACATTGTTGATGTCACTGCCTCCTATGCTTCCCCCTTGTGGCTATCCTTGTGGCGCTGCTCCCCTTTCCCACACAACAAGGACCCATACAACTCCTTTTCTGGGAGAGAAGAGGCTTCAACCTCTCCTTCCTGCAAACTCTCCTGCCTGCTCCACCAAAAGATCTTTTTGAAGTGAGTTGCAATGTTCCAGCTCCATATTTCTCCCTAGATTCCCTATTCCCCATAGGCTGAAGTACAGTGCTCAGCCTTTAAGACCCAGACTCTCCAGCCCTTTGCACCAGCTTTATGTCTTGCAACACCTCTTTGTAGGATTGCTGCTGGCAAACTCCTCATCATTCTCTGGTTGTAGCCCCTTGACTGGTTGTTGGCTTGGCGTGTCCATCTCTGCATCTCTTTTCCCTGTAAGATCCTCCTTCTGCTACAAGAGAATCAGGTTCATGTGAAACCCTTCCCAAGAACTCCAGAAACCTGTTGCTTTTGACCTTGTATTAGTAATGTCTGAGACAAGTTTACTCTCTTGAAAACAACATAGGCAGGAACTTTGAAAAGTTTGTGGGAAAATGGAATTGAAACACAAGTTTATTTTAGTTTAAAAATTGAAATCCATGCAGTTTTTGATAATACATATTTTCCAAAAACTTTCAGAAGAATCTTTGAGGGCCCAAATCATTCTGAGTCAGTGCTGTATATTCCCTTATTGCCAAGTCCAGGGCCTGGCACAGACGCATGGGTGAATACCAGGAGAGCTACAAACCACCAATGCCATTCAGTAGTTCCCACAAGTCCTCACAGGCATCCTATGGATGAGGTCTATAAGGAAGATGGCAATGCATGATTAATCTCAGCCCGAAAGAAAAAAGTGCCTGGATTCTCTGCTGAGGGAGCTGTAACCACTTGCCTTCTCTGACTGCCAGAGATTCTGTAGCTCATTCAGCAAATGTAAAGAAAGCCTACTTGGACACTGCAGTTGAGAAAACCTAGGAGAACACATGAAAACCAGAGAAACATTCATCAAGAGCTCCAGTGTCAGTGGAGAAAAAGACATGCATCTAAGATTTTCAAATCCAAGGCTAGGGGCGGTAAGTGCAGACCTGCCCCTCTCCAAGGCATTTTGGTGCTGGGTGGAATGGCTGGTGGATGGACTGGATGGGCGGACAGCTTTCTCTTTGACGTGAACACAAGAAAGCTCTGTGTTGGCCTGTTTTCTGCTCTGAAGCATATCTCCCTAGTGCAAGATTGGCTATGTAATTTGCAGAGCTTCGAGAAAACGAAAAATGCAGGGCCACTGTTCAAATATTGTTAAGAATTTCAAGAGCCTGCAGGATAGCATTGCATGAAGCATGGGTTCTATCTCTGTGTGTGTTGGGGGCAGGAGCTGTGTACTTGTACAGGTGACATGCCCATGAGCTGGCTCTGCCACAGGTCTGGGATGAATGGACAGTGAAAGCCTGAGTGTGTTCTGCAGTCTTCTTCTCGCTGGGCTTCACAGAATGCTGAAGGGAGCCCTGGCTCCCTGTGGGCTCATTGCTACTAGAACACACAGTTGTACACAGGCCAGTAACAAATACTTGCTGAGTGCCTACTGTGTGCCCAAAATATTTCTAAGTTTCAGTGATACAGTGGAGATAGAGATAGCACTTTTTTAATGACATTTTTATTTTTTAGGTTTTTACCATAGGGCACGTGTGCTCATCGAAGAGAGACAGAGAGACACAGAGCAGAGGAAAGTGAGATAGCACCCTCCCCCGTGGGGCATGATCATGCTGCAATCCTTTCTCCTCCATCTCTCCCTTCATTTGGAATGTTGGTCAGAGATGTGCAGCCTGGCATATTTCTCAAGCCACTGGGTCTGGGACACAAACAGAGCAGTTGGACATGTGGAATCCAATAATCCCTTAACCACCACACCACATTTTTTAAAAGTTTATTTATTTATTTCTTAAATGACCAAGAAAGACAGGGAGGGAGACCAAGCGAGAGAGAACATGAGCAGGCCCCAAAGGATCTTCAACCAGCCTTGGGTCATGGGTATGTGTGGCCAGCTTGTACAGGGAGGACTCCACAGTTAAACTGGGAAATCTTCCTATGTGGGAGTGCCTCACGGTGTTGGTTTTATTGCTGTGCCACTGTATGGCCTTTGAGACAGACACAGTGTGCATGTGTGTGTGTGTGTGTGTGTGTGTGTGTGTGTGTGTGACTGAGCTTCACCCAGTGGAGACCCACTGTAAACAAGCTCATGAAAAAAAAATGCCCTCCAAACTCATGGCTTCTTAAACAGTGTTGTGAAGATGACCAAAACAGAGCAATATGACAGGGGTAGGGAGAGTGTACAAGGTCAGTGTGGAAAGCACAGCCTCTCCAAAGAGACTGCAGGCTGGGATGTTTGCAGAGCAACAGGTTAGAATATTACTACTGTTTCACATCAGTTTGTTAACGCACATCTTTGCAGTTCCTTCCTCTCCAAAGTGAATCACTGGATTTTAGGCAAGAAAAATGAAGTCCAAGCATGCTTGAGACTCTTCATGTCCCCCCCCACCCTGAACAGAGACAGTGCCCCTCCTGCCTCCCTGCCCTCTCACTTCTCTTCTGGGGTCACGTCTCCAGAAAGACTGGGATGCCCACTCTTAGCCAGGCAGCTCCAGAGATCTGAGATGGCCTCTATCCCAGGTGCGACCTGTGGCAGCCAGGCCCTGGACTAACTGGATGAACGCCTCTGTTGGCCGGTCCCCACCCTCTCCCCCTCGCGAATACCTGGGAAATTGGCAGTAGCTCAGGCTAGAGCTTAATGGGCAGACCCCGAATTGTTTCTTCTTTGTGCCAAGGAATGAAATGAGTTACCCACTTATTCCAATGTCAAGAGACGTGCTCTGAAGGGCTAGATAATGAGGAGCTGAGAGCGGGGCACATAGGAGAGGCAGATAAGTCCAGGCAACCTGGGGAAGCGGTGAGGGGCAACAGGTGCTCAGAAGCCCAGGGCTGAAAAACACAGTTTGACCCCGTGGCGCACCAGTGGGCTGGAGGGGGTCGCCACGGAGGTAAAAGCCCAGTCAGCCCCCATCTTGCCCCTTTCAGCCCAGCCTGCGACAGTCCTCCGAGCCACAACCGCGGAGAGCCCATCTTCCCCACGCCGGCC
The DNA here is from genome assembly GCF_000334495.1 of Tupaia belangeri chinensis. Taxonomy (NCBI): domain Eukaryota; kingdom Metazoa; phylum Chordata; class Mammalia; order Scandentia; family Tupaiidae; genus Tupaia; species Tupaia belangeri. The sequence goes on along the minus strand of NW_006205314.1, from coordinate 260,383 downwards.
CCCGCCCCCCCCTCGTTGGCTCGGGGCGGGCCCAGGGTGCGAGCGCCAGGCGGGGCGGGGCGAGGGGGAGGAGTGAAAGTTGGAGCCGAGCAAAACCCTCCACCGCGCTCTCTGCAGCCAGACCGCGCGCAGCGACCTCCGCACAGGTGGTCCCCCCCCTCCCCGCCACAATGTCGCCCAAAGTTCTCCTGGTGCTCCTGGGCATATTCCTGATCCTCCAGTCTAGGTGAGTCTCCATCCCGTAACCCAGCATCCCGGGACCCACGAGCTCCGCGCCCAGCGCCCTCTCCCCGGGAGCGGGGTCGGTTCCCAGGACTCCTGTGGCCCCGCGATCTTCGAAATCCTGCGGCCACTTTGTCCCGGGCCCCTGCCCGGGATCGCCAGGTCCCACATCCTCTTGACGCGCGGCCAGCCTCCGCCCGCTCCCTCCATCCAGGACGCGCGCCCGGGCAGCTGAGGAGAGCCCGGGGAGGAAGACCAGACGCCTGTCCCGCCGCCACTCCGGCTCCCCAAAGCGCTCCCCTCCGCCTGGGAGTCTTGCGCAGGAAGAGAGCAGCGAGACCTCAGGTCGCCGCCCGGGGCTGACTCCTGTTACCGGGTGGTGGGATCTTTGGGAAGGTGGCGAGCACGCTGGGCCAGCGGGACTCGTTCGCCAGGGTCTGAGGATCTGTCCTTGTGGCTCAGGTATTTTGCGGAGCGCCCACTGAGCAGCCGGCCTCGGGCCAGGCAACTCTGACTTCACTTGCTTTGCATCCCGCCACTCCTTTCCCTGCTGGTACCAGGCACGAACTTTGGTTTACGCTCAGGGTTCCCATCCCTGGCTAGACCCCCTCTCGCCACTGTCGGCTTCCTCTCCTTCCTCTCTCATCCCTAAACACCCGCTGGGTCCTGGGAGACCTGAAGGCTGAGGCCAGGGCTGTTCTCCTCTGAAATCTGGGAACCCATATTTCAGTCCCCTTGCTCCCCTTGCCTGGCCCTTGGACTTGGCTGCTAGGTTTCCCCTCAGTTTCTGGCTCTTTAGGCGGGAGATAACTGCTTCGTTTCTTCTGAGACGGTTTTCTGCTGGATGTGAACTGTCCCAAGTTCCTAAGCTTTCTGCTCTGTGGAGCTTCCTTGAAGTCTGCCTGACAATGGGATTGAGACTTGTTTATCTGATTTGGGGAGAGGAGGGTGGCTTCTCACCCCAGCCCAGATTGCCTGAGCTACTCCGGGAGGGGCTATCTGGCCCCTTGCCAGCAGGCTGCCCTAGGATGGGGCTGGTGTTTCTGAATGCACGCTAGGAATTTCCAGCCATCCACATCCCTCCAGATGGGATTTGTACTAGTTAGGAGAGCTGACATGGTGACTGGCTAGGGCAGAAGGTTGCTGAGGGAGGGGTGGGTAGGCAGAAGGAGGGAGGTGGATGGAGAGAAAAAGGAGAAAAGAGGGGTGTTGGAGATGGAAACTGCCCTTAGGTGGTGGTGGTGGTGGTGGTGTGTGTGTGTGTGGGG
>NW_006205314.1:257437-258881 GCF_000334495.1 Tupaia belangeri chinensis | reverse complement strand
GGGGGACTGCAGTAACTAATGTCCAGACAGTGAACATGGCAACATGTGACATCAGGAAAGAGCTGGGGAGGTGACAGTGGAGTGTGCTCTCTGGTCTGCGTTCAGCCTCGCATCAGTTGTGTGACTTTGGGCATAGATGTGCTTCCTTTCTGGGCCTCAGTTTCTTCACCTATAAATTGAAAAGGAGAACTGATTTTGTAAAAACAAATCAAAACAAAACACAAAACAATGCAGTGCCCCTTCTCCTGTTTCCTCCTCCACCAGGCAGCTGGGGAGAAGGAAGTGGTAGTGCCAGGATTTCCCTCCATCCTGGACCATCACATCTGGAGAGAGGTGAATGCTTGAAAAGCCCCCATGGAAAAATCCCACTAGTCCAGTCTCTGAGTGCTTTTCAATTTTCTTTTTTTCTAGCCCTGAAAGTGGGGTTAAGGACTGGCAGGGGAAAGGTTAATGCATTGTCAGCAGCCCCTTAACCCTAAGAGTCTTGGGATGAGGTAGGTAGGTTGTTGTTTGCTTTAACTGGCAAAAGCTAATGGTAGGATGAAAGCATCTTCAAGCCCCTCTCCTACCTTGGTCATTGCAGACTAGTTTATGGGCAGGAGGGCTTGGGTGTGTCCAGTGCTCTCAGGGTTGATTTTTTTGCCTCTGTGCTTTTATGTGGCAGACTCTTGAGAGATCCTGGCTGCAATACCCACTCTACCAAGCTGCCACTTTTGATTATGCCATGTTCTCAGCCGCAGTACTTATTTTACGGCATTTCAGGGCCCCATTTTCTCTCCTCTGCTCCCAGAATCTCTGACCCATATCTCTTCAGAGGACTAGGAGATTTGCCGCCAGGTGTCTATGAGACCTGAAAAACCTCAGGGAAATATACGACATCTAAAAGTGGAAAATTCTTTTCCCAAGTCCAGTTTTTCCTGAGCCCACCACGGGAATGGATCTCTTCAGACATGAGAAATGGCATAGGCTTCACACACCTGTATGCTAGTTGAGGAACTCTTAGAGCTTTAAATACTGCCGATAAGTGTGTTTTGCTGCTGAAGTTGACTGTCCCTTGCTCTGCAATACAGGGGCTATGCCCAGGTCTTCTGCTCTGTCTACCATTTATTTTAAGAAGCGAATTGCCTGATTTTTGTTTTTTCAAGTCATTTTGAAAGTGTAACATATAAATATAAAAGCCAAGATATTATGAGTGAACGGTTTAGTGGATTTTCACAGACCCATTTAACCAGCATCTAGATCCAGAAGTAGAACGTTACCAGCTCCCCATACACACACACACACAGACACACACACACACACACACACGTTCACGCACACCTCACTGAATGTCCCCTCCTGATACATTCTCGTACCCAAAGGAAACCACTCTCCTGCCTTTCAATGTCACAGATTAGTTCGGGCTGCTAGTTTTCAAAAGCTTTGATTTTCTTTTTTTTTTTTT
>NW_006205314.1:257113-257356 GCF_000334495.1 Tupaia belangeri chinensis | reverse complement strand
TCAGGTCTGGCTTATATTGTTTTCAAGCTATTCTCAGACACTGTAACATGTCATATATGTAAGTATTTTACTACGCAGTTCTACTCATTAAGGACTTCCAGAACATAAGAGAATACTGTTAGTACACAAAAGATGAAGGAAATGTATTCATGCCTCAATTTTCCAGTATTCACAGCTCTCCTATTGTAGCATATTGTTTTCTGCTTCTTGATTTTATTTGGATCCTGGTTTTAAATATATATA
>NW_006205314.1:246692-257010 GCF_000334495.1 Tupaia belangeri chinensis | reverse complement strand
ATATTAATATATATTAAATATCTAACATTTATATATTAAATATAAATGTATATATAAATATAAATGTATATCTATTTGAAGCCAGGATCCAAATAAGATCTGTTAGCTAACAGGTAGAACATTAAGTTTTTGCCATTGGGCATGTGCACTTGCCAGAGAGAGAGAGAGAGGGAGAGAGAGTGAAAGTGAGAAATCATCACTGGGGGGAGGCCACACCACAATCTATTCTCCTCTCAGGATTTTGGGCACACACACACACACACACACACACACACGCACGCCCCTGTCATGTTTTTCACATCAATAGGTCTGAGACTCAAATTACACAGTCAGCCATGTGAGATCCAGCCACCTTGATCTCCTTGCCACTGGCTGGTCTCATTTTTCCTTTTGAAGACACTTTTTAATTAATTAGGACATGCATATGGAAAAGTGGGCAGAAAGCCAGATTGAGAACTAGAATGCGATCAGAACCATGAAGTCCCTGGTGCCTCCCAACAAATGTAGCACTACCTTGACTTTCAACACTGTAGGGTGAATTTAATACATTGGCAGAGACCTTTTCAAATTTTTAAATCTAGGACACAGTTTTGCTGATTAAAAAAAAATGCTGAATTATCGTAAAAGAGGGATAGCATCGAAAGTCCCCAAAACAGCAAGATTTAAAGAAATGAGCAAGTATAATCTGTTACTGTCTCATAATTTCCCAGTCACTACTGAAGCCTTGCATTGCAAGTCTTATCTGGTTTGCTTCTGTCCCAAGAGGTACCAATTAGGGCCCCTGCAGAATGGAAGGCAGACCCTCCTTTTTGGTTTGCATGTTCTAGGGTTGAGGGACCTCAGGATGCAGTGAATAATGAAGCCTCCACTCATAAAGATGTCTCCCATGGCCCTGAGCCTGAGCCTCTTGGAAGGAAGCTCCTCTCTGAAGAATCAAAGCCCACTGCTGAGGTGGGCCGTAAAGCTGGCAAACTGCCAGAAGCCTCCCGCATCCTGAACACTATCCTGAGTAACTATGACCACAAACTGCGCCCTGGCATTGGTGGTGAGTAGCAGACACAATTTCTTTCCTGCCTAGGGGTAGGGAGAGGAGGGTGTAGAATTGGAGAAAGGGCCTGGGGTATAGTGAAGGTGCCATGCTTGTGGATGGGAATACCTGACCTCAAGTATAGGGCTTACACTAGCCCTGGCAAGGCCATTGACCTCAGTTAGGTCTTCACCCTTCTCTCATCTCTAGTTTGTACAAGTATAAAATAAGGTGATGACTGGACTAGATGCTTGATCTTTGAGACATATGTGTGACTCTTAACAGTCTGTGAGCTGGGTCTTGCCTTGAGAGAACAGAGTGACAGGATAGAATACTGAAACAGTGTAGTCCAACCCTTGTCTGTTCCCCTTTTCTCCCCTCTGTTCACTCCCTCTCTTTCTCCATACCCTGTGTGACATCTACCCTCTGCTACTTCTGCTTCCCTTACAGAGAAGCCTACTGTAGTCACTGTTGAGATCTCTGTCAACAGCCTTGGTCCTCTCTCTATACTGGACATGGTGAGTACTGAGCTTTGGTCACCGTGTTTCCTAGCCAGGGTCTGACCTATGAAGGCCTTCTACATGCTTATGCTTTCTGCTGTGTGTTTCTGTAGCAACTCCAACAGTTAGTTGTTTGTTTGGAAGAAGAGATTTTAGCCATTGCTGACTTACGAATGAGGGTGGAAATGGTAAGTCCCTTGCTGCCTGAAAAGGACCTTCAGAATCATGACTATATCTTGAAATTTTCATTCAAAATAATAAAGCAACTTTAAACACCACAATGGAATGTGTCCTTTTTTTTCCTGACAGTTATGTTTATGATCTTAAGTGTATAGTTACCAATTGTTGCTTTAAGACTATTTCTAATTTTGTGTTCATTCCTTCTCTCCTTTTCCACTGGTATCATCCTAATGTTGTTACTACCTCTAGTTACTAAGCTGACCTCCCAAGTGACATGCCTCCTATAGTCCCAACCATGCTGATGATTCAACCCTAGCCTGGCAGTCAGGGCCTTCCATGGTTATATTCTTTTTTACCATTTTAGAGAACACATGCTCTGATCACACTAGAGTGTGGATGTTCCCAGACCCCTTGTACCTTTGAGCCTTAGTTCAAGTGATTTCCTGATGGGAAGTCATTGCTGCCCTTTCCTACCTTCTGAAGGGCACCTCCTTCAGGGTACAGCTCAGATGACATCTTATTTATGGCATCTTCCCCGACCTCCACAACTATTAATTGCTCCGTTTTTATACCACACACCTCTCTTTGGCACTCACTTCTTTCTAACTTATATCACATTTAATTACCTGATCTTTCCAACCTCATTCCACTGTAATTATTTGCTCTATGTCTGCCTTTCTTTCTCTACTATGGGCTCCTTGATGTCAAGGACTCAGTATATGTCAGCTGGGCAGATGAGTTACAAAAGATGGCTTGAAAAGATCTGCAGAATCTGACAATAAGGAAAGATATGGTAACCAACTCTATCATAGCTACCAACTTGACTTGGCTCAGGTTAGATATAATTTTGGCATACTACTGGTACTCAATAAACTACTGGTGTTTGGGTGAGTTCGGAGCTTTGGCTTGGAGATGGGCATTGCAGATAGACACACAAAGGTAAGTAAGTGTTTACAGAAGACCAAGATATTTACACAGGTTGAAAAGAAGAGGATGATTCCCTCTGTGATACTTTATTTGGCTACCTACCTTTTGAAGCACCACATATTTGTACATTGCTATGTAACAAATTACTCCCAAAATATTGTATCTTGAAAGAACAAATAGTCATTATCTCATACCCTGTGTGGGTCAGGAATCTAGGCATGATTTAACTGCATTCTCTGTTCCAGGGTTTTGCTAAGATATCAGTTGAGGCTGAGGTCTCATATGAAGGCTCAACTGAGGAAGGATCCCCTTCCATGATCATTCACATTGTTGACAGGACTCTGTTTCTCTCTGGCTCCTTTAGCCCATGTTGGCCTTTCCACAGGTTATCTCATGGTGTGACAGCTAGCTTTCTTCAGAGTAAACAAGAGTGTGAAAGAAGGAGGAAAGGGGCTCAAGATAGAAGCCAGAAACTTGTAACCTAATTTTGGGAGTGGCATCCCATTGTTTCTGCAGTATTTGTTTTTTATTTACTACAGGGCATGTATACTAGCCAGCAAGGGGGAGAGAGAGAGAGAGAGAGAGAGAGAGAGAGAGAGAGAGAGAGAGAGAGAGCCCCCCAGGGGGAATGACTACACAACAATCCCTTTTCCTCCTTCTCCTCTTGGGATTTTGGGCACACATGCACACATGTCTGGCATGCTTTTCAAGTCACCAGGTTCAGGATTCAAACTATGCAGCCAGTCATATAGTATCTAGCTGCCTTAAGCACCATGCCACCTGGCTGGCCTCCTTCTGCAGTATTCTGTTCATTAGAAGCAAGTCAGTAGGTCTAGCCCATAGTCAAGGGGAGAGATGTCTAGCCTATAGTCAGGAAGAGCAGATTGCACAAGGGCATGAATACCAGGAAGTAAAGATCACCAAGGTTCATCTCAGAGTCTGTCTACTACACATGACCATATTGTTCTCCTGTGAGAACAACTAAAAGCCCAACTTTTAGAATGGAATGCTGAGAAGTAACAAATGAGAACAGAAACCTGAGAGTTCACAGATTTGGGGGGTAGTTTCTGTCTAAGTTCAAAGTTTAGGAATTTTTTTTTGTTTTTTTTTTTTGTTTGTTTGTTTTTGCCTCTTCACTTTATATGATTTACTTTTTCCTGCTACTAATGTGCTTACCATTACAACAATTGCAGTCTCCTTTTTGCCTTGTAATTTACCTTTCCTAGATGACTTTGAACTTAGCAATCAGTTTTATTAAAATTGTTTATAAACTAAGAAACACTAGATTCTCAGCAAAGGCCAGAAGTTGAGGTCTTATGGTGTCATCATTATGGTCATTGTTTACTCTTATTAGAAAATGGGCCTTTCAGGTCATTGGTGTTGGATTAGGCAAAGGGCTTCCTGCAGTAGGCTGCCTCTCCCCCTTAGAGTGTCCAAAGCTGGATGTAGTACTTGGTTTGCAGCAACCTGATGGCATCCAAAACCTTACACATCTATTTCTCTGCTGCTTTGGTCTGTTTGCTCCTTTGGATTGACTTTTAGGCCCTGCCAACCCACACTGAAAGTGTCCAGTCTAAATTCTAGCAAGCTGGTTTGCCTCTTTCCTCCTACCCCATCCATCTCCAACCCATTAGTGGTAGCCAGATTCTCTTAGGCTGAGTGGGGAGAACATACACATTCATGAGAACAGCAAATGTCTCCAAGTCTCTGATCTCTATTTCCGGGTGAGATAGATCATCCTGTCATACTAAAGAGGTGTAGAAAATGTGTGGCTTCAATCTCCTTGTAATTTGTGTGAGATATAATCTGGGGAAACCAATTTCTACCATCTGCAAGAGCTTACATCTGATTGAAAGATGCTGCAACTCTTTTTGTAATGACACCAACTATATGAACACTGGGTTCACAACCTTGCTGAGCAGCTCCGTCGCCTCAATGTAAAACAGGGATCCAAAGGGGTAAGTATGCACTGAGTATTGGTGAGTTCTATGACTGTGTGGCCCAGGCAAGCATCCCCTCCTCAACAAGTACAGCTGGTTCAAGTAGGCTGCACAAGAACATAAGCCTCCCATAATTAAGAAAAAGTATTTGGAACTATGTGGAAGCTAGACTTCTTAGGAAATTTAATACCACATGAGGGTTTGGAATTTTTAAAAGAGACTTGGCCCAGGCCAAGTAAAGTACCACCTTACTGGTCAAAGAAAATCAAGTTGGTTGGCTCTTGTCTGGACAGTTCTGTGTCCCATACCAGGTTTGGTGGCTGCTGGGTTATTGGACTTTACCTTTTACTCTTGTCAGGCATTGGCACTTCCTGGCACCTCAAGTGAGGCCAGTGTTGACAGCCTTAATAGGTGTGAAGCAGGGAGATATGGGCATTCATTTGACATGAGTGGGCTACTGTTGCTGCCACAGGAGCTCTTGCAGATGGTAGAAATTGGTTTCCCCAGATTATAGCTCACACAAATTACAAGGAGATTGAAGCCATACATTTTCTACACCTCTTTAGTATGACAGGCGGGCCTGGGGCTCAGGGAGTAAAACCTGAGCCCATGTTATATGGGTTTTAGTCAAGCATTTTTACCAATCTCAGGCCAAACTTTGGAAATGCTCAGTCTGAGCTTGAAAGGCAAAGGCAAATCTGGAAATGACTGCCCATTATAGCATTGGCAATTGTGAACACTGTTTTTTGTTGCAGAAATTAGCCCATATATTCTAAATAGGCCATTTTCTAAACACTGAATTTCTAAAGTTTTGATTGAGCTGAAAGAGATGTATATCTGAAGCTCCTTTGTCAAATGAGGGGAAATGGAACTGTAAGTTATCAGTTGACATGTAATGAACTTACTACTGTATTTTTTGTGTTTTTTAGGTTTTGCCATAGGGCATGAGCACTTGCCAGAGAGAGAGAGAGAGACAATTGGCATCATCTTGTTAACTAGAAATTAACTGTTCATTTAATAACACTTTTCAACATAGAGGGCAGCACAGTGTGGATGTGGACGGAAGGGTCTCCCACTGGCTGCCAAGCAGTTCACATGGCCTGGAAATGAAGGAGGCTCTGCCAGTCAGGTGGGAATCGCAGCCACTTGAGACTATGCACTTTGAAAGACTTGTGAAGTATAGAGGGGCTAGGTAGGTACAGGGGCTCCCAAACAAATGGTAGCCAGGTTCTGCCACTCTCTTCTGTCTGCTTCCCTGGCCTGCTCAAGGGAATGTTCTCAGTCCTCCTCTCCCTGGCTGGCTCCCAGCAACTTGGCAACTGCTGCCACTACCTTTTGTCCTGAGCAGCAAATGCAGGCAGAGATTTTTCTTGATCTCTTCCCTGAGGACCCTACTAGTCTCCAGGTTTATGGGTTTCTGGTTGGTACTCCTTGTTTGATGTAGAATAACTCAGGGAGAGACCTAGGGATTCTGCAGAAAAAAACTCGAACCTTGACACCCAAAGGGTTTGCCAGTGCCAGTGAAGGCCATCCCAGGGCAAGGCCATGGTAAAGGTGCTTTGAATGGTATAGCCAGAGGGCTGTCATTGACTATCTGTGTGATTTTGGCCAGCCTCGTTTCTCTCTGAGCTTCAATTTCTCTACCTCTAAAATGAAGGACACTGGGTTAACTCTTAGAGGTCTACCTTGGCCTAGTTCTGCTACCTGCTATTCAAGCGGCTTACAGTTCTATTCCTTTCAATAGCAGTGGTGCCATTTTCTGGCTTCTTGTGCCTCTTCCTATTAAATACCTTCTTGATGCTTAACAGAGAGTTTCTGGGATAGATAATACTTGGAGACCGAATAATCATAGATATATCTATGCATACAGACACTCATTCAGAGGTTATAGGCACTTGTTTGAAAGGGAAAACAAAACAAAGCAAAAATGATTCTCCTTGTTTAAGAAAACATGAGACTAAATAGACATTTCTCTTGTGACTCAAAGCACTTTATTTTTTAATATAATTCTGGAGAATGAAGAATTGAGGTTAATTATCATCTGTGTTCCCCAAATAAAAGCTGGAAGAGGAAAGTATACTGTATAAAACCAAAAGCATATGTGCTTACAAATGTTTCAGAGAATTTGAGCTGAGATCTTTGATTGGTATGGAAATTGGGACTGAGACGGTGTTGAGTGGACTGGAGTAACATCACAACCTTGCCTGGGAGCGAGGAGACAATGCTCCCAGTCCATGCAATGAAGCTGCCACTTCCTGTCTATGTTTCTTAATGAATGTGTTTTCCCAGACTGTTATCTATTTGGCAATATTATGTTCTTTGGGAACACCCGGAAATAGAAAACTCTTATAGCCAAACTCATGCTGCTCTCCTCTGTGCAAAATTAGGTGAATGTCAAAGGGATTGTCTGCTTAATAAGTCCATCACAGACTGGCATGTGGTCTTTGCCCACTGGCAGAGGAAGGGGCTCAATTGCCAGGGCAATTTGAGGTGGATATATACAAACTATTTCTAGGTCTCCCTTTAACAAAAAGGATATTAGGTAAAGGTGCAAGTTTCAACCAATGTTTCATGAACATTTAAGATTTTTATTATAAATAGAAACAACTACAGGAAAAATTTTAAGTGGAATTAATTACCAGTAGAGTTTAACAGGCCTGCTTCCTTCCACAATCTCTTGGAATCATTTTTAGGGTACATTCAGTTTTCTGTAGTGTCAATGCATATCCAGTGACTATTTCATAGTCTTTTTACTTTGACACAATTTCAGGGTTAGCCTAAGTAAAATGTTCTCTTATTTTCACTTACAAGGAAACACGAAAAAGCTGGGTAGTTGCAGTGACACAAACCTTATGCCCTTAAGCAGGAGCATCAGAATCTTGAATGTCAGCATTTACAGGACTTTTAAAGATCACCAAATCTCACCCATCTCATTGTATTGATGGTGATTGTCAAGATATCTAGCAACCATCAGTTTCCTTAATTTGACTGCACTCATACAGCATCTTCACTATATGAGTAGGAGGGTGTCTTGGGTCTCACTTTTATCCAGTTATTTTCATCATTTTGCTCTATGGTGGCAAGATCTTTATGGGTCACAGTTACATTTGCCATTCTATTTGACAACACTTTTTAATTGATGGAATCAGCCCAAAATATGTATTTTTATCTTATAGAATAAACACAGCATACATTGAGTAGTGATGCTGTGGGCCAAGTCCTAAGAGATATCTCTGGACAGTTGGAAGCTTGAGAATGGTATCACACTTTGGTGGAAAGTGCCACATATGAATAGACTTGTCAGTTGACTCTACAATCCTTACAAATCTACTGGTAAAAAATGGTTGGGTTGATGAAGCTGAAAGCTTTTACTCAGGAATGTCCATCTCAGAGAAAAGAAGACTCAGGAGGACATGATTGTAATCTTCAAGTGCCTTTCCTAGATTCAAAGTTGTCTTTGATCTAAGATGCACAGCCAATTTAAATCACACTTTTTCAAGGAAAATAAAGAAATGCTGCATTAAAGATTTGTATCAATTGGAAGGTCATCCTGATTTCAGAAGTGCAGGAAAACAACATCTATGAGTCAATTAACTATCATTTCTGGAGATCTCTCCTATGGAACAGAGATTAGACTTGCTCAGTGTGCTCAGGCAGAAATAATATTGTTAAGAGCAAGTAGTAGGGAATTCCATTTAAGACAAATATTTCTGTTGCTCTGTGTGAGAATGGTGTTAAATGCTGAATGATGTAAGAACCTGGCTTTCTTTGTTCATGATAATCAAACAGGGCATGCCTAACTTTGATGCTGGTATTATTAGGTGTGGTAACCTCTTTTTTTATTATTTAACATTAACGACCAACTCTTTAAAATGTTTAATTATTTTTCTTTAAATTTTAGATATCTTTTAAAATTTTATTTATTTATTTTGCATTCATTCACTGTATATCATTGCAGTATACAGAATGAATTTTCCCATCCAGAATACACTGTATTGGGCTCAATCAGTGTATTGCTTGATATCTTTATATTACCATACATATTATCTTCAACAGGTAATTTTTTTATTTTCTGTTTCATGTATGTTTTACTTTTTCCCCCCTTGATTCCCTCCCTTTTGCCATCTATCATTTTCTACCCTCCTCCCACACTGTCTCTGGAGTCCACAGTTGCTCTCCATGCCTTTATACCATCCAGTATTTTAGTTTCTGACATAGAGTGTAGACATTTGGTATACATTTGGTATATATTAAGTGGGGACATACAATGCCTCTCTTTCATAGTCTGGCTTGTTTATTTTTTACATTTAATTACTGTATACCTTTACAGCATACAAAATGGAATTTCTGAGTATAAATTTACTGCATATTAGTATAGTCATAAACATTACCATACACATTATCATCAACAAATAATTTTCCTTTTTCTTTTTTTTTTTTTTTTTAGAGGTTTTTTCTTATGGGTGCGCTCACCAGAAAGAGAGACAAAGAGACAGAAAGTGAGAAATCACCCCCCAGGGGGGATGACCATGCCTCAATCCCTTCTCCTTCATTCTCCTCTCAGGATCTTGGGCATGTATACACATGTGCCCGGCATGAGTTTAAGCCACTGGGGCCAGGACTAGAACCATGGTCGGCTACATGGGCGTCCAATGACATAGCTGTTACACTAACTGCTAGTCCCAATTTTCCATTTTTGTGTCCATTAAATGTTTTGCTTTTTCTGCCCTTGATTCCCTCCTTCCCACCCAGGTATAGTGACCTCTGAGTGCCATCTAGCTCTCATATTGGCAGAGTCTCTAAGTAGAGAAAAGAGACCTCATTCCACTCCTGTTTCTTTATCCAGTGCTCAGTACATTCCTCCTCATTGCTTTTAGGATTCCAGATTAGGGAATGACAAATAGTACAATTGTATGTGAATGTCCTTTGTCTGCTCAGCCCCAAGTGTGTACTTTTCTCCTCTCCTGCCCCCAGGAATACACCATTGACATCATTTTCTGCCAGACCTGGTATGATGAACGCCTCCGTTACAATGACACCTTTGAGACTCTTGTGCTGAATGGCAATCTAGTGAGCCAGTTATGGATCCCAGACACCTTTTTTAGGAATTCTAAGAGGACCCAAGAGCATGAGATCACCATGCCCAACCAGATGGTCCGCATCCACAAGGATGGCAAGGTGTTGTACACAATTAGGTATGTTAAGCCCCTGGAGTCTCACTTCCTGGGCCTCTCCCTCGTCTTCTGAAAATTTTAGCCAAAGACTCATGGGTTCTAAAAGTTGGACTGGGCAACAATATAAAACAGCCCATCTGAGTTGGTCCATACACTTCTCTGATGATGGAGCCAAAAGTAGCCAAATATGTCCAAGCTGTTTGTCCTTCTTCTCTTTTCGTCTCTCCTTCAAGCTTTTTGCCTTAAATTCTCCTGTTGCCATTCATTGGCGGAGTTACCCAGACCAAAGTTGGGTGGATCCCTAAGTGTTTGGGGCCAACCTAATGAGGCTCCTTTCTCCCTTTTAGGATGACCATTGATGCTGGATGTTCACTACATTTGCTCAGATTTCCAATGGATTCTCACTCTTGCCCTCTGTCTTTCTCTAGCTGTGAGTACCTTCTTAGATTTCTGGGGCACCTGATACATGCTGGGTCCCCTCTTTTTCTTTGCTCTTTACATTTTTCTGCCTCTGCTTTTCTACTAAGATGGTGTCAAGATTGTGCAGGGTCTCCATCCTCCATCCTTTTC
>NW_006205314.1:243183-246679 GCF_000334495.1 Tupaia belangeri chinensis | reverse complement strand
TATCATATCGCTCAACCTAGGCCTCATGCTTGGTTCTTCCCTCTCCCTTCCATCCACCTGAAGTCAGTCACCTGCCTCTGACGTGTTTCTCAAGTGCATTTGCTCCTCTTGATCTCCACCATCACTTGCTTAGTGTGGGTCTTTGTCATCTTCCACCTGGACTTTTGCAACATCTTTGCTGTGAAACCAAACATGACCAAAACTAAACTCATTCTCTCCTTCCAACCTCTAACTCCTAAGCAAATGTGTGGCTTCTGTGCTCCCATGTGTCTCACTGAAAGGCACCATCATGCACGCAGTTGTCCAAGCTATGAACTTAGATGCTTCACCCTACCTCACCTCCTATGTCTAATCAATAAACACTATGTCTAATCAATAAACACATCCTATTGGTGTTTTCACCCAAATATCTATTGAGCCTATTTCTCTGCATTCTGTCACACCTTTGACTCCTACCCCCATTCATTTTGTTATGCCTGGATTACTGCACTGTCCTCTCATAATTGCTCTCCTTACCTACATGCTATTTTCATATATGAAGGGTCTTCATAAAGTTCATGGAAAATGCATATTATGAAAAGAAGTGGATTTCAAATTTGTTTGCATCAAAATAAATGTGTACTTTAATTCCATTTTCCATGAACTTTTTGAAGTTTCCTTGTGAGGACCAGAGTGACCTAGCTGAAGTGTCATCTATACCAGGCTTTGGTTTTAAAGCCTTCCTTAACTCTCCTGGATCAATTACAAATTCCTTAGAATGACTCTCAAGGTTCTCCATGAGCTGGCCCCTGCTATCTCCTCTTGTGCATCTTATCCTCTGTGAGCTAGCCGTCCAGAACTTTTGGCATTTCTACAGTATACCAGGCACTTAAACTTCCTGTGATGGCTCTTACCCTTTAAACCTTATTCATATGGAGAGTATATACTTGACTTTTAAGACTCAATGAGAATGTTACTTGCTCTATGAAGTCTTTTCAGAGTGTGTCCTCAAGCGATCTTTACCTACTTTGTTTCTCCCACTGTTTCATGGGCAGAGGTTTTTCATAGCAACTCCAACACCCATAGCTGTATACTCACTATCTTACTCAATAAAATGTGAATGCTTATGGACAGAGTTCATGCCTTGTTGATATCTATGTTTCCAGTCCAGGGCCTGGTACTGAGGAACACTCAGTAAATGTACTTATTGAATGGTCTGCAACAATGAGGTAAGAGAGGCAAGGTCCCACAGCTGGTGAGGCCAGAGTCAGTATCCCAAGGCATTGATCAGACTGAGTCCATGCTGGTTGAGACCTCAAGTGGGTTTCCCAGACTCATATGACCCTCCTTCTCATGTTGCTTTCCAGTTTCTTATCCTGAGAATGAGATGATATACAAATGGGACAATTTCAAGCTTGAAATCAATGAGAAGAACTCTTGGAAGCTTTTCCAATTTGATTTTACAGGAGTGAGCAACAAAACTGAAATGATCTCAACCCCAGCTGGTAAGTGTGTGGTGGGAGTTTGGGATAGGTAGAGTCTCAGGGGGGTGTCAGGAATGATTAAGAGATAGCCATCCATACAAATGCTGTGCAATTATTCCATAAAAATATTGTAGGACATGGCTCCTGACTTGTAAATGCTAATCACTTATAACTGTTTGCAGAGGAAACTGAGACTTTATAACTACGTCTCAGTCTCATCTGCAAAGAAGTAAGTGCTTTGCCAAGGCCCCTGAGAGGTTAGGTAAGTAGAAGTTTTGTTGCTGTCAGAACATGCAACTAGCTTTGTCATGCAGACCCTTCAGTTTCAAGGTCTCTGTTACATCATAGGCCTACTTGAATGACTTTGAGGAGTGAAACTCATGTGAGGTTTCCATATACAGAACCAGTCCAAGCTTGCTGAATGGGAAGCAAGGTTCATGCTAATGGGAGGTGAAAGCTAAAGTTCTAATGTCTGCTAAGCAAGGATTAGGATAGTCTGAAGGACATTACAGCAGCTAGAATGGCTACTGCATTGATCTTTATCTTAAAGTAGAAACTTTGAAAAGCACAGATTCTTGTAAGAAAGTACCATGATAGATTAAATATAGTCATGGTGATTGTTGGTTCCCTGCTTATGCCCAACAAGGACTAAAGGGGAGCGTTCTGGGTCTCTTAAACTTCAGCTACCAATTAGGTATGAGCATCTTTGCTTGTGTTTTTAGGTGATCTGAATTAAGAGCCAAGGGACCTCCCCAGGGTAGTTTCCAGAGCATACCTGGATACCCTCTTCACATGTACTTATTACCAAGTTCAGGGCAGTGGAGGCACTGCCCTCATCATTTCCAGAATTTGGATGGAGCCAGTTACCCAATCAGCCATTTGTCTTGCGTTGCTTCTGTGGTAATAGGGAGAAAATCTGCTTTTGCTTCACTTGTTGATTTGGTGACTGGATGAGGGGACAGCTCATGCTCACCTGGCTAGAGCTTTGCTTATGCAATACTAGTCAGGGGCAGAGGGCTGTTTTACAAATACTTTTCTTTTCTTGGAGGCGCTGGAGAAACAGTTTTGCTACCTTTTATTTGGGATCTTTACTCTTCTGCTAGCTAACCATGGCCCTGACTCTTGGCTTTCTGTGTCTCAGTCTCCCCAGATATGTAGGGACCCATCACCAAAAGCAGCAGAGAAGATAAGGCCCAGGGGCTTTAAAGTCATTAGTGGTTCTGTTTAGTAGATGATTGTGCATTGTTTCAAAATGGTACCCTAGTGACTACAAAGCCCCAGAGCCACTACCATCACTGAAGCAATGACAGTAGGTAAGCACCAGACCTCCTTGGGAGAGAGGCAGTTCTTAGGGAAAAAGGAGGTGGTCTTCTTTCTCTTCCACTGAAGACTGATTGATCTTGGAGTCATGATTTCTCCACTGTCAGAGTTATCTTTGGGACTGGTCTCCAACTATTCCATTTGGTCCCTAGGCCAGTTCTCTACATTTGGAGCAGACTTGTGTACTCATCTCCAAAGAGCTCAGAATGCAGTGATAGCCTGCTACTCTGACCACCTTGGACTAGAGAAGCTCTGCTTCCAGAAGTTCTCAGAGTCCAGCCCTGCCCCCAGTGACTGGATTATCCTTCAACGGTGGCTGTTTAGTCTCTGATGGAATCTTACCAGTGATCAGGATTTCATTATTTTGTAAGGGGGTTTCTTCTTTCTCTCGACAGCTCAATCCATCAGAAAACTCCCTGATCACTGGAGAATGGGGTTTCTGGAACTTCTGCCTATTGGACCAGTTATTTTCCCCTACAACTATCCAGCTTACATTAAGTCCAATCACTCTTCCACAGGATCAAGATTAAAGGATTAGTATTATCATTCCAGCCCTGGATCATATTCTATTACAATCAACACAATTCTAGTTCCCTTTTCTTCTCTTCTTCTTCAAAGCTTTGTGTCCTCTCCTCCTCCTAGTCTCATTTTTCTGGATATAGTCTTTTTTTTTTTTTTTTTTTTTTGTTTGGGTTTTTTGTTTATGGTGTGGT
>NW_006205314.1:239800-243152 GCF_000334495.1 Tupaia belangeri chinensis | reverse complement strand
GCTCGCCAGACAGACAGAGACAGACAGAGAGACAGAAAGCAAGAAATCACCCCCCAGGGGGGATGGCCACACTACAATCCCTTCTCCATTCTCCTCTCGAGATCTTGGGCACGCACGCACACAGGTCCGGCATGAGTTTTAAGCCACTGGGTCTGGGACGCGAACCGTGGTCGACTACGTGGGAGTCCAGCGACATAGACATTATGCTAACTGCTGGTCCCTGGATATAGTCTTTTTCATTGTGTTCTCTGTGCAGTGATCAACAATGGTCTGGCCAAAGCTGATAAGGGTAAGGGCAGAAGTCATGAAGCATCTTTAGCTTTCAGCTTTTTTTTAACTTTATTTTTGCTTTGCCTCCTTGGCGCCATATACCTTGGCCCCATATGCTATTTTCCTTATGTATGCTTCTCACTCCTCAGGAAGAAGAAAGCATATGTTAGTATCCATCTCTCAGCCTTCAAAGACAAATTTCCCTTTCTCAACAAGCAGAGAAGACTCTTCTTTGGCCAGAATAAATAAAATTAAGATAGAGCAATATAATAGAATAATTAGTCTTCTTGCAATAGGAGTATGTAAACTCAGAAGTTTTGCAGGGAGTGGCCACAAGTAATTAGAGGTATCTCAAATTGCAGTCAAGACTTCAGGATAAAAATATTAGGAAGCTGAAATACACATTCTGCCCAGTAGGCAAGTGTGAAAAGTGGTCACTGCAGCTGCTCTAGAGAAGTTTTATCCCCCAGAGCTGCTACTCAGGACACAGATTTCCCACTAACCCCAAGCCACTTCCTTACCTTTTTCCAGAAGAATCTGAGAAGTCTTGTTCCCTGAGTGTCAGTGCTGCCAAGGTAAGTAGGAAAGGCTGCTCTTCACATTCAGCTCCAGCCCACCCAGATTTGCTGGGCAGGTGACCTACTTTCCAAAGTAGGAAGACACATGAACAGGTTAATGTTTTGGTCTGCTTTCCAAAGCTGTTACCCAGCAGCAGCAAGAGTTGTTGATCTTCTGAGTTCCAGGTTGTGCTGGGCTTGGATGAGCTGGGGATTAGCTACAGGGCTCAATAATACCCACTTGAAGGGATTTAACAATCACCTAATTTGAGGCAAAAGCATTCATTTTATTTTTTTAAATTTTTTTAAAGAATTATTTTATTTAACTTTATTTATTTACTTATTTTAATTTGAACAGAGAGGGACAGAACAAGAGCGAGAGTGAGAGAGAGAAAGAGAGAGAGAAAGTAAGCCGCCAGTTCCAGGACTCAAACCATGGTCGGCCATGTGGGAGTCCAGCACCCTTAACTACCATGTAACCTGCTGGCCCAAGGCATTCATTTTAAAGCATCACTGAGGTGAAAGTTTGGAGTTTATTGTCACAAGGAGCCAGGATTGGAGCTATCTCAAATCTGATGTGATGTTGAGAATGAAAAGTGATGTTCTGGGCTCATAGTAAAGCTCAAACAACCATGAAGTCATGATACAATGTGGAGCATTTAGGGTGGGTGTATCAGAACATAAGGCGCATGAAGGCTGCAACAGAAGATACCAACTGGAGATAAGAGGTTGTCATCAGGTCCTGTAGGAGCCATTGCTGTCTAGGGTGAAAGCCAAGACCAGAGACACGGTGCCCAAATAAATGTGAAGACCTCAATCCTTGTGGATGTATACTCTGTAGATTTGACCTCTAGAGGGCTGACTGAAATGTTCACTTTCAGCTAATTCTTCTATTTTTCTTAATTGTTCAATTTGGATTAGGAGTAGTAGACTAAAAACAAAAAGTCCTGGATTTGAATATATACACTTGGTGTATATATACAGACTATGTCAGAGAATGAGATCAGATAGAATCAGCTCAAGTAAGATGTACATGTATGCATGTGTGTGTGTGCACATATTTGTGTGAAAGATGTCAGCAGAAGCCAGGTCATGGTTGGCCTTTAACATCAGATCACAGTATAAACTTGATTCTGTAGGTCCTCTGCAGAGAGGAGTCACCAGAAGTTTGGGGAGTAGGTGAATGCTTGCTTTTGGCCATCAGTGAAGCAGTGCTAGCTTAAGGCATTTCTCCAGCACTTGAATGTGTAGAAAGGAAACTGAAAGCATTTTGTTTTTCCTCCACCACAGCACAGGCCCTTTGGCTCATTTCCTGAGTGTATATATTATGTAGGTCAGCAGTGTAGTAAGGCTGTGATTCTGCAGACTGCACATGGCACCTCACAGAAGTGAAGGCCTCAGTCAGCTAGCTAGACATCAGCTGTGTGGTCCTGATACCTAGAGGATTCACAGATCATTCTTTTTTCCCTTCCATCTCAGTAACTTGCCACCCTTGGAAGATAGCTATTGGGTGTGGGACAGTGAACTGAGAAAGAAGTGATTAAAATTCTGGCCTTGACTTAGCTCTCAAATGGCCATCGGTCTTGTAATAAGCCTCCTCTCTGGGCTTCTTCTGGGCCTCTGTACTCTGCATTGGAACAAAATGCCTCTATCCTACAACTGCTACGGAATCCCACGAACTGATCAATGGGACCCTTAATGTATGTCTTCTGCTTGGGGGAGAGTCACGCCAGTGCTGTTAATTAATAAGTGGTGATTATTATTTTTTTTTTGTCTTCCAGGTGACTTCATGGTCATGACATTTTTCTTCAATGTAAGTAGGCGGTTTGGTTATGTTGTCGTTCACAACTATGTCCCTTCTTCCGTGACCACGATGCTCTCTTGGGTCTCTTTTTGGATCAAGAAAGAGTCTTCTCCAGCCAGGACCTCTTTAGGTAAGAGGATAAGATGGGCATAAGTGTGTGAGTCAGTGACCAGAGCAAAGAATTGCCTTCCTATGGGGTCTCTTGAGCAGGGTAAGAGGGTAAGATCTGGGTTAGGAGCTGAACCCACCTCCAATCCTGTGCTCTTACAGGGATTACCTCTGTACTCACCATGACCACATTGGGCACCTTTTCTCGTAAGAATTTCCCACGTGTCTCCTATATCACAGCCTTGGATTTCTATATCGCCATCTGCTTCATCTTCTGCTTCTGTGCTCTGACGGAGTTTACTGTGCTCAACTTCCTGACCTACAACCAGATGAAAGCCCATGCTTCTCCGAAACTCCGCCATGTATGACCTGGGTTTGGGAGTGGTGGCAAGGCTTTGGAATGTGAAAGCATGCCAGCAAGGGCACTAGGGTTGGGTTATGGCATGTGACTGGCTAACTCAAGAGATGGAAGATTCCTTGGGGGAGGTGGGGGGGGAGTCATATCAACTTTCTGATGTGATGGTGAGAATTCTAGGGGGCTAAGGAATGGTGTGGCAGTGAGTTTCCAAAAACTCCTGAGACAATGCTTAGGGTTGGCTCATTTTCCTTTGAC
>NW_006205314.1:238988-239769 GCF_000334495.1 Tupaia belangeri chinensis | reverse complement strand
GGTGTTTGTGTGCAAGATTGTCACCTCTGAGGGTAATGATGGAGAGGAGCGCCCGTCTTGCTCAGCCGAGCGGTCCCTCAGCCCAGGTAGCCCCCAGGGCCCCCGTAAGCCCTGCTCCAAGCCGATCTGCTCTAAGTGTCGCAAAGGTTTTAAGAAGTATGTCTGCATGATCCCCAATTGTGAGGGCAGTACCTGGCAACAGGGCCACCTCTGCTTCCATGTCTACCGTCTGGATAACTACTCGCGGGTTGTTTTCCCAGTGGCCTTCTTCTTATTCAATGTGCTTTACTGGCTTGTTTGCTTTAACTTGTAGATGCCATTGGGTACCCTGTGGGGCAACCTCCCCACTTCCCCAGGAGGTCCCAAACCCCTTGCCAAAGGAGTCTGGGGAAAAGTAGTGGCAGCAACAGAAGAAGCAACTAGAAAGTCTCTTTCCGATCCCATTCACCAAATTTCAGCCTGTGGAGAACTTGATTGGGCGTAGGCCCCCACTTGATCCATTTTCTGAACTTCTCTGGCAGCCCATTCCAAATAACATAGGCCACCTTGAGATTTTTTCAGGAGCATTCATGATGCTCAGTCTTGAAAAGCATAGGTTGTCAGTGATCAGCTAAGAACATCTCCTAGTATCAGTGAATTAGTTGGCTGTCCACAGTGCTGACAACTACTGCCTTTTTCTAGAAACCCCTTTCTGGTTCTGTGATGCTCTAGGTCCAGCTCTGGCCTGAGCCTCAGTGTGCACAGACCACTTATTTGCCAGTTCGTTTTTTTTTTTTTTTTT
>NW_006205314.1:233608-238959 GCF_000334495.1 Tupaia belangeri chinensis | reverse complement strand
AGAAAGACAGAGAGAGACAGAGAGACTGAAAGCGAGAAATCGCTCCCCAGGGGGGATGGCCACACCACAATCCCTTCTCCTCCATTCTCCTCTTGGGATCTTGGGCACGCACGCATAGTTGCCCGGCATGAGTTTAAGCCACCAAGTCTGGGACTCGAACCGTGGTCGGCTACGTGGGAGTTCAGTGACATAGCCATTAAGCTAACTGCTGGTCCCCTTATTTGCCAGTTCTTGACACCTATTTAAGAGCCTGGGCAGCAGTGAACTGGGGCAAGGGACCCCATCTTTATGTCAGATTACAGTGTCCTTGGCTCTCTCTCACTGCGCTCCCCTTCCCTGTAGATAGACCATCCCATTATCCCTTTAGGAGAAGGGGAGGGCAACAAGTGAGTTATGTGGGACAGTATACTTCCCTCTGCTGTTAGGACACCTCCCTTTCATTCCTGCCTCCATCTTTCATCTGTGCTACCCATTCAGTGCCCTGTATCTGGTGGTATCTATTTTCATGTGTGGTGATACTAATTACTGCCTGCTTTGTATGCCACCTTTTTCTTCCTTGATCCTTGTGACTCTTTCTGTAACTTTCCCAGTGACTTTCCCAATCCTGACCTGGCGCTAGTCCTTGGTGACTTCCTGGGGCCAAGAAACTAAGAAAACTGCTTGGCAGCAGGCATCACCTGCCATATATTCGTGCCCGCCTGAGGCACAGCATAGAATTCTACTGTTTTCTTGGTCCCTGGGCCCATAGGTCAGTCCACTGGTATCCCCGGGGCACTTTCACAATCACAATCAATCAACTAAATGCCCTCCAATTTCTATTGCACTTTACCTTTGGCAAAGCACTTTTGACAAATTATTTCTATTTGGAGCCTCAGGATAGGCCTGCAATGGGCAGGAATCTTATCCCCATTGTGCAGATGGGAACCCTGAGGTACAGATTTCTATGGGACTGTGGATCTCACTGCAAATTACCCAGGAGTCCACAGTCATCTTCTCAACCACGTGACAGAGCTAGGCAGCTCTGTTCACTAATATACAATTCCATCGTCCCTGCTGGTGCCCCAGTGGCAGGGCACAGAAGAGCAACCTCTTTTCAGCATTGCCCTGTGCAATTGCTGGACTGGACGTGCTTAGTCTGTCCCCCAAATTGAACCTCTTCTGGCTATAGTAACCCAGTGAGGTAAATTTAGACCTGCCCCAAAGCTTGTATATGCTGAATGAAATCTGTGTCTGTATTTTCTTGGGGATGGGTGGGTATGGTGGGGATCCATCTGCTTGTTACCATCATCATATGAAAAAAAGGGGAAATTATATGAATAAATATATCAGCAAATCATTCAAGGTGTGACTGGTTTCTCTGTTCTCAGCTCAGTATTTAAATCTTAAATCTATGACCCAAACATTTGTCTATTCACCTGTGCCCCCAGCCCTGTCCAACATGCACCACATTAACAGGAAAATAGGGGAAGAGAGTGCTCAGTGGTGGGACCACCTGTATGGAAACTTGGGGCTCAGATCACCCCTCCCCATCATGTGAAAATAGAGATGCAGAGGCCAAAAAAAGGGAGAAATTTGTCTCCTGTCACACAGTAATTCAGTGGGACCAGGCCCCAAACATCCTAATACCCTGCATTGGCTTGAAACAAGCCTGGAGACCTTGGTTGATTCACCTTTCAAAGGAAAAATCTCTAAAGATGTGTTGAGAAATGTTGGGTCTGGCATCCTGTGGCCCTTCCAAGTCTAAAGGAACTCGGAAACAGTAACAGGAACCAAAGAAGAGATGAAAATAGCATCTGAACTGTCAATATTTTTGCCATAAAGTCCTTAGAGAGATGCTCAAACACATTCCCTGCAAGACGCCCACATGCTTTTACTGTGTATTTTCCAATGTCCATGTCATAACTCACACAAATTCCAAATTTCAGAACAAAGAAAATAGTTGCCTCACTCTTACATTAGGAGGATGCAGGGGGAAAAGGTAACCTGACTCCTGAGCACCATAGATATGCAAATTTGTAATCATTCATATTGAAATGAATTTCAAAACAGAAATGGAACAAACCACTTTCCTTAATCATGACAATAAAGCAACAAATACATAAAATCCTTACCATGTGTGAGGTTGAAAAAGTTCACAAAAACAGCTCTTTAAAAATGAGCTCTTTAAAAATGAGCTCTTTAAAAACCATAGTTGGGTGTATAATATCTAAAAAAAAATTACAGTAATGAAGAAAACACTACATATTAAAACTCGTGGGATATAGCCAACACTGCACTTAAAGAAAAATTCATAACTTAAGCCTTTCAATTACTAAATATGATGGAAGAAAATCAGTAAGCATTGAAAACTGGAAGTTGAATAAAGGATAAAAACACATTACACCTTAGAAAAGTTAGGCAACTGGGGCTGAAACAGTGGCTCAGCAGCACAATGTTTTGCTCTGTGAGGTTGACCTACATGGGAAAGTTGCTGGTTCAAGTCCAGAGATTTCCCTGGGTATGATAGGCACACATATGCCCATG
Source organism: Tupaia belangeri chinensis (assembly GCF_000334495.1). Lineage (NCBI taxonomy): Eukaryota > Metazoa > Chordata > Mammalia > Scandentia > Tupaiidae > Tupaia > Tupaia belangeri. Next base: position 236,436 of record NW_006205314.1, on the reverse strand, counting down.
ATTTGGGGGCTGACTGAGGTCAGGGGTGGATCATGGTCTCAAGATTCCGTTGGGGGTACTGTATCTCACGCTCACTGTCTTATGGAAGAAAGAAATAAACTTTAAAAAAAAAAAGGAAAAGTTTTAGGAAAAAAATGAATTAAAAAAATAAACTGTAAGGAAAATCAGGTAAATATTTGAAAACAATAAATGAAGCTGGCTCCCTACCTCTTATTCCACATCCAATTTACAGATGAACCAAAGATTTCAAAACTTTTTTAAGGAAACCATAACGGTACTCTAATATGGGTGAATATGTTTGTATACTTGACATGGGAAAGGCACTTCTAAAGCATGACACAAAACACCAAAACCTATACAGATCAAAAAAATGCACCCGTACTAAGAGATAATAATAACAAAACAATTTAGAGTGAAATACAGCCACGGGTCAGTTTTTCTGACAGTCTCTGAGACAAAGATCAGGGTGCAGGAAATTGGTTGGGGAGAACTCTTGAAAGCAATACCTAGGGAGAAGGAGTGTGCAGGGAGCGAGGTCAGGTGGAGGAGAAGTTGGCTGCAATATGCATGCGCATACTCACACACACAGACACACATTTCATTAAATGGGTTTTGGGTTTGAAGAATGGCCCACATCCAGAAACTAGGCAAGGAATCATGACTTTTTTGAGGTGTCCTTCACCCTCCCAATCATTCATATTTGACTGATTTTGGTTATACAGATGAAGCAACAGTCTTGGTATGTGCCACTGGGAAATCTTCCTTTTAATAACTGCCTCCATTGGGACCAGCAGTTGGTATAATGGCTATGTCGCTGGACTCCCATGTCGTCAATCTTGGTTCGAGTACCAGACCCGGTGGCTTAAACTCACGCTGTGCGCGTGTGCATGCATGCCCAAGATCCGGAGAGGAGAATGGAGGAGGAAGGATTGCAGTGTGTTCATTCCCCCTGGGAGGGGCGGTGATGTCTTATTTTCTGTCTCTCTGTCTCTCTCTCTTTCTGGTGAGCACATGTGCCCGATAGCCAAAACCTCTCAAAAAATAATAAAATTAATAACATAACTTCTTTTAGTCAGAAATCTGGCTGCTACTTTGACCTTGTTGCTCATTCTGATAGTTGTGTTCACCTCACTTATGATAGTTAAGCACCATCACCTCATCACTATTATTCTGGGATCCTATTTTTGCTAATAGGGAACCCATTTCTGTAACAGCATATTTTATTGGCTACTCTGATCTTCAATCACCACTGAACATTATGATGTTTCTGGTGAATTATCTCATGAGTTTACTTCTTGTCGTTTTGGCACTTCAATAGTCATTTGGGTGAGTTTCTGGCCTGATGAAGAAATCTTTACTCTTCCATGTCCATTTCTCTGACCATTCTGATCCCTTCTGCCACTGTCTGCCTCAGCAGTTCTGGCATTTAAATTTGATTTAGCGTGGGCCATCAATTTCTTCATGCCTCTAAGACCCAAGCTAACAGTATGCTAATACTGTTTCCCAGGGACTTTTCCAGTATATTAAATCTTGTATTACAGGAGAGTGCTTGCCTTCCTATAAAGTCTCACTTATCTGATGGTATACTCTGCCTTTATTGATACAGCATCTCAGAACCCAGCTACATGCATTCTCTCATAGTCCTATGTAATATACATTGACTGAATCTTGTAAACCCTTTGGAATACAGTCAGTTTTATCTACTAGCAGACTCAGCATTTCCCTGACTAGGTTATAATGTGTCTTAACTCTAGTTATACTCTGGTATATGGAAGAGGACGTAGAGGCAGAACTGAAGAAGATATGTGGTGTGTTGCCAGGTTGCACGGCCTTTAAGCAAGTATGAAGTACAATTTTCTTTAACAGAAAGAAATGATCTTCTTCTAAAAACCTAGGTTGTTCAAGACATCTTGAGGAATCAAGATACTTGAGTACATCAAATCCTGATGTTCCTATTCCTTTTCTCAGGGTCTCAATCAGGACATGACCTTCATTCACCTCTGGAAGTTTAGAATTTAAAACTCTTTCTCTTGTAATTAAGCCCTGGGTCTCATAGGCAACCTACCTTCTGCCATAAAAGGCCTCTGTATTTTGGTCAGCTTCTAATGGGTGACTCATCACTTTCAGCCTTTGTCTCCAGTGGTTTTACTACCCCCAGTATCATTCATCCATTCCATTTTTCTTATATTTAGTATTTCCCCTAAATTTATCAAGTACTTTATTTGTACCTGATGTGTATTCCTTTCCACTGGTATACATCTCACTTCACCACCAGGGAATGCTATTGAATATACTGCTATTGGGTGCTCTACTTACCACTAGTGATGAGGTTCTCATTACCAGCTACATGTGAGTGAAGTGGCTGGTAATCCTATTCTGGAATTGGCTTTCTCTTGCCATTCTTGGCACCAACTGTTCAAGATATTAGTAGTTTGAATCCATTTATGGCACATCCACACAAAGGAATACTATACACTTACTAAAGTCAAAGATATGTCTGCATTGACAAACAATGTCCACAGAATTACTGAGTGAGAAAAATCAGTTTCTAATATACCAAGTTTACTATTATCTCACTGAAATAACCTGTTACTACAGATGTATTAAACTTTATATATATGTGTAATATATATGTTTATATGTTTATATATATGTATATATATATTTGTAATTTTCTGTATTAATCCTACTTTCTACAATGGGCATGTATTTTTTTTTAGAATCATGAATAAATTATTTTCACCATTACTTTAACCACAAAACAAATCGGTGTATAAAAAGTGCTTCAAACCACAGGCACAGTGAAAACAGGGGGGGGGGGGAAGCAG
>NW_006205314.1:229862-233583 GCF_000334495.1 Tupaia belangeri chinensis | reverse complement strand
AGAAAACCAGGAAAAATAAGTGAACAAAAAAAAAAAAAAAACACAGTAATGGAGAATTTCTTAGTGTAAGGACAAATATAATACAGTAGGCCAGTCCTGGTGTCACAGCAGTAGCACAGCACCCCATAATGCTGAACCCACATGGAAAGGCCCCAGACTGTGCATGCCAGGCACCCATATATGTGTGCCCATTATTTTGGCTCCCTGTGGCTGAATTGCAGTGTGAAGTCCCTCTTGGGGATGTCTCTCTCTCTCTCTCTCAGTGCATCTCTTTTGTTCATGGGAAAAAGAAAGAAAGAAACTTTTAAAAATATAACACAATATTATAGGGAACAAAACTGATGCCCATAAGATGACTTTGCGTCAAAGAAAACACTAAAGCCCATTTAATATTGAGTGCGAAAGAAAACAAAGAAATGTATACCTTTCAAATAAAGTTTCTACCCAGATAGTTAATACAACAAAATGTGGGGATCTTATAGGAGCAAGCCTAAGTTTTGTGACAAATTCCTTTTTGTTCAGCTTCTGTTCCCCATAAAGCATTAGAAATATTGATGATTAACTGTGTCTTGAATAGAATACTGAGTTAACTCCTAGTTACCCGTATATGTGGGAACCAAGAACATTTGAATGAATTTTTTAGATTCAAATACTGGTCAATTGAGTTACCTAGAATTATTAACAGTGACCTTAGAATTACTATTGTTAATTATTATTACTATTGGAATGAGGGAATGAGTCTGGATGCAGGTGGTAAAATAAAGGGAGTGGACAAGATGAAAATATAACAACCCAGAGAGAAAGCCAACCCCCCTCCGGATAACTAGGAGTTGACTCAAGAATAAAACAAATAACACCAGTGTTGTCTAAGAGGGTAGAAACCATGAGAGGAACCAGTCCACCTCCTTCATAGTACAGAGTGGAGCAGAAAGTTCCTGGAAGTTGCAATATTCTTCTCTCTTATGCAATTGTACAGGCTTAATTTCCTCTATTTTCCCTGTAAGACTGGCAACCTGGGATCTCTAAAGGTCTCAGAAAAGAGGGGAAGTCCATAGGCCTCGTCCGAGGAGATCAAGACTCCTTCAGTACATCCAGGCATGTAGCCAAGACCACAATGGATTCATGCCAGTCTTGTATGCCTTCTAACACCAATATTACAATAGATACTAGAGGTGTGAACAGTGGAGACAATTGAGCCTCCTTGTAAAATCTGAGTTAGCACAGAACTGTGCAGAGGGAAGTCTTGAAAAACTCAGTGGTGTCATGGATAAGGATGAGATGGTGACTCTTGCATTTTGTGAAATTGGATATAACCTGCCTTTGCACATGGAGAAAAGACAACTCATGAATGCTTTCCAGAAGCCATCTGTAGTAGTTTCCAAGGGTTACTATAAAAAGTACCACAAACATGGCAACTTGAACAGAAATGTATATCCTCACATTTTTGGAGACTAGAAATCTGATATCAAGGTGTCAGCACTGTTGATTTCTCCTGTGGCCTCTCTCCTTGGCTTGTAGAAGATCATCATCTCTCTGTATCTTCACGTGGTCTTTCGTGTGTGTGTGTGTGTGTGTGTGTGTGTGTGTGTGTTCCTATGTCCTGATTGCCTCTTCTTTGTTTTTTAGAGAGAGATTTTTTGCTATAGGGCACATGTGTTTGCTGGAGAGACAGAGAGAGAGACAGAGAGACATAAAGCAAGAAATCACCCCCACATGAGGGATGGCCACGCTGCATTCCCTTCTCCTCCATTCTCCTCACAGGATTTTAGGCACACAAGCACACCCACCTGGCATGAGTTTGAAGTCATTGGGTTCAGGACTCAACCACAGTTGACTATGTGGAAGACCAGCAACATAATCATTATACCATCTGCTGTTCCCATGATTGCCTCTTCTTATAAGGATATCAGTCAGAATGGTTTAGGGCCCATATTAATGACTTAATTTTAACTTAATTTCCTCTTTAAAGACCGTATCTCCAAAGGCAGTTGCAGTCTGAGAAAATAGGGATTAGGATTTCAATGTATAAATCTGGGGGGAGATAGAATTCAGTCTCTAAGAACATAATTGAGCCTCTTATTTGAGGCTCAAACAAACTGAACAAATGTCTGAGGTGAAGTCTTCCTTGGGAATAGCTGCATAAGAAAATTAGTGAAGAACACAGTGACAAATATGACATTATAACAGCCCTCAAATTTTTCATTGTCTTGTACATTACTAAGATGTGGAAAAGCCCCAGAAGAGGGAATTAATAGAAAACGTGTTGGAATCACTTAGAACAGGAACAATACAATGACTTCCAGGACTTATCTTGTCCTTGAAGCTGAGGACCCTGGGCCCCCTAAAATAAGACAACTTAGAGAATAGACCATTTTATTGGCTAAAACATGTTATCATCACAGTTGGAATCCAGCAAGAGCCCTTTACCAGGCAGACTGACCTCAGAGAAAGAGACTATCACAAAGATTTTATGAGCTTCAAAATGAAAATGACTTTCCATGTTCCACTGAATAGCTTCACGCCACTGCCCTCCCCCAGTGTAATAGTCACTCATAACAAATGAGAGTGGCTGGCCATGTAGGTGAATTGATTTGGAGAGAAATTTATAAGATCTGCTGCTACAACTTTTGCCCTCTTCTGATAATGGGAATGGGCTGTGAACAAACTACAAGGTACCTCATGCTAACTTGACCAAATTCTTAATGGTCATATCAAATAAATAGAAATACATGTTCCTCATCTTCCCAAGCATAGTCTTTTTACAGAGAATGGAGAAAATAATTGGGCCCCAAATCTGGACACAAATTGAATTCCCTGAGGTATCTTGAATCCTGATTCAGCCAGCAGAAAAGAATAGTTAAGGAAATCTAGAATGGAGATGCCTGGCGAGTCTTGGCAATCTTGCCTTGAAGAGTTGAGGGCAGGGTAACATATCTGGAGTTTTGAGTTTGACTGAATTTTCAACTTCATTTGAACATTAGACCAGTATACGATTAGTAATAGTATATCTCAAAAGAAGAAAATACATGTGAAATCAAGGCAGTCTTTTCATGGAGCTGGTTGGAAAGCAAGAGTAAAGCCAGGTAAGCCAGCTTGGAAAGCCAGTTCCAGACCAATGACTCCTACATGCTGATCTCATCCCTTGCATGTGTGAAGTGCAGAGGCTAGCCTAGCATCTCGACATTATGACCAACAGACTTGCCTCATTTCTCTGTTACTGCTTTCTTTTTTTTTTTCACAGAAGATCATTAATTTGTCATTCAAAAGATATGTATAGAACTCCTGCTGTATGCCAGAACATATGTATAAATTTTGTGGAGGAAAAAAAGTTAACGAGTTTCCTGGAACTGAGTAGGCCTCTTTTACATTGAAAGCTCAGAAAAGAACTTACTAATGAGGTACTTGGGTGATGTGAGGAAGTGTGCAATGTGGCTCCCAGGCACAGAAAACAGGAAGTGCAAAAGCTCTGAGGCAGAAGCATGCCTGGTGTGGAAGAAGAATAGAGCATGAAGATCAGGGTTCCTAGAGTGGTCTGAACTTTAGAATGAATAATTAAAGGGGGTCAGAGAGGCAAAGGAGAGATAGATCATGTAAGATCTCTATATTAGAGCTTTCCAGGAAAAAAAATGAATTAATAGGATATATAGAATACATAAAGAGAGATTTGTTATGAAGGATTTGATCACATGATTATGGAGGCTAAGAAGTCCTTCAATCTGCC
>NW_006205314.1:216671-228667 GCF_000334495.1 Tupaia belangeri chinensis | reverse complement strand
GTGTATAGTATTCTCAACTGGACTGGTCTGGGAAGTATTTCATGATGGGTGAAGTCTTTTAACAAGCAAAATGAGAAATAGTGATTGACTGTTTTAAAAAATTATAATAATAATAATAATAATTGGGAAATGCATGGAAAAGACATTGAATGATAAAGCGGGGAGATTGATGTCTCTGTATTGACTGACATGCATGGCATTCCCTTTTGAAAAAGCAATGGAAGTCAATGTAAAGTTATATGTAATCCAATGTAATATAAAGAACATTATGATGATAATAAAAAAATAAAAAAAGAAAGCTAGAGGCCCAGGAAAGCTGGTTGTATACCTTTAGTCTACAACAAAGGCCTGGGAACCAGGTAAGTTCCAGTCTGGTTCTGAAGGCCTCAGAACCAGAGGCACTGATGTCTGAGGGCAGAAGACAGATGTCTCAGGTCATACAGGGCAACAGAGTATTTGCTTTTTTTATGATTTCTTGTTCTATGAGCCCTTAATGGATTGGATGATGCCCACTACACTGGTGAGGGTGGATCTTCTTTCTTAGTCTACTAGTTCAAATGTTAATCTCTTCCAGAGACACTCTCACATACACACCCAGAAAAAATATATTACCAGTTGCCTGAGAATCCCTTAGCCCAGTCAGATTGACACACAGCATTAACCATCACAGACTACTACCATTTGTGAGAACTTCAGCTATTCTTTAGAGTGTGAGGGCTTTTGAACAAAGAAATGACTCTATCTGACTTAGTTTTTTAAGAAACCTTGCTCAGACCATAGGACTAAAAGTAGTCTGTGATATCATTTAGGAGTCTGTTAACAATAGTCCAGGTAAGGGCTCATGGTGGCTGAGATCAGGATGAAGTAGAGCAATAATGTTGCCATATTGTCAAGGCAAAGCCAATAACATTTGTGGATAGGTTGAATAAGATTCTGCAGATGAGGCTTTCTTCCTGTTTCTGAATCACTTACATTTTCAGTCTTTGCACAAAGGTTATACTTACAGCTGCACGTGAGAAAAGGAATCCAAGGGGTCTTTATGCCCTTGAAAATGCTAGATCTGAGAATGGATATTGAAACTCTGATGCTTGTCTTATCCTTTAGGGCACATTCAACTAGTTCAACTTACATATTCTTAGAGTTCAATAACCATGTGGCATGCCTAATTCTTTGACAAATGTAGTTTTGCCTGGGCTCCAGTGAAGCTGATAAGGAACCAAATTAAAGGCAGACAAGTAAAACCCTTACACAGATAAATCCCACTAAGGTAAGCATAAACTAATGGGGGAAATGTAGCATTATGACTTTTCCAAGGACAAGTATGCATGTTTCAAGTAAAAGGCCTGAAATTAATGAGAAAAGTAATAAAATGAACAAGAAATGTGATCTAAAGCAAATGATAGTCCCGTGTAGCACTTCCCAGAAAGTGAAATCAAAACTTCAAAGACAAAGGCACAGTTAAACTACATAGTAGCTAGATTGTTTGCCAGAAGAATGGATTTATAAAAGTTAAATGAGAACCTCTAAAAATAAAATGATTGTTTCAAAATTAGTGACACAGTCTTGGTGTGGATTTCAAACCCATTCCATATTTCAATAACTGAATAAAGCGCCCTACAGTGAGGTCAGTTGGGCATTTTCTCTCTTTATCACCAAGGGTGACTGAGAGCAAAAGAAAGACTAACAGCCAGCTACATGGTGATCAAAATTTAAATCCAACCTGTCAGGGACAATGTGGTATTAACTCCACGCCAGGAAATATTGTCCCTGAACAATGAAAGTGATTATGTCCTGTTGCTATACTTTTATTAGATCCCAGTCCAGGAAAGAAAAGAGGCAAAACTTTAGGTAGTAGCCACAGCAGGGGAAGATGTTTGGTCAAAAGTCCACAGAAGGAAGAGCATTCATGCAGTGAGCTTTGGAGAAGGCTGGGGAAAGTCCTAAGTCACTTTAGGACTCTGCAGAGCTTTGCTAATTAAGAGGTAGAAGGGAGGGATCATCTTGCATGGCAGTATAAACAACTCTGCAGGCTTGCTCCCCAGTGAAACTGGTATGGGCTACAAAAACAACCATTTAAAGCCTTCATAAAAAGTCCTAAGGATGGACAGTAAATGAAGAAACATCTGTTCGGGAACCAGCAGTTAGCGTAATGGCTATGTCGCTGGACTCCCACGTAGTCAACCGCGGTTCACGTCTCGGACCCGGTGGCTTAAATCTCACGCCGGGCGCGTGTGCGTGCGTGCCCAAGATCCCGAGAGGAGAATGGAGGAGAAGGGATTGCGGCGTGACCATCCCCCCTGGGGGGTGATTTCTCGCTTTCTGTCTCTATGTCTCTGTCTGTCTGGCGAGCGCACGCACCCTATAGCGAAAACCTCTCCAAAAAAAAAAAAAAAAAAGAAACATCTGTTCAAGAACATCTACAAATATCCTGTAATAAGGTGAGAATCTGTAATATCTGAATCAAAATTTCTCCCCAACTCTTATCTCCCAGTTTAATGAGGCAAAGACAACAGACAGGAGATAAAAATTACCAAAATAAAAAAAATATTATTTTTCCTTTCTCTTATACAGACACTTGTGATTACTTTCAGAACTTATCTAGATAATTTAGGATAACCCTCCCATTTTTAAATGATCAAATTGCCATATAATGTAATATTCATGGTTACAGGAATTGGGAAATGGATATTTTGGAGGAGGTCATTATTTAGCCCACCATATTTCAAAACAGTAATAATTATATTAATAGCTAAATTCTTCAAGGAAACTATAGAATGCACAATTCAGGGGCTGGCAGGTAGTGTCATGGTTAAGGATGCTGGACTCCCATATGGCCAACTGTGGTTCAAGTCTCAGACCTGGTTGCTTTCTTTCTCAATTTCCCTCTCTCTCTCTCTGTCTCTCTCTGGTCAAATTGGAAAATAATAATAATAATTAATAAATAAACAAATAAATTTTAAAAAAGAATGCACAATTCATTGGTACGATGTCTTCAAAGTGCAAAAGAAACATAAATGCTAATTTAGAATTCTACACCCAGAGAAAATATACTTCAAGAATGAAAGTGAAAAATATTCCTCTGTGTGTGTGTGTGTGTGTGTGTGTGTGTTTGTGTAGTTTCCATATTTTGGCTACTATGAATAATGCTGTAGTAAACATAAGAGTACCGATATCTCTTTGAGATAGTGATTTTATCTCCTTTGAACATATATCGAGAAGTAGGATTACTGGATCATATGGCAATTTTATTTCCAATTCTTTGAGGAACTTTGCGCTGTTTTCTATCATGGCTGTCCCAAATTCCACCCCTGCCACTAGTGTACAATGGATCCCTTTTCTCCACATCTTGACCAATGCTTGCTATCATTTGATTAAAAAAAATACTTCCCAGATGAGGTGATAGATATACTAGTTTAATTGTGGTAACCATATTGTAACAAATAAGTATATAAGAACATCACACTTTATGCCTTATATAGATACAATTTTTACTTGTCAATCATACCCCAGTTTGAAAAAATATGAAGTTGAAATAAAGACATTTTCTGAGAAACAAAAACAGATAATTCAACATCATCAAAAATGTTCTAAAAACAATACTAAAAGATGGTTTTCCAGCAGAAGGAAAATGATGACAATTGAAAACCTGAACATGGAGAATTTAGCCACAAAGAGCTAAGGAAATAGTAAATAAGTACACGAGTATATGTCAATGAATATTGTCTAAATAAAATAATAACATGGTGGCACAGAGATAACATGATGCTCTGCAGTGGTGGTGCCATAAATAGGAAGGTCCCTATGCAAAAAAAAAAAAAAAGGAAGGTCCCAGGTTGATATTCTGAGACCTCCCTATACATGCTGTGTATATGGGTGGACCCATGAGCCTGGCTAACCACAGCAAAAGACAGATTGCTGTGTGAAGACCCTGTTAGGGATCTCTATCTGTCTCTGTTTCTTTCTCTCATGGAAGAGATAAACTTTAAAAAATATAACAATTAGTTATGGATGTAAATATATGTGTGTGTGTATATATATTTGTGTGTGTATAATTATATACATAGATATGCATATACATGTATTCAACTAAATTAAACAACAGTAAAAGCTTGTAAGTGGGAAGATTTAAATGGATTTTAAATCTTTAAGTCCCTTGCATTATCAGGGAAGAGGATATAACTACTAATTTATTCATGACTTTGTTAAATCGACCAAGCCAGGTGAAATCCCTTGAGTAATCACAAAAACAACAGTAAAAAGATGGATAAATTTCAAGTTAATTGTGGCAAAAATCAATAAAAAAAGGTGAGGAAAACAACATAGAATGGGTGAGACAAAAATAAACTGAAAAATAAGATGACCAATTTAAATACAACTATTTCAGTAATTAGCCTATTTATAAAAGAACTAAATGCTTTAATTAAAATATGAAAACTATTAAACACATACAGAAATATATGCTATATTACAAACATGTAAGATATAGGAAAGTTGAAAGTAAAAAGATAGGAAAAATGTCATAAAATCAAAAATCAAAAGAAGTCAGTGTCACTAAGTTAATTTCAAAGTAGAATTTGTGGAAAACAGCGTTATTAGAAATAAGGAGAGACAGTTATTATTAAGCCAATATATATAGCACATCAAGAAACTATAACTTGTTAAATGTTCCATTTTTCTAATAATATAATATAAAAATATGAATATATAAAAAAATTTCTAAAACTATAGATATAAACAAATTCACAATTACAGTGTGAGTTTTTTTCACACCTCTCTGTTACTGATATATTAGGCAGACAAAAATTAATAAAGATATAGGAGATTAGGCCAACATAGATGGTGAACTAGATTTAAGAACTATCTACAGAACACTGCACCCAACAAGTAGAGAATTCATATTGTTCTCAAGCATTTGAGGTGATGCAGAGCATCACATGGCAAGAATTGTGTGTCCAAGGGTCCATGTATGTGTCAGTATATCTCTCTGTATGAGCTCTGGTCTCTCTCTCTTTTCTTATAAAGTCATCAGGATTCAATCCCTGATGAATTTATCTAATACTAATCACCTTCCAAAAGCTCCACCTCTTAATATCATGGTTGGGTTGTCTCTACTCTCTTAATACAGACACAATAGGAACCAAATCTCAACAAATGAACACTTGGGGGTGGCACATTCAAACCATATCAACAAAGAAACTAGAAAGCTGTATTAACTATATTAATATCAGAAATACATGACTTTTTATGGTAGAGATCAAAATATTAGAGGACATAAAAGCAGCGAAAATAGGAATGATGAAGATAGGTGTGGAATGGGGTGGAAGAAGAGAAGAGTATGGAGAAAGATAGCAAGTGAACAAATAGAGAGGCATGACATTAGTGGGACACAGATATGGTTTATTATCTGTTGATGGTGACGTGTATAGTATTCTCAACTGGACTGGTCTGAGAAGTATTTCATACTGGGTAAAGTCTTTATACAAGCAAAATGATAAATAGTGATTGAATGTTTAAAAAATTATTGGAATAATAATAATAATCTGGAAAAAAAGTAATGAAAAGCTGTTTGATGATGATGGGGATTTTAATGTCCTTGTATTGACTGATATGCATGGTATTCCTTCTGGAAAAAGAAATATAATATACTGTAAAGTTATATGTGATTCAATGTAATATAAACAAGAGTATGATAATAATAAAAAAGAAAATAAATACATGTTTATAACATACACAACAAATTTTCCCAACATGAATACACTATATTTTAGTTTAGTTAAATATATTACCATACATATTATCATCAACCAATAATTTTCTATTTTTTTGTCCATTAAATGTTTTTCCTCATCTTTCCCTTGATTTCCTCTCTCCCATCTCCCCCATTTTCCACTCACACTGTCTCTAGTAGCCACAGTTGCTCTTTATGTTTTTATACCTTCCAGTCTTTCAGTTTTTGCCATAAATTGAAGACATTTGGTGTGTGTATATATATATATATATATATATATTATAAAAAAGAAAATGACTATGGATAAATAGAAACACTACGTAGTGGGATCAGCAGTTAGCATAATGGCTATGGCGCTGGACTCCCATGTAGTCGACCACGGTTCGTGTCCCGGATCTGGTGGCTTAAAACTCACACCGGGCGCGTGTGCGTGCATGCCCAAGATCCCGAGAGGAGAATGGAGGAGGAGGGATCGTGGCGTGGCCATCCCCTCTGGGGAGTGATTTCTCACTTTCTGTCTCTCTGTCTCTCTCTGTCTTTCTGGCGAGCGTATGTGCCCTATAGCAAAAACCTCTCAAAACAAAACAAAACAAAACCAAAAAAGAAACACTACATAGTAATGAAAAAGTCACTACACCATGAAGACATAACAATCCTAAGTGTGTGTAACTTAAAAGGGAGCCTCGAAATAAATGAAACAAAACCTGATAGGACTAAAATGAGAAACTGTCAAATATACAGTTGTATTTGGAGACTTTAGCATTCATCCTTGAGTAAATGATAAAGTCGATAGAACATTTACAAGTACAGAAGGACCCTAAGAACACTATTAACCAATTTGATCTAATTAGTATTTACAGAGCACTACACACAGCAGAATATGTATTATATTCAAGTGCACATAGAATATTCACCAAGATGGATAGCTCTTAAAAATTTTAAGTAAATGAAATACATAAGAAATTGAAATAAATAAACTTCAAAAAAGTTTATAGAAAATTGGATTAAGGTATGAGTTTATTTGGGTACAAAAAAGTTTGAAATCCATAACTAGCTTTTTCTTAATACACATTTTTGTGAACATTTAAATACTCCTTGAATTATTTTTAAGTATAGTCACCCTGCTGAGCAATGAAATACTAGAATTTTTTCCTTTTATGTATAATGTTGTACCCTTTGAACAATGTTGTACCTACCTCTCACCTTATTTATTTATTTTTTTGAGAGAGATTTTTGCTATAGAGTGCATGCGCTCGGCAGACAGAGAGACAGAAAGCGAGAAATCACTCCCCAGAGGGGATGGCTATACCACAATCCCTTCTCCTCCATTCTCCTCTTGGGATCTTGGACACGCACGTACACACACCTGGAGTGAGTTTTAAGTCACCGGGTCTTGGACGTGAACCGCGGTTGACTACATGGGAGTCCAGCGACATAGCCATTATGCTAACTGCTGGTCCCTCACCTTATTTTTTTTAAGAGAGATTTTCTACATAGGGTGCATGTGCTATGTAGAGAGAGAGAGAGAGAGACAAAAAACTAGAAATCAGATCCCAGGGGGAATGGCCATGCCACAGTCCCTACTCTTCCATTCTCCTCTCCGGATTTTGGGCATGCACACACATGTCCCCAGCTTGAGTTTTAAGCCACTGGGTCTGGAACTCAAATAGTGGTTGACTATGTAGGAGAACCACATAGTCAACCATCTGCTGGTCCCCCCACCTCCCATCTTTTTGCCACTTCTAATTCTACTCTCTCTACTTATATGAGATAAACTTTTTTTAGGTTCCACAAATAAGAGAGATCATGAAATATTTGTCTTTCTGTACCTGTCTTATTTCACTTAACATATTGATTTCCTGGTCCTATGGTGCCACAATTGATTACAAGAAAGAATTTGGAATGTTTTCACCACAAAGAAATGATAAATGTTTGAGGTGATGGATATGTTAATTAAAACCATTACAGATCGTATACATGTATTGAAACATCACATAGTACCATAAATATGTACAATTATTATGTGTTAATTTAAAAACAGAAATAAAGAATTAAAGCATAACATTTTAGACCAGCCACAGTGGCATGGCAATACCACAGTGCCCTGTGATACTGAAGTCATATGGGATGGTTCTGGGTTCACATCATGAGGTCTCCCTAAACATTCTGGGTGCATGTGCACATGCCATAGTACTGGCTGACCTGGGGTGGATCAAGGCATGATGACTTAATATTTAAGGTTTTGTTTCTTGATGGTTACACAAATAGCAAGCACATCAAATGCTGAATAGATTCAAGCAAGAGGTTGATCAATATGTGACACAAACCATCTAAGGAATATATATTTATTTTTGGTAATCTAAATCACATTTTAAAATATTTACAATATTTTATCATTATAAAGGTGAATCATGTGTTCTGTAAGTGTTGAGGGCTATTGAAAACATAAATGAGAAAAAGGCAAAATAAACTATATTTCTAGTGGCAAGAGAAAAACACCTTTGCTATTTTGCAGTATATTCTCCTGGGTCTATGTCAGTCTGAACATATGAGAGGACTTCAAAAAGTTCATAGGTGGCTAGCAGGTGGTGAAGTGTTTAAGACGAGTCCTGCGTGGTAGACCACGGTTCGAGTTCTAGACATGGTGGCTTGAAATTCACGTCATATGCATGTATGTGTGTTCCTACTCAAAACTCTGAGAGGAGAATGGAGGAGAATGCAATGTGATCACCCCCTTAGAGGATAATTTCTCACTTCCTGTCTCCCTGTCTCTCTGGCAAGTGCACATGCCCTATAGTGAAAATCTCCAAAAAAAAGTTCATGAAAAAAATTGAATCATAGTATAAATTTATTTTCATGAAAAAAATTTAAAAACCCATAATTATAATATGCATTTTCCATGAGTTTTTTGAAGGCCCCTTCATGATAGGTGTCATTTGAGTCTTGGTTCTGAGATGAAGTTTGCAATACTGGGATATCTGTCATGTATAGGCAACTTAGCTATTAAATGTGGAGTATAGAGCTTCAGTTTCTGGGGCCAGCCCCATAGCCTAGTGGATAAGGGAGCTAGATCCCACAATGCCCACTTGATTTGAGTTCAAGCTTGGCAGCTTGACAAACATGTTGGGCAAGTTTGTGTGTGTGCCAGAATCCTGACAGGATAGAGAATGGAGGGACCAGGTGTGTGTGTGTATGCATGTACCCCAAATCTTGAAAGGAGAAATGGAGAACAAAGCATTACAGAGTGAACATGCCCCATTGGAGAGTGCTCTCTCTCTCTTTCTTTCTGGTGACAGCATACTCCCCGTAGCAATTAATTAAAAAAAAATAAATTAAAAAAAAGTTCAGAGCCAGCCAGTGGTATGGTGGTTAAGGTAACTGGATCTCACATGGTCGACTGCATGGGAGTCTTGGCCTAGCAACTTGGCATGGTGTTCGTGCATGCCCAAAATCCCAAAAGAGGAAGAAATTGAGGAGAAGAGATTGCACCATGACTATCCCCCATAAGGGAGGTGGTGCTTTCTCACTTTCTCTCTCTCTCTCACAAAAGATAAAAAAAGACAAAAGCAGAACTTCGCCTTCTAGCCAAGTTAAAGAAATAGGGATCAAATTTATACACATATCTGAAATGACTAGGCAACAAAAATAAATAAATATGAAATGACACTTTTAAATTTATTGGCCTTTAAGAAACAAAGGACAACTATTTCTGATAAATGGTAATCTAGTGAAACAAGCCCTACAAAATCCCCTAGCTTACTGTGGATCACAGTGCCCAGAGCATGAACCTGATTGTATCCTTGAGTTTAAGGCCTGGATTTGGGAGTCCAGAAAAGTCAAGATGCACAGGACACTGGAAAGGAAAAAGACACACAGTGATATCTTCTGACCTCACAGAAGGCTGGAAATACTTCCCATTCCCATCAGGGAAAGTGCAAAACCTCATTAATAATCAGCATAGTCAGAAGAACTTTTACTTTACTGGTGATGAAATGCTGATCATAGACTAAATACTGCTCTGATCTCACATGGCAAGATTGGAAAGGAAGACCCAAAAAGTTCATACTGCTTTGGAGTAAGTTTACCTATGTCCCAGAACAAAGTTCAAAAATATTTACTTATAGACATACAAAAGTATCCAGTATTCAACAAGGTAAAATTAACAATGCATGGGATCCAGTCCAAATTACCAGGCATTCAAAAAATCAGGATAGAAGAATAAAAAATAGGAAGAAAAATCAATTGCAAACACTGGCATACAAATGAAACAAGATAGATAGTAGGTAAATATGATAAAAACAATTATTTAAAACATAATTCAATGTTCAAAGAATGAGAGAAAAAAATTAAACATTTGAAATAGAGACATGGAAGATATTTTAAAATGACCTTTGAAATATGAAAACAATTTATGAATTGGAAAAATTCAATAGTGTGGATTAATGGCAGATTAGACGTCAGAAAAGATTAGTGAATTTGAAGATATAGCAATACAGATTTCTAGAATGAAACACCGAGAGTAAAAAGAAACATTAAAAACAATGAATAAAGCATTAGTGAATTGTGAGGCAACTCCAAGTGGCCTAATGTACATGCATATCTCTTATCTCTGACCTCTCCTTTATCTTGCCAATTTCAGAATCCATGTGCTTCTAAGGTGGGCCCAGCCCTGCTTCTTTTGTGGGGCACTTGGGCTCTGTGCAGTTTTCAGTTTTTGCCATTTTTAAAATTTTTTTCCCTTTTTTTTTTTGCCTTTTTCCCTTTATTTCCTTTTCTTTTACCTAACCTTCTCACAGTGCTTCTCAGCTTCCACACACTGACTGTCTAGACAGATCTAGCTGCAAAGTAGAGAAACAACTGAGTGCTTTTAGGGTCATAGAAAACCTCAATCCCCACTAAACTGCTACAGAAAGAAACTCATCTTCATAAATCTGAATTCAAATCTCTTTCTGTGAATACCATGTTGTAAAATGCTGTAGTAGAAGAGAAATTGGCACAGACGTATCTCATAGTAAAGTGGAGTAGAAATCTCCAACAAATAAACCAAATGTGAATATGCCACCAAATGACTAAAATTTAGAGAAGAGGGACTGCAAAGTGAGTAGCAGGGGAAAATACAGAGCTTCAGAGAACACGGCTCATCTCCTCCCACAGACTTCTGAACTCTTAGTTGAAACTCCACATCTCAGCCCATGTGCACCTGTTCTTCAGAAACTGGAAGGCCTTTATAATTTCCAGTTCCATCGACAAACATGCAGGTTGCTTGGTGAAGATCAGGAAAATGAAACTGCAGAGATATTGCAGATCATCTCCTCTCGCATGCCTCCAACACTCAGAATTAACTCCAAGAAAGTAGGAAGAAACATATAATCCATCAGATGACAAGAAACCATCACAGAGGCGCAAGAAATATGGGAAGCAAAAAAATATATATATCTCCCCCAAGGGAAAAGAACAGCCCTTAATCATCTACTGACAGTACAATGGAACTTGTGGAAGTGTCAGATAAAGAATTTAGAATATTCATAGTGACAAAGCTAACAAAGATACAAGAGAAGAGAGACAATGAACTCCAGAAGATTCAGGAGAAAAGAGACAATGTGTTTCACGTGTTTCACAAGTTGAGGAAGTTCTTTCACAATCTGAAAGAGGAAATACACACCATTAAAAAAAAGAATCAAATAGAACTGTTAAGAGATGAAGGCTGTAATACAGGAAATCAAAACCTCTCTGGAAAGTATTAGAAGCAGATTAGATCACGCAGAAGATTGAATCTCAGAAGTGGAAGACAAAACTTCTGACCTAGAAAAAATCACGAAAAAGATAGAAAATAATCCCCCCAAATGAGAATAATATACAAGTAATACTAGATACCATTAGACGCCCAAACATCTGGATCATTGGTATCCCAGAAGGTGAAGAAACTAATCAGGGCATTGATAATCTATTCCATAAAATCCTTGAAGAAAACTTTCAAACCTAGAGAGGCATTCAAATATCCAAACCCAGGACTACCAGTTGGCGTAATGGCTATGTTGCTGGACTCCCATGTAGTCGACTGCAGTTTAAGTCCCGGACCCGGTGGCTTAAAACTCACACCGGGCACATGTGTGTGCATGCCCAAGATCCTGAGAGACAAATGGAGGAGAAGGGATTGGGGCATGGCCATCCCCCCTGGAGGGTGATTTCTTGCTTTCTGTGTCTCTGTCTCTCTCTGTCTGGTGAGCGCATGTGCCCTATAGCAAAAACCTCTCTTAAAAAAAAAAAA
>NW_006205314.1:199013-201754 GCF_000334495.1 Tupaia belangeri chinensis | reverse complement strand
TTGTTCAGACCATTGTCTCTTCTCTCGGTACATCTGCTCTCTGAGAAAGCTCACCTACACATGGTGTCCAGTAGCCCCTACATGTGAGAAAGCCCTGTTCTCTAGAGCCAGCCTGTATTTTTAGTGTTAGCTGGCTTTACTTCCTTTGATATCCCATGTATGCCTCAAATGTGGTAAGCTCACAGCAAAATTCATCCACATCCTGCCTCGAACCTTCTTCTCTGAACCCCCTGGGTTGGTGACTGACACCAAAGTCATAAACTTGGACTTTATCCCTGACCCCCATAGCTCCCTAGTCTTACTCTTTCTGCACATTAAATCAACCACTTAATCCTTCTGCCTTAACATCTCTGAGTCATCTGGCCTCTCTGGGATACTCAGTGTCATAACTAATTCTGTCTTTATTTAAAATTTTGCTATTTTTTTCATCATGGATTTTTTTTTGGCATAAATTTTGATTTTTTAAAAAATATTGCATTAAAATATCATCTTGATAACTGGCAATTTTGTCAACCTCTAGAAATTTTTCTTATACACACACACACGTTTTAAAAAAATCTGTAAGTACTGTCTCTTATCTCTGACCTCTCCTTTATCTTGCCAATTTCAGAATCCATGTGCTTCTAAGGTGGGCCCAGCCCTGCTTCTTTTGTGGGGCACTTGGGCTCTGTGCAGTTTTCAGTTTTTGCCATTTTTAAAATTTTTTTCCCTTTTTTTTTTTGCCTTTTTCCCTTTATTTCCTTTTCTTTTACCTAACCTTCTCACCTTGCTTCTCAGCTTCCACACACTGACTGTCTAGACAGATCTAGCTGCAAAGTAGAGAAACAACTGAGTGCTTTTAGGGTCATAGGAAACCTCAATCCTCACTAAACTGCTACAGAAAGAAACTCATCTTCATAAATCTGAATTCAAATCTCTTTCTGTGAATACCATGTTGTAAAATGCTGTAGTAGAAGAGAAATTGGCACAGACGTATCTCATAGTAAAGTGGAGTAGAAATCTCCAACAAATAAACCAAATGTGAATATGCCACCAAATGACTAAAATTTAGAGAAGAGGGACTGCAAAGTGAGTAGCAGGGGAAAATACAGAGCTTCAGAGAACACGGCTCATCTCCTCCCACAGACTTCTGAACTCTTAGTTGAAACTCCACATCTCAGCCCATGTGCACCTGTTCTTCAGAAACTGGAAGGCCTTTATAATTTCCAGTTCCATCGACAAACATGCAGGTTGCTTGGTGAAGATCAGGAAAATGAAACTGCAGAGATATTGCAGATCATCTCCTCTCGCATGCCTCCAACACTCAGAATTAACTCCAAGAAAGTAGGAAGAAACATATAATCCATCAGATGACAAGAAACCATCACAGAGGCGCAAGAAATATGGGAAGCAAAAAAATATATATATCTCCCCCAAGGGAAAAGAACAGCCCTTAATCATCTACTGACAGTACAATGGAACTTGTGGAAGTGTCAGATAAAGAATTTAGAATATTCATAGTGACAAAGCTAACAAAGATACAAGAGAAGAGAGACAATGAACTCCAGAAGATTCAGGAGAAAAGAGACAATGTGTTTCACAAGGTGAGGAAGTTCTTGCACAATCTGAAAGAGGAAATACACACCATTAAAAAAAAGAATCAAATAGAACTGTTAAGAGATGAAGGCTGTAATACAGGAAATCAAAACCTCTCTGGAAAGTATTAGAAGCAGATTAGATCACGCAGAAGATTGAATCTCAGAAGTGGAAGACAAAACTTCTGACCTAGAAAAAATCACGAAAAAGATAGAAAATAATCCCCCCAAATGAGAATAATATACAAGTAATACTAGATACCATTAGACGCCCAAACATCTGGATCATTGGTATCCCAGAAGGTGAAGAAACTAATCAGGGCATTGATAATCTATTCCATAAAATCCTTGAAGAAAACTTTCAAACCTAGAGAGGCATTCAAATATCCAAACCCAGGACTACCAGTTGGCGTAATGGCTATGTTGCTGGACTCCCATGTAGTCGACTGCAGTTTAAGTCCCGGACCCGGTGGCTTAAAACTCACACCGGGCACATGTGTGTGCATGCCCAAGATCCTGAGAGACAAATGGAGGAGAAGGGATTGGGGCATGGCCATCCCCCCTGGAGGGTGATTTCTTGCTTTCTGTGTCTCTGTCTCTCTCTGTCTGGTGAGCGCATGTGCCCTATAGCAAAAACCTCTCTTAAAAAAAAAAAACATAAACATATCCAGACCCAAGAAATACAAAGGGCCCCACATAGAATCAACCCAAGAAGATCTTCTCCAAGGCACATCATAGCCAGATTGACCAAAACTACAGTGACAAGATACTAAAATTGGCAAGAGAGGAACATCAAGTTACTTTCAAAGGATATCCCATCAGGCTAATGTCGGACCTCTCTTTGGACACAATGCGAGCAAGGAAAAGAGTGGGAAAATATATCCAAAGTGTTACGTGAAAAACAATTTCAGACAAGAATACTATATCTAGCAAGATTAACCTTCATGCATGGAGGAAAAAAGCCTGAAACATTCTCAGATTAAAAAAAAAAAAAAAAACAAAAAAAACTAAAAGAATTTACCAACACCAGACCAGCTCTTCGAGAAGTTATGAAGGGAGCGCTATCCCAGGAAAACTAAAGACAGACAGACAGAAGTAAGAGAACAAAAAATGGGTACCAGAGTTAGTGTAATGGCTATGTTGCTGGACTCCCATGTAGTCGACTGC
>NW_006205314.1:196518-198966 GCF_000334495.1 Tupaia belangeri chinensis | reverse complement strand
TGCATGCCCAAGATCCTGAGAGGAGAATGGAGGAGAAGGGATTGTGGCATGGCCATCCCCCCCTGGGGGGTGATTTCTTGCTTTCTGTCTCTTTCTGTCTTTCTGGCGAGCTCATGTGCCCTATATCAAAAATCTCTTGAAAAAAAAAAAAGCCAACTTAATGATAGGGACAAGTTTGGAAATATCAATAATAATGTTGAATGTTACCTTCCAGGATTTTAACAGAAAGATCAGACCACAGTAACACTGCAAATGCAACAAAAGAGATTACATGAGACTGAACTGGTGAAACAAAATTTTATGACTTTTCTCTAAAACATTACTGATTTCCTTCTATGCTTTGTCTTCCAGATTTAAGGATTTGGGTTTTCTTATTAGTTGTTGATAGGTTCAGCAATTTTTTATATATATATATTTTTATTGAAACATAAGCTTTTCTCCCTTCCTGACCCTTTTGAAATTGGAAAATATCTGTGAGCATTCTTATTTTGTGGCAGAATGTTTATTTGCATAAGTTCAATAACACAATAGTATCTGTTGCCTTCCATCAAAAATTGAAATTTTATGGAGCTTTGTGCAAATAACAGACCAAATTGAGACTAACCTAATTTTTTTTTTTTTTGCAAATAAGTTAGTTTATACCTCTCTTTAGTAAAAGGGGGAATAGAGAGAGAGAAAAAAATGTTTCAGAAGAAAATTACAGTGAACTTATCAGTAGATTTCAGCTTTGTCCATGTTTTTAGTATAAGATCTTTTGTGAGTCAATAAAATGTGGGGAAAAAAAGTTTAGTATAGAAGGGAGGGAGTGGAAAGGAGAAGGGAAAAAGTCAAAGTATGTTTAATTGACAAAAAAATGAGAAACTATTTGCTGATGATAATGTATAAAGTAATATATTTGTTTTGACTGACATGCAATGTATTCACACTAAAAAATAAATGTACACTGTAAAGACATATGTGTTTAAATGTAAATAAATAAATAAATTTATAGAGACAAAAAGAAAGAAAAAAATTATACCAATACCCATTAAAATCAAATTACTTAAAACTCCACTCTGGTATCATTGAATGTGCAGCTCAAGAGGACGGGGAATACAGAATTGGCCAAAATGCTGCTGCATAAATAAAATTCAGTGTTTTCCTCTATAAGGATATACTTTTTCATTTGTATGTACAGAAGTCTTCCCCAGTGGGATGCAGTGCAAAGCTCCTAGAACTTGAGTCCAAGGACTGGAACTCAAAGCCAATGCCTTCTTTCCAGTCTGGTTGCTTTTCCATTTAAACCACTACTTTCATTCAACTCACCCCAAAAATCTAACCCTTGTTTAGAGTCATCTGAATCTCATTAATGGCAACCTAAATAAAATGTTCTCCTGGAGGTCGCCCTGAGTATCTCCAAGTCAGGGAAAAGAGTGTCAATATAGACACTCTAGGCTTCATGGGAGATCTCCCTAATGCCTTGGGAAATCCTTGCAGATGAGGGGGAGAAAGCACCCAGTTCCAGCCTTGTGTGCAGCTGCACTGTGACAACAGGAAGTAGCACTTTCCATTCTTGGCCAGGTACAGATTTCTCCCATCTTTATCTACCATGTAGGAGGAAGTATCCAGAGCACACATTCAGACTTTCCCCAAATTTCCTCTTAGCTCTAAGACATAGCATCTGAGAGTCTAGTCCCTGTCACCTCCTAGCCTCTGTATAACCAACCCCACAGGAGGATATTGAAGTTCCCCAAAACCTCCAAACCATCTTGGCTCAGGCCATGTGCACTCCACCTGGAGTCCCACCATCACCGCTCTGTGACTAGGTCTTTAGTTCTTAGAAACCATCTCCCCACCTTCCTCATATTGCCACTGCTCCTAGATGCCCTCATTCCAAGGGCAGGGGCAGCTCTGGCTTACCCTGGCACCCCACTACTAACACAGGCCTTCAGAGGGCAAAGGCTCAATGAATGTTTGAGAAACAAATGCACCAGGAACCAGAAATTTCACTCATGACAATTTAATTTCCATTTCAATAAGCTAACAAGTACCATGTAAATCTCTTTTAATTTTATAGAAACTTAGAATAAAATTATAGAGCAATCAAAAAATTAAACACTTTTTTTCTATATTTTACTGATAAGTCCTTTCACATTTCCCAAGGAGATTCATATTCTAATGCCATGTTTTCTTGTTACAGCTTACAAATAAGACAGAAAGCGTCTCAATTTGTTTTATAAGAGCAAAACTATTTCTCTTAAACTGGATAATAAATATGTGACCATGCCATTTGTAAATTTAGGTTCTGCAGTTAGTAAAAGTAACAACATTTTAAATGCCAAAAAGATAAATTCCCAAGTCATCCAAATAGAACAGTAAGACAAAGATGTTATAGCCTATATATACCTCCCTCCTCCCCCCGCCCCAGCCAGGCCCTCCCCTCCTTAGATCACTGGCTTCTCACTTAAA
>NW_006205314.1:183996-196497 GCF_000334495.1 Tupaia belangeri chinensis | reverse complement strand
CCCCGGGGGGGGGGAAAGCCTGCCGGTGGCACTAGAACTTGGAGCGGCCATGGCAGTGCTATCATCTGCAATGGCCATTGTGGCCTGGGCTCTCTCCTCTTCCTCTCTCAAAGCCTCCTCATACCACAGTGGGAAGGCTGTGGGTTCACTCCCATAGATCTTGGCCAAATACTCCAGAACTTTCATCTTGCTGGTTTCAGCGTGGGCCCTTGGACCCCATAGGAACTCGTAGCAGGCAGGATCACTGCCGGGCACCTGCCTGTACTCCAGGTAATTCTCCCGCACCCATTCTTCAGTGAGGAGCTTCCCAGGCTCCCCATAGATAACATGCTCAATCCCTGCATATACCTCCATCATATTCAGCACTTCCCTGACCTTCCCCTCAGTGGCACGGTTGCCCTGCATCAAGATCACACCCATGACGATGACCAGAAGCCCAGTTTTGGGCATGCAGTTGTCATCACTAGGCATCCCATCATAGGCAAGGCCCAAGGTGGTGGCCAGGTGATAGGATTGACCAATGGGATCAACTTCCTTCACATCAATGCCAAAGACCAGCAGCAGGCACTCAGAGGCTTTGCTTAAGATCTCAGGGAAGAAGTCCTGGTAATTCTGGATCACACTACTCAGCATTTCCTCCTTGGTGGTCGGCTCCTTCACTCGATACTTGTGCAGCAGGAAGTGCACCAAGTCAGACACCTTTCCTTCTATCTCATTTTCGAGCGAGGACTCAGCTTCTGGCAGGGCCTGTGAGGAGCTCAGCCCCTCCTCTTCTTGGCCTCTGGAACCCTCTTCAGACTCCAGAAACAGAGCAGAGGTCATGGCAGTGGGGGAGCAGCAGGCTCTCTGAGGATACTGGAGAGGCTTCAGTGTCACAGCAGCAGCAGCAGCAGCAGCAACCTCTTCAGAGGTGCTCAAATCTGGAGGATAGCCAGAGGAGGAAAAGGAAGGTAACGAAGGAAAGGAGGAGCAGTTGGAGGAGGAAGCATCCTCCTCCACATTTAAAGGCACCTGTATACCCACAGTACCCAGTGTCTCACCTTGTGGCCCAAGGCCTTCCTCAAGTGAAAAGCGTCGACGCTTTGGAGGAGGAGGAGGCATGATGACCAGGGTTGGAGCTGCAGGCAGGAGTATGGTACAGACTAGACAAGGGATCTGCAGGTCTGGGGGAGAGAGGAAGTGTGTGAGTGGCATTAGTTAAGAAAAACACTTTTGTCGCTCTAACAAGGAACAACTTACAGGTCTTCCCTGTACATGGGTCCTCCTGCTGAGCCTATTCCCTGAGAACATGAAAGAAAGTGAGGTAGCTCCTCAGGGTGCTGGGGGCCTGCAGAGCTCTAGGCTAGAGAGATGACAGTAGGGAGGGTGGACAGGGTAAGGTGGGCTTCCCTTTACCTGGGCCAAATAGGACCCAGGGTTCACATGCAGGGCCTGCACCTCGCCTGGACCCCTGGCACTATCTGGGCCTGCTCTGGTAGTGAGGTGATGATGCTGCCTCCAACCAAGGTCTCTCACCTGTTCTCAGAACTCCTGTAAGAGTAATTGGGGAGAGTCCCTCAGGCTACAGAACGCAAGCCCAGCTCTGGGGATTCCAGCTCTACATGAGAGGACAGTCAGAATGATAAAGGTCTCCATTGTCCCGAGGTAGGTGGTCTGCTGGCTGCTCACTCAGGACCTCACCTTTTGCCTGGCAGAACCTAGACTGCAATCTGATGCTGGGCAGAGACTCTCTCAAAGAAAGAGCTCTCATTCCTGATGGGGAGCAGAAGGCACTGAAGGAACCGACACTGCTCTTCCCTGCTCATCTTGGTCCCTTCCTCTTATACTAGGCTCCTAATTTGTTAGACAAAGATGTGGACCTCAGAAAACCTGCCAGCTCCCATGTCAAGGCCCTCAGGGCTGATGTCAGAGGCAAGGTTCTGGTGTCCTCCCCCTTCTGGAGACAAAGCCTCCTTTGCTCGTCTATGATCTCATTTTGGTACCTGGAAAGGCCTGAGCCCACTCCTCAGACAAAGGCTTTTGGTCTGCCCAACCCCCAAGGTGGAAGTCAATGGAAAGTGTTGCATCTGGCCATCCTGATCAGGGCTTCCTATGGACAGAAGCCATTCTGTGGGGGGCCTGGCTTTCCTCCCTCACGAATGTAACCTTGGTTCCTGGTGCTGCCTGACCCACACTCTAGGTCTGCTACTCTCAGATGGAGGATCTCACTCCCAGGAGGCAGAATTGATTGGGAAGGGTGAGGGAGGTGCTCAGCCTGAAGATTCCTCATATCTACCACGGCCCACGACTCATGATGGGGGCAGAACTCCATTATTTGGGGTCCCACTTACTGGAGTGGAGGCTTTCTCAATCCTCCTCCAGCGTCTCACCTTCACTCCTACCTCAGCCACGGGCCTCTCCACTCCTCTTACCTTAAGTACAGCCCTCAGGAGAAGGTTTTCCCTGCCTCAGGCCACCAAGGCACAGTCAGCAGACATCACATTGAGCAATTCTGTCTGTGGCTTACCACAAATGACAGCAGGGGCAGAAGTAGATTCTGTTGAGGGCAGCCTCCTTTCTTCTTCAGGGATGTGATCTTGGTTCCTTGGCACTCTCTGCCCCCCTGACCTGAGTCTGCTCCCCTCAGACCAAGGCCCTCACTCCCAGGAGGGAGAAGTGATGGGAAGTGGGGGTGGGGTGGGCACTAAGCCTGACGATTGCCCTCCTTGGCCCAGGACTCAGGGTAAGGACAGAACTCCATTATTCAGAGGTTCAATCACTGGGGTGGGTCTTTCCTCTGTCCTCCCTCCCCATTCCCCACCTCACCTTGACTCCTTGCTCAGCCCAGGCCCTCTCCGCTCCTCTCACCTTAAGTGCGGCCCTGAGGACAAGGCTTTCCCTTCTTTCAGGCCACAGAGGTGTAGTTAGGGGACATCACATCCGGGTGCTCTGCCTGGGGCTTCTAAGGGCTGAGAGCAGGGACAGACACTGATTCTGGGGAGGAGAGCTCCTTTCGCCTTCATCGATGTGACCTTGGTTCCTGGCTGCCTGGCCCTGGTCCCCTGCCAACCAGAGTCTGCTCCCCTCAGACTCAGGCTCTTATCTGCATAGTCCCAGGAGATAGAGCTGACAGGGCCTGACTGTCCCCTACCCCCAGCGCATCCCAGGGCTCAGGGCCAGGGCAGGGCAGCTTAATGTATCCAGCTTCCTGGCAAAGGTCTTCCTCAGTCCTCCCTGGCCATGTCACCATTACTCCCAAGTCAGCCGTGCCCTCTGAACTCCTCACACCTGAAGAGCAGCCATCAGAACAAGCCTTCCCCTACCTCAGGCCACAGGGAGAAGTCGAGTCCCTGGACACACGTGCTGCAGTGTACGGGGTTTCTGCCCTGCACGGGGTTTCCCAGGGCTGGCAGCAAGGACAAAAGTCGATTATGTATCCCTGCAACACTGACAAACCTACCTTGCTCAGGGATGAGACCTTGGTTCTGGGCACTGCCTGATCCCTGACTTGAGTTGATTCTCTCAGACAAGGCCCTCATGCCCAGGAGGCAGAAGTGAGGGGTGAAGGGGGGGAGAGATAAAGTGGGGAGAGGTGTGGAGAAGGTGAGGGTAACTGGGGGGAGGTGTGGGGCCAGGTGAGGGAATGCAGTGGGCGCTCAGCCTGAGGGTTCCCCACTCCCCATGGCCCAGGGCTCATGGCGGGCAGAGCTGCGTTATTCGGGGTCCGACTCCCTGGAGCAGGGCTCCCTCCGTTCTCACTCATCCTCTCACCCTGACCCTACCTCCCTCCCAGGCCCTCTCCGCTCCCCTCACCTGAAGCGCAGCCCTCAGGACAAGGCCTTCCTCCCCTCAGACCACGGAGGCTGAGTCAGCAAACCCCATCAAGGCCCACCGTCCAGTCGGGGCTTCCCAGGGCTGACAGCAGGGGCGGAAGCCGGTCCTTTGGGGACCCCTCCTCCCTCCCTCCTGGAGGTGACCTTGGTTCCGGGTTCTGCCTGACCCTGACCTGAGCCTGCCCCCCTCAGACAGGGCCCTCACTCCCAGGAGGAAGAACTGAGGGAAAGTGGGGAGAGGTGTGGGGGGAGGTGAGGGAGTGTGGAGGGCGCTCAGCCTGAGGGCTCCCCACTCCCTATGGCCCAGGAGTCATGGCGGGCAGAGCTGCGTTGCTGCTTCGTTATTTGGGGTCCGACTCCCTGGAGCGGGGCTCCCTCCGTCCTCTCACCCTGACCCCTCCCTCCCTCCCTCCCAGGCCCTCTCCTCTCCCCTCACCTGAAGCGCAGCCCTCAGGACAAGGCCTTCCTCCCCTCAGACCACGGAGGCTGAGTCAGCAAACCCCATCAAGGCCCACCGTCCAGTCGGGGCTTCCCAGGGCAGACAGCAGGGGCGGAAGCCGGTCCTTTGGGGACCCCTCCTTCCTCCTTCCTCCCTCCTGGAGGTGACCTTGGTTCCGGGCACTGCCTGACCGTGACCTGAGCCTGCTCCGCTCAGGCCGGGCCCTCACTCCCAGGGTCCCAGGAGGCAGAGCTAACTCTGGTATCCGGGTGTGGGAGGGGCTTGGCCTGAGGAGTCCCCACTCCCACTGTGGCTCCGGGCTGCATTACTGGGATGGGGCTCCCTGCGACAGCACTTCCTTCATCCTACCTGGGTCTCTCACCCTGACTCCTAACACAGCCTAGGACCTCTCTGCTCCCCTCACCTGAAGTGTAGCTCTCAGGACAAGGCCTTCCCCTCCTCAGACCACGGACAAAGAGTCAGGGGACAGCACATCCGGTGCCCTGCCCAGGGTTTCCCACGGATGACAGCAGGGGCAGAAGCCCATTCTGTGGTGTTCCTGTCTTCCTCCCTGTGGGAAGTGACCTTGGTTCCTGACTCTACCCATATTCCTGTCCTTTGACATCCACCATGCGCCCTTGGAACCAAGACTGACTTCAGAGCCCCCTGGAGTGGTAGTGTGTGAGGAGAGAGGTTGGAGATGGCTCTACCCAAGTTTTTCCAGGGTCACAGCAGGTGCTGAGCCAAAATTTTTGAGGTCCTTCCTGTCACCCTGTGTCCTGGCCTTGACACTTGTACAGCCTGAACCCGTGCCCTCTGCTCACCTTAGTCTGCTCCCTTCACTCCTCACTCCCAAGGGTCTTGTGTTGGTTCCTGGTTTTTCGATTGAGGGCTCCGAGGTACCTGTCCCCCCACTCCCAGAGCATTTTCCCAGCTGCAGACTTTGCAGAGAACAGCTGTGGATCCCACAGCCAACCGTCCAGTCGGGGCTTCCCAGGGCTGACAGCAGGGGCAGAAGCTGCTCCTTTGGGGACCCCACCTTCCTCCTTCCTCCCTCCTGGAGGAGACCTTGGTTCCGGGCTCTGCCTGACCCTGACCTGAGCCTGCCCCCCTCAGACAGGGTCCTCAGTCCCAGGGTCCCAGGAGGCAGAAGTGAGTGGGGCGGGGGGGATGAGGGCAAGTGGAGGGAGGTGCAGGGGGAGGTGAGGAAGTGTGGAGGGCGCTCAGCCTGAGGGTTCCCCACTCCCTATGGCCCAGGAGTCATGGCGGGCACTGCTTCGTTATTTGGGGTCCGACTCCCTGGAGCGGGGCTCCCTCCGTCCTCTCACCCTGACCCCTCCCTCCCTCCCTCCCAGGCCCTCTCCTCTCCCCTCACCTGAAGCGCAGCCCTCAGGACAAGGCCTTCCTCCCCTCAGACCACGGAGGCTGAGTCAGCAAACCCCATCAAGGCCCACCGTCCAGTCGGGGCTTCCCAGGGCAGACAGCAGGGGCGGAAGCCGGTCCTTTGGGGACCCCTCCTTCCTCCTTCCTCCCTCCTGGAGGTGACCTTGGTTCCGGGCACTGCCTGACCGTGACCTGAGCCTGCTCCGCTCAGGCCGGGCCCTCACTCCCAGGGTCCCAGGAGGCAGAGCTAACTCTGGTATCCGGGTGTGGGAGGGGCTTGGCCTGAGGAGTCCCCACTCCCACTGTGGCTCCGGGCTGCATTACTGGGATGGGGCTCCCTGCGACAGCACTTCCTTCATCCTACCTGGGTCTCTCACCCTGACTCCTAACACAGCCTAGGACCTCTCTGCTCCCCTCACCTGAAGTGTAGCTCTCAGGACAAGGCCTTCCCCTCCTCAGACCACGGACAAAGAGTCAGGGGACAGCACATCCGGTGCCCTGCCCAGGGTTTCCCACGGATGACAGCAGGGGCAGAAGCCCATTCTGTGGTGTTCCTGTCTTCCTCCCTGTGGGAAGTGACCTTGGTTCCTGACTCTACCCATATTCCTGTCCTTTGACATCCACCATGCGCCCTTGGAACCAAGACTGACTTCAGAGCCCCCTGGAGTGGTAGTGTGTGAGGAGAGAGGTTGGAGATGGCTCTACCCAGGTTTTTCCAGGGTCACAGCAGGTGCTGAGCCAAAATTTTTGAGGTCCTTCCTGTCACCCTGTGTCCTAGCCTTGACACTTGCACAGCCTGAACCCGTGCCCTCTGCTCACCTGATTCTGCTCCCTTCAGTCCTCATGCCTGAAAGTCCTCGTGTTGGCTCCTGGCTTTTTGTTGAGCGTTCCTAGGTACATGCCCCCTCCCTATCCCTGAGCATGTATGTGCACAACCACAGCCTGTGCAGAGAACAGTTGTGGATCCCAGTGCTGGGCGGGGAGAAGAGAAGGCCCTCTGCACCAACACCCAGGGAGAGCGCACACCTTTCCTTTTAGAGGATTTATTCTCTACATCAAAGAAACTTATCTTATGTATCTTCTAAATATGTAGATAAGTGGCTTTTTTTTTTCTACCTAAGTGTATCTTTCCTTCCTCCACAAGATTCACTCAATTGTTTTACTTGTATCTCATTCTTTATATTCTATCATAACTACGTTTTAAAAGGCAAGCCCTTACCCACTGAAGTGGTTTCTGATAGTTATTAGCACAGGTCTGGAACAAACCCTTTCTTTCAGGCTGCCTTGATGTCCCAAGTTCCTGACATCTGTGGTACTAGTTGCTGCCTCAGCATGTGCAGTGAAGGGAGGGCAGTAGTTTAAAATCTTTCCTCCTACCCAGCCTGACATCTGCCATCTGTATTAGCCCGGTATTGGCTCTCCCCAACTTTCCTGCAGCTGCACCTGGCAAGCACCAGGAACAGGGCAGCACAGTCTTCAGTCTCCCCTGCATGTCTCCTGTTTGTTGTTTAGATTGTATTAAATCAGTTTACCTTGTTGATTTCTTTCTCCCTCCTGTAGTTTTCCAGGGTTGATTTGGGGAGCAGCAGACAGCAACCAGCACTTGATTGTAATCTTGGCATCTACATACAAGGCCCTAACTTGTAAATCACTTAAGGAGGGTTTCAATTTCACAATATTCCGTTCCCCTTCAATGAATGTTGTATGCTGTTCTGTCCATCTCACACTCCTTTTATCTGAATCTATCACTATACTTTTACAGTTGCCTCTATTATTTTGATAGGCTTATTTTTAGAGAGTTTTTGGAATTTTGTTACTACAGATATTACAAATGGAAGATTTGTTACTGATTGTTCTAGCTAGTTATTGTATTTGTGTGGCAAAGTTTTCAATTTTGTTATATATCAATTTGTTGTACACCTGTTACTGATGCCTTATTCACATGTCTATTCTTTTCAATTTTCAAGATAGTTAATGATACTGTCATTAAGTGTTATTTTTCCCCAGAATAATCTGCTCTGCACCTGGTACTGAAGCCTCACTCACATGCCTATTCTTTTCAGTTTTCAAGGTAGTTAATGATATCATCGTTAATCACAAATTCTCCCCAGAATTCATACCCCTTATTAATTTTGATAATCATAGCTCTGGCTTTGTTTCTCACTGCTATTATGAAATGCAGAGGTGCTAGCATACATCTCGGTCTTGCTCCTGACTTTAATGATAATTCCTCTGACATTTAAAGGTGTTTGCTGTTGGTTTAAGGAATTGGAAGTTTCCTTTTAATATTCATTAGCTAAATGTTTTGTTTTGTTTTGTTTTACCAAGAACTCATACTGAATTGCTTTCAACGGCCTTTCTGTACCCAATATCATAATCAAATGTTTTTTTCTACTGTTTTATAGGTAAGTAACTATAATGTAAACGTTTCTTTTTGTAATATTAAATCATATGTTCATTCCTTGACCAAAGCTTGTTTGTTTACTTAATACACTATTATGTTAAATATGCTACTAATGTATGCAAGATACTGGCTGGTTTGTGAGGGAGCCCATCTCCAGTGTTTTATTTTGTTTTCTTCCTTTTTCAATTTACTGTAGGGCATGTGTATCTGCCAGAGAGAGAGGGAAAGTGAGAAAGCACCCCCCAGAGGGGATGACCACACCATAATCCCTTCTCCTCTATTCTCCTCTTGGTATTTGGGACACACACAGATACACCGTTCTGCATGATTTTCAAGCCCTCAGATCCAGGACTTGAACCAAGCGGTCAGTCATGTGAGATACAGCTGTCTAAACCTGTGCCACCTGCCTGGCCCTCAAGTGTTCTCTTTACACAGGTTTTGAGTTCAGAGAGCTAGACTGAGAAAATAAGCAAAATTATCTATCTTTTTGTATGGCTTGGAAGAGCTGCTGTAAGATGGTGGTCAGTTTTCCCTGGCCATTTGGTTGGCTTAAACTTTAAATACAGTTTCTGTTTGTATAATTTAATTTCAGTTTTCTTTCTGTACAAATTTGGTCATGTATTTATTTCATTTCTAAAAATTGGTCAGTTTTGTTTAGGATGTCACATTTAATGCCATGACTTTTTATAATAAAAGCCTTTTTATTATAGAAAGGTTCGAACATACAAACTCATAGAATTGTGTGATGAACCAGTACACCTGATGCTCAGCATCAACAGCCATAAATACATGGAAAATCTGGTTCCAGTTAGACCCCCACCTGTATGCCTTTCAGACATTGCAGTAATGTGGAGGAAATCCAAGACATCAGATCATTCTATCCCTAAATATCCCAATATGCATTTCTAAGAGCTAAGGACTTCTTATAAAACATTACCCTAATACAATGATCACTTTAAAAAATAAAATAAACAATCACCAAATGTTCAATTATTTTGTGCACTTATCTAAAAAGATACTTTTAAAAAATTGGTTTCTGGGGGACCAGCAGATGGCATAATGGCTATGTCGCTGGACTCCCATGTAGTCTACCACGGTTTGAGTCCTGAACCTAGTGGCTTAAACTCACGCTGGGTGCGTGTGCATGCATGCCCAAGATCCCAAGAGGAGAATGCCACATGGCCATTCCCACTGGGGGTTATTTCTCGTTTTCTGTCTCTCTGTCTCTCTCTTTCTGGCAAGCACACGCACCCTATAGAAAAAAAACCTCTCCCAAAAAAAAAATTTGTGGGACCAGCAATTAGCATAATGGCTATGTCTCTGGACTCCCATATAGTTGACCACAGTTCGAGTCCCAGACCTGATGACTTAAACTCACTCCGGGTGTGTGTGCGTGCGTGACCAAGATCCTGAGAGGAGAATAGAGGAGAAGGGATTGTGGCTTGGCCATCCCCCTGGGGGTGATTTCTCGCTTTCTGTCTGTCTCTCTCTGTCTTTCTGGTGAGCGCACGGGCCCTATGGCAAAAACCTCTCAAAAAAAAAATTGGTTTCTGGGGCCGGCAAGTGGCTTGATGGTTAAGGCACTGGACTCCCACATGGTCAACCATGGTTCCAGTCCCAGATTCAGCAGCTTGAAATTCACACCAGACGCATGTGCATGTGTGCCCAAAGTCCAGAGAGAAAAACAGAGGACAAGGGGTTAAGGAATAGCCATTCCCTCAAGGGGTAATTTCTAGCTTTCTGTCTCTCTATCTCTCTCTGTCTCTCTGGCGAGCTCATGCACCCTATAGCAAAACATCTCTCTTAAAAAAAAAATCAGTTTCTTTGACAATTCAAATATGCTTTACATATAATGGTTATTTTTTGTTATGCTTCTTAATTTTTTTAACCTGTAAATTCCTGCACATTACATTTTTTCCATGCATTTTGGTTTTTTGGAGAAAACAAAACAAAACACAAGTCTTATGTTCATTCCAGTTTTCCATAGTCAGGATCTTGCCAAACGAAACACCTGTGCTGTCCTTTAACACATTCTTCAGCTCTGATTTTTTTTTTTTACTTTTAATTTATTTTATATTTTGAATCACTTAACTTGCAAAGTGAATTTACCCAATATGAAATATACTTCACTCCAGTTCAGTTAAGGATGCTATACACATTATTATCAACAGGTAATAAACCATTTCTGTGTCCCACAAATGTATTGCCTCTCTCTTTTCCATATTCATCCACTTTCTATCAAATGCCAGGGTCTTGTTTTTTATGGCTGAATAGTATTCCATCTGGTATATTTGCCACACTTTTTCAATCCAGTGATCTATTTGTGGATATTTGAGTTGGTTCTATGTCTTAGCAATCATGAATAATACCGCAATAAACATAGATGTGCACTCACTTTTCCTAATGAGCATTCTCCTGTCCTTTCTGTAGATACCCAGGAGTGAAATAGTTGGGTCATATGGTAGTTCTATTTAAAGGTTTTTGAGGAACCTCCATATTGTTCTCCACAGTGTCTGGACCAATTTACATTCTCACCAATAGTGAGGAGAGTTCCCCTTTCACAGCAACCCTGCCAACATTTGTCATTTTTTTGTATTGTTAATCTTCGCCATTGTGATTGTGATTAAGTGGTATCTCATTGTGCTTTTGATCTGCATCTCCCCTATGATGAAGGATGTTGAGCATTTTTTCATACATTTTTTGGCTGTTCATATGTCTTCCTCAGAAAGTTGTTTGTTCACCTCATTTTCCCATCTTTTAATTAGGTTTTTTTTTTTTTTCTTCAGGTAAGCCACTTGAGGTCCCTGTGTATTCTGGTTATCAGTCCCTTATCTGAGGCATAATTTACAAAATTATTTTCCCATTCCAAGGGTTGTCGATTCACACTAATTACTGTGCTGCTTTGATTATCACAGCTTTGTAATATATTTTGGGGTCAGGGAGTGAGATGTAGCCCACTCCTCTCTTCTTGTGCAGGATTGCTTTGACAATCCAATGGATCTTTTATAATTCCAGACAAATTCTACGATTGTTTTATCTAGATCTGTGAAGAATGTCTCTGGTAATTTGATAGAGATTGCATTAAATATGTAGATTAATTGGGGTAGAATTCCCATTTTGATTATATTACTTCTTCCAATCCAGGAACATGGAATGTCCTTCCACCTTTTGTTTCATTTTCAATATTATTTTTAAAATTTTCATAGTTTTTCTTGTAGAGTCTTAGACTTCCTTGGGTAGATTTATCCCTAGGTATCTTATACATTTTGTGGCTATGGTTAAAGGGATTGCTTTCTTCAGTTCTACCTTGGTCAGCTTGTTGTTCTTATATAAAAATGCTATAGATTTTTGTATGTTGATTTTTATCTTGCCATTTTACTGTATTCATTTATTACTTTTTTCTCTTTTTTATTTATTATTGTCATAATCTTGTTTATATTACATTGAATCACATATAACTTTACAGTATATTGCATTTCTTTTTCCAGAAGGAATACCATGCATATCAGTCAAGATAAAGACATTACTATCCACATCTTCATCATCAAATAGCTTTTCATCATTTTTTCCAGATTATTCTTATTATTCTCATTTTTTAAAAAAATATTCAATCTCTATTTATCATTTTGCTTGTAAAAAGACCCAACATGAAATACTTCCCAGATCAGTCCAGTTGAGAACACTATATATGTTATCATCAACAGGTAATAAACCATTTCTGCATCCCACCAATGACATGCCTCTCTATTTGTTCTCTTACTATCCTTCTCCATACTCTTCCCTTCTCCAACCCCGTTCCACATTGTCTTCAGCATCCATAGCTATTTTCACTGCTTTTATGCCCTCAAATATTTTTATCTCTACCATAAAGTGTAGGTAGTCGGTATATATTAAGTGGATATATGCAGTATATTTCTTTCATATCCTAGCTTTCTTCACTCAGCAATACATCCTCCATATCCAATCACTTCCTATCAAATGCTAGGATCTTGTTATTTTTTATGGCTGAGTTGTATTTCGTAGAGTATATGTACCACATTTTTCAATCCATTCATCCGTTTGTGGACATTTGGGTTGGTCCTATGTCTTAGCAATGATAAATAATGCTGCAATAAACATTGCATGTATAAGCACTTTTCCAACTGAGCATTCTCCTGTCCTTTGGGCAGATACCTAGAAATAGGATTGCTGGATTAAATGGTAGTTCTATTTTTAGATCTTCGAGGAACCTCCACATCGTTTTCCACAGTGGCTAAACCAGTTTACATTCCCACCAACAGTGTAGGAGGGTTCCCCTTTCACCACATCCCCGCCAACACTTATCACTTTTTATATTCTTAATCTTTGCCATTCTGACAGGGATTAGGTGGTATCTTATTGTGTTTTTTTTTTCCCTTGTCCTTATGATGAGGGATCTTGAGCATTTCCTCATATGCTTTTTGGCTGTTCATATGTTTTCCTTA
>NW_006205314.1:173394-183647 GCF_000334495.1 Tupaia belangeri chinensis | reverse complement strand
CCAGAGGGGATGGTCACGCCGCAATCCCTTCTCCTCCATTCTCCTCTCGGGATCTTGGGCACGCACGCACACGCGCTGGGCATGAGTTTTAAGCCACCGGGTCTGAGACACAAATCGCGGTCGACTACGTGGGAGTCCAGCGACATAGCCATTACGCTAACTGCTGGTTCCCTCATTGTGGTTTTAATCTGCATCTCCCTTACGATGAGGGATGCTGAACATTTCCTCATATGCTTTTTGGCTGTTCTTGTGTCTTCCTTAGAGAGATTTTTGTTCAGCTTATTTTTCCATCTTTTAATTAGGTTAATCACTTTTTATTCAAGTAAGCAGCTTAAGTTCCCTGTGTATTCTTGTTATCAGTCCCTTGTCTGAGGCATATTTTACAGAAATATTCTCCCATTCTGAGGGTTGTTGATTCACACTTTTTACTGTGTCCTTTGTTGTGTAGAAACGTCTTAGTCTGATATAGTCTCACTTGTCTATTTTAGGGATTATTGCCTGTGCTTTGGGAGTCTTATTTAAGAAGTCTTTGCCTACCCCAATGTCTCTCAGAGGTTCCCCAGCATTTTCCACCAGTAGTTTTATAGTTTGAAGTCTTAGGTTCAGATCTTTGATCCATTTTGAGTTAATATTTTTAATGGTGAAAGATGGGGGTTCAGTTTTATCTTTCTGCAAGTGGATACCCAGTTTTTTCAGCATGATTTGCCAAAGAGGCTTTCCTTTTCCCAAGGGACTGACTTGTATCCTTTGTCAAAAATTAATTGGTTGTAAGCTTTGGAGTTTACTTCTGGGATTTCTATTCTATTCCATGGGTCCACCCATCTGTTTTTCTGCCAATACCATGCTGTTTTGATGATCACAGCTTTATAGTATATCTTGGGGTCAGGGAGTAATATGCCTCCCACTCCACTCTCCTTGTGCAGGATTGTTTCAGCAATACAAGGCCTTTTATGATTCCAGACAAATTCTATGATTATCTTTTCTAGATCAGTGAAGAATATGTCTGGTGTTTTGATTGGAATTGTGTTAAATATGTAGATTAATTTGGGTAGAATTGCCACTTTGATCATGTTAATTCTTCCAATCCAGGAACATGGGATGTCCTTCCACTTTTTTATGTCCTTTTCAATATCTTTTTTAAGATTTTCATAGGTTTTTTTTTTTTGTAAAGGTCTTTAATTTCCTTAGTTAGGTGTTTCCCTAGGTATCTTACACATTTTGTGGCTGTGGTGAAAAGGATTTCTTTTTTCTGCTCTACTTTGTTCAACTTGTTATTCATATATAGAAATGCTATAGGTTTTTGGATGTTGATTTTGTATCCTGCCATCTTACTATATTCACTTGTTCATTTATTACTTCAAGAAGTTTTCCCATGGATACCTTTGAGCCTCCTATGTATATCATCATGTCATCTGCAAATAGAGATATATTCAGTTTTCTCCCTATTTAGGACTTCCAGTACTATATTGAAAAGGAATAGAGAAAGTGGGCAGCTTTGTCTTGTTCCAGTTTTTAGTGGAAAAGATTTAAGTTTGTCCCCATTCAGTTTGATGTTAGCTATGGGTTTGTCATATATGACTTGCATTGTGTTGAGAAATGACCCTTCTATGCCAATTTTGCCTAGAGTCTTAATCATGAAGGGATGTTGTATTTTGTCAATGCTTTTTCTGCATCAATTGAAATGATCATATATTTTTAAAAATAATTATCTTTATATAACTTTATTATTATTTTATTTTCCAGTGTAATGAGAGAGAGAGAGAGAGAGAGAGAGAGAGAGAGAGAAAGCAAGCCACTGGGTTCAAGATTTAAACCACAGTTGACCATGTGGGAGTCCAGCGCCTTTAACCATCATGTCACCTGCCAGCCCCGATCGTCTGGTTATTATCTTTCTTTCTGTTAATATGATGTATTACATTTATGGTTTTGCATATATTGAACTACCTTTACATCTCTGCATAAAGCCTACTGGTTGTGATACTCTTTTTAAATGTCCTTGGATATGATTTGCTAGTATCCTGTTGAGAATTTTTGCATCCACATGCATCAGAGATACTGGTCTGTAGTTTCCTTTTTCATTGTATCTTTATCTGTTTTGAAAATGAGGGTGATGGAGGATTCCTAAAATGAATTTGGGAGTATTCCTTCCTTTTGCATCTTTACAAATAAATTGGGTAGAATAGGGGTTAACTCTTCTTTAAAAGCTTTGTAGAATTCAGAGGTGAAGCCATCAGGACCAGGGCTTTTCTTTATTGGGAGGTTATTTACTATTGATTCAATCTCATTGCTTATTATGACCATATTCAATCTTTCTATGTCCTCCTCACTCAATCTTGGTAAATATATAATCTACACATATAGTGTGCAGAAATTTGTCCATCTCATCCAGGTTTTCTTATTTGTTGGCATATAGTCATTCATAGTATCCTCTAATGATGTTTTGTATTTCTATTTATCTGTTGTTACATTGCCTTCTTCATTGCAAATTTGATTGATCTGATTCCTTTCTTTCTTCTTCTTAATTAGTCTAGCTAATGATGTGTCAATTTTGTTTATCTTTTCAAAGAACCAGCTTTTACTTTCGTTTACTTTCTGTATAGTTCATTTATTTTCTATTTCATTTATTTTTGCTCGCATTTTTATTATTTCTTTCTTCCTGGCATATTTTGAATTTTTTCGTTGTTGTTTTTCCAATTCCCTGAGGCATAATGTTAGGTTGCCCACTTGCCACCTTTCCATCTTTTTCTTATGCGTACCAATTGCTATGAATTTCCCTTTTATGACTGCTTTTGTGATGTCCCATAGGTTATGGAAACTCATATACTCATTATCATTTCTTTCTATAAATATTTTTATCTCAGTCTCAATTTCTTCAGTGGTTGTGAAGTCATTCAGGAGTAGATTGTTTAGTTTCCATGTGTTTGTGCATTTTCAAGGATTTTTCCTGAAGTTAATATCAAGTTTAATTCCATCATGGTCAGAGAAGATGCTGGGTACAGTTTCTATGTCTTTGAATCTGTAAAGGCTTCATTTGTGCTCTATCATGTGGTCAATCTTTAAAAAGGTTCCATTGCAGGGGTGAGAAAAATGTATAGTTTGTAATTTGGGGATGGAAAGTTCTATAGATGTCTGTCAAGTCCATTTGATTTATGGTATTATTTAGGTCCTGTATCTCTTTTTTTTTTTCTGTCTAGATGATCTGTCTAAAGGAAATAATGGGGTGTCGAGATCCCCAACAATTTGTGTGTTACAGCCAATCTCTCCTTTTGTATTTTTTATGTATTTTACTAAAATATTAGTGTTATTTAATTTAGTTATTAACTCCCTTAATTTTGCTAGAGTGCAGCTTCTACAATGAAATGAAGTCAGCATTAAATGATTATTTTCTCACTATAACAGTAAAAGATGTTCACCAAAGAGAATGTAGAATACATAAAAAAAATAAAAATAAAAATAAAAAGCATAAACAAGCAAAGAAAAGCCACCCATAACTGCATTAGTGAGTGAATATGTAACCACTAACAATTATCCTATTTGCTATGTACGAAGTATTGTCCCATGTGTTTTGCATGTATTGACTCATTTATTTATTTTTATTTTTAAAAGAATTTTTTGCTATAGGGTGTATGCACTCACCTGCGAGACAGAGAGACAGAAAGCAAGAAATCACCCCCACCCCCAAAAGGGATGGCCACACCGCAATACCTTCCCCTCTATTATCCTCTTGGGATTTTGGGCATGCATGCACATTAACTCTGTGTGAGTTTTAAGTCACCAAGTCTAGGACTCGAACTGAAGTTGACTATGTGGGAGTCCAGCTATGTAAACATTATGCCATCTCCTGGTCTCCTCAATTATTCCTAATAACTGCAGAAGACATTAATTTATTTATTCCAAATAATTGCAGAAAACACTTACCCTCATAGTTGAGGAAACTGAGGCACAGAATTTAACCTTGTCTATATTCTCAATCACTATGTGTATATGGGGGGACTTCAAAAAGTCATGAACAAATGAAATTAAAGTAAATTTATTTTAGAACAAAAAATTTTGGAATCCACACTTTTTCTTATAATACTCATTACCCAAAAACTTTCTGAAGACCCCTCATGTATGTTTTTAAAACTGGAATTATAGGATATGTTTGTTATATAGTACTCTATAACATACTTTGTCCACTTCAAACAGCATATGATATAAAAATTCAATAGTTGTATAATATTTCATTTTCATGTTATAGGATATTTTTGGATATATTCAGTTTGTTGTTGTATAGCTAACACTATGACAAGGATTTCTGAATCCAAATCTGGACAAATCTAATTTTGCTAAATTTGTTTACTAGAAGCCAAACAAAAAACTACCTACACAGGTCTGATAAATATATTTGTGATAGAGTTAGCAAAAAAATTCTCCCAAGCTATTTGGTCTATTAAGCAAAACTTTCACAGATAAAAATTGAAACTGGCAGGCCAGCATGTAGTGTGGAGGTTAGAGTGCTGGATCTCACATGACCAGGTGCACAGCTTGAGTCCTGGACGAGGCGGTTCAGAAATATGCCCTCTAGCAAAATTTTTAAAATAGCACTAAGTAAATATTGGGTTTTGGAAAAATCATGATACATTCTTACATAGAAAAACAGAAAAAACGTCATGACTTTTCTGACAATACAATAATTATTAAAACAAAACAACAACAAAAAAACTGGCAGATGAGCCAGGTGAGTGATTCTGAAGTCATAGACATCTTTGAGAATATGAATGATACAAACTCCCTAAAATCTATCAATATAAAGTCTCTCTTGATGAAAGATTAGATTACAGAACTCATTCAATACGTTAATAAAGATCTAGTATTTTATGTTCCTTTTCTGAAAATTGACCTCTTTTTAAGTAGTAAAATAAAACCAATGGGATTTATCAAGTGATTATAGCTGCTGACAGAAGAAACTGTGGCAGGGTGGTAAAAGGAGAGAAATAACTCTTTTGGTTCTATATACAGAAAATTTTCTGTATTTGCTAGCAACTTAACCTGCTAACTTCAGTCAGAATATAACATTTTCTGGCAGTGTTAGGCTTTTTTTTTAGAGATATTTTTGCTCTCTGTAGGGTGTATATGCGCACCAGGAAGACCAAGAGAGATAGAAAGAAAGCAAGAAATCAACCCCCAAAGGGACAAGCCATACCACAGTCCCTTCTCCTCAATTCTCCTATCAGGATTTTGAACACACATGTGCATACACACAGCATGAGTTTAAGCCGCTAGGCTAGGAACTCGAACCAGGATCAACTATGGGAGTCCAGCAACATAATGATTATGCCATCTGCTGGTCCCCTGTTTTAGACTTTTTTAAATATTGCTATAGAGTGTGTGTGTTCACTGGAGAGTGACAGAGAGGAAAAGTGAGAAAACATTCTCCCGCGGGGGGCGGGGGGGGCACCATAATCCCTTCTCCATTCTTCTCTATGGATTTTGGGCATGCATGTACACAGGCCCAGCACATTTTTCAAGCCATGAGATCTGAGACTCAAACTGTACAGTAGGCCATGCAGGATCCAACCACCTTAACCTTCACATTCCCTTGGCTGGCCCCATGTTAGACTTTTATGAATACTGTTTTGTGCTGTACAATTTGATCTGCTAATCATAAATATATATGAAGAATTTAGTTTGCACAAGGCTCAGGACTCAGAAAGATACAAAGATATCCATGCAAATTGTCCTATTAGAATCCTACTATCTAGAACAACAGAAGGCTGCCATGCTTGTATGCAGAACAGAGAGATTAACAGGGTAAGGGCCAAAGAAGGAAACAAATGGCTGTGGGAACTCAAAATTAGGGATAAGTCAGGACAAGCACATCCTGCAGAACTTACAGATGGGATATCACTGATAGGAAAAAAAAAACCCACATGATCAGAGGAGGCCAGAGAAAGTCATAAAATTTTATTATGCCAGTTTAGTGAAAATGAAACTCTTAATATAATTATAACTACCTAACAATCTCTAAAAAGTAGATTTTTCACAAATAGAAATCAGACATATAAGAAATGAGTTAACATGTCCAAAGTCATGTAGTTTGGGGGCTAACTTCTTGCTACAAAATATTTCTTTTACTAAATATGTATCTGGGCACTTCTGTGATTCAGGCATTGTAATAGATACAAAAGAGCATAAAATGTGGTCCCTGTAATTACTAGCTTATGTAAAAATATCCAAGAAGACATCAAGTAAAGGCAAGTGTGTGCCACTGCCACCCTCTGCCCTGGGATTTCATTCAAGACATCTCTAGCACTTATGTTTGCAGCTGCAAACAGGCTGCTCTCATTCCAAAGAACACAACGTTTCCCCAAAGAAACTCCTCTCTTCAATGCTTCAGTCCAATTGTGAGTCTCAAAGTAAGTGAACAGGATACCAAACACTCAATTGATTGCCAATATCTTGGGATGATAGTTCTTCCATTCTGGTATCTGACCATGTATTCCTGTATTGGTAAGCAGGCTGTCTTGACAGAGTAATCCTGGGTCTTTTGAAAGGTCACTTTCTGAATGCTTTCATCCACTAGTCTACCAAGGATGTAAACTTTGTTAGGACCAACATCTTCAAAAGCGTGTTCTGAGTCAGAAGTCAGGTACACTAGGGTTTCCAGAGGAAAAAAATCAAAGCAGTCTTCTGTTATGTCTAGTAGGTAGGTAGAAAACCCATCATTCATCCTCATTCTTCATGCAGGGAACTGTCTGTTGTAAACCCAGTGAGGCAGATCCAAAATGGCCTGTCAACTTTTTTGTTAGAACCATACAACCTCCGGATCTGTCCAGCCAGTCTACTCAATTCCTTCTTTGATATATGGTGGGTCATATTCAAATCAATACCCAGCCTTGGTCCTGAGTGTTTGGCTTCCAAAAGTTTCTCTTTGGTTAAAGCCCTCAGAAAACATTTACTGTGTTGGGGGGCAGACGCCTGGTTTTTCTGCACGATTAGCTTTCCTTCTTTCCCTCTCTTGCTTTCCCTGTTCTTCTTTGGTGCAACTATCTTTTCCCAGTGTCTCTGTTTTCTTTGGAGATCTTTTGAGCACCATGTGACACTGTCTGTGGACAAGGTCTCTCTCATGGCACTCACCTTCCATATCAATCTGGAGAAGCCGAAACTTTCAAAGATTCCACCTCCACATGTCTCCTCTAGGATGCCTTCTTGTTCCTGCAGCACAGGTGACTGTTTTCTGAGCACTTTCTTCCAATATCCAGTCCATGTGGTTTGTCCTCTGTCCTATGTTTGACCATTCACTTAGTCAGTAAATAGTCACCAAGCTCCTGCTATATGTCAGGATCTGTTGCAGTACGGCTGGAAGGCAATGGATATAAAGGTCTCTTCGGAGGATGTGTGACTGAGAAGAGATCTCTGACAGGACTAGCTGATCCTGACAGTTCACGCATGGCAGCAGTGCACAACCAGTTTCGCCTCTGGCCTCCCTCTCTCTCCTTTTAGCTCTAGCTATCTTTCTTCCACGTATTTGGGTGCTCCTGAGTTGGGTGCATAGATATTTATAAGCATTATGTC
This sequence comes from Tupaia belangeri chinensis, assembly GCF_000334495.1. Classification (NCBI taxonomy): domain Eukaryota; kingdom Metazoa; phylum Chordata; class Mammalia; order Scandentia; family Tupaiidae; genus Tupaia; species Tupaia belangeri. Next base: position 176,090 of record NW_006205314.1, on the reverse strand, counting down.
TTCTTGCTGAATGAGCCCTTTTGCTACTTTGTCTCTTCTTATAGTTTTTGACTTAAAGCCTATTTTGTCTGAAAACAGTATCACAACCCTTGTCCTTTTTAGATTTCCATGTGCATGGAATACCTTTTTCCAGCCCTTCACTTTTAGTCTATGTATGTCATATCCAGCCAGGCTTTGTTTTTGTTTTATTAGAGAGAGATTTTTGCTATAAGGCACATGTGCTCACTGGAGACAGAGACAAAAAAACAGGAAATCACCGCCCAGAGAGAATGACCATACTGCAATCCCTTCTCCTCCATTCTCCTCTTGGAATTTTGGGCACACACGCACATGTGCCCAGCGCATTTTAAGCTGCCGGGTCTGGGACTCAAACCACAGTCGACTATGTGGGAGTCCAATGATGTAACTATTACATCATCTGCTGGTCTCATTATCTGTTTTTATATTAAGTTGAACTTTATAGTGCTGTCTCCAACTCTAATCCAATGCCACAAGGACCACTCTAGCCTCCTTCCCTTGTTTTTCTATTGCATTCCACCCCAGAAACCTGAGAAACCAGACTCCTGCCATCCACCAGCTACTTAATTAGGGTTCCATTCTAGTACATGTGAATAGCAAATTGCAATTTTTTAACCTATTCTTCAGAACTCCCATGAGAAGCCATTTTTATCATTTAGAGTACAGTGTTTCTATGCAGTTCCTTCACCCTTTAGTCTTATAGACCACTCATTTCTGTTACTTAGGCCTTAAATTTTTCCCCCATCTGCTTCACTTTTCAGACATGTGTAATACAGCTAGATTGGGTGTGTGTGTGACATTGAGCATTCTATCTTCAGATCCCCAACGTCTTTCATTTAAAAAATTTACATACATTAAGGTTCACTCTTTATGCTGCAAAATTCTGTGTTTTGACCAATACATCCTCTTTTAATCCATTCAGACTTCTATGACAAAAATACCATAGATTGAATGGCTTGTAAACAACAGAAATTTGTCTCATAGTTCTGGAGGCTTGGAAGTCCAATGTCGTGGTGCTGACAAATTCCACATCTGGTAGAGACCTGATTCCTGGTATACAGAAGGCTGTTTTTTGTTGTTGTTGTTGTTTGTTTGTTTGTTTTGTTTGTTTTCCCTCATATGGTGGAAAGGGTGAGGGATCTTTCTGGGGTTTCTTTTATAAATGCACTAATCTCATTCATGGAGACTAAGCCATCATGACCTAATTACTTCCCAAATGCCCCACCTCCTAACACCATCACCTTGGGGTTAGGAATTCTGTAGAGATACCAGTATACAGATCAAAGCAACTCTGTATCCACTATTACATATCATCTGCAATGGTGTCATTTTCCTGATAAGCCCCCTATGCTTGTCCTATAACTCCTTTGGCAACCCCTGATATGTTTTCCATCTGTACAATTCTGCCTTTCCCAGAATGTCATATAAATATACTACCTAGCCTTTCACACTGGTTTCTTTCACTTATCAATATGCATTTAAACCTCCTCCACGTCTTTGTGAGACTTGTAACTTACTCCCTCTTACGGATAAATAATATCTATTTTATGGTTGTGCCACAGTTTGTCTATTCATTCACTTAATGAAATATATTTTAATAACTTCTCTTTTTTAATGGTTATAAAATAAGCTGATGTATACAGTCACATGCAGATGGTGTGAATAAACCTAAGTTTTTAACCCAGTCAAGAAAATAACTAGGAATATGATTGTAGGATCTTATGGTTAAGAAAATGTTCAGTATTTAAGAAAAAGACAAACTATCTTACAAAATGGTTGTACCATTTTGCATTTCCACCAGCAATGAATGATAGTTTCTTTTGCTCCATATCTTCACTAGCAATTGGTCTTGTAAGTGGTTTTGCATTCTACTATGCAATTCTTTAATGACAGAGGATGTTCAGCATTTTCATATCCTTATTTTCCTTTGTCTATCTCTTTACTGACATGTTTGTTCCAATCCTTTGCCTGTGATTTTGTTATTTTCTAAGACCTTATCCATAAGGGATTCTGTTACAGGACTTTACTGTAGACATGCCGTGAGAGGACAACTGTAGTGGCACAATGGTAATACAACGTTCCATGATAAAGAGCCACACGGACGGTCCCAGATTCACATCCTTAGTTCTCTGAGTGTATGTGTCAGGTATTCATACATGCTGCATCCTAACTGGCTAAGACTGGATAGAATTGGGAAGTGACTTGTGATATGGGAGTGCCTACTTCTTTTTCCCCTCTTTTAGTGAATAAACTTTTTAAAAATTCTGCATGTGAGGAACCAGCAGTTAGCGTAATGGCTATGTCGCTGGACTCCCACATAGTCGACCACGGTTCGCATCCCGGACCCGGTGGCTTAAAACACGCCGGGCACGTGTGCGTGCGTGCCCAAGATCCCAAGAGGAGAATGGAGGAGAAGGGATTGCGGCGTGGCCATCTCCCCGGGGGGTGATTTCTCGCTTTCTGTCTCGATGTCTCTCTCTGTCTGGCGAGCGCATGCGCCCTATAGTGAAAATCTCCCCCCCAAAAAAAAAATTCTGCATGTGTTTCCACCCTTGTGGCTTGCCCTATGGATTTCAGGTGTGCCAGACCCTGTGATCACCTGAACTGAGTCCTTAAATCTCTTCTCTCTCTCTTCTCTCTCTCTCTCTCTCTCTCTCTCTCTCCCTCTCTCCCTCTCT